>NW_026575126.1:70000-632500 GCF_905146905.1 Nyctereutes procyonoides | reverse complement strand
CTGAACGTCTGAACGGAAAGCTGTTTGAGAAAGCTGTCTCCTGGGGAGGCTCCCCTGCCGAGCGGCGGCTTCTGCCCCGGTTCCCGGAAGCCCTGGCGCCAGGTGCCGTGTCCCCTCGCCGGCGGGTCCCCTCTGTGTCCCTGAGATGCCGCCCATGACTCGGGTCACGTTCTTGCTCTGACCCTGCCCCGTGTCGCCTGCCCGGAAGGTCGTCGCCGGCAGGCAGCTGGACGGCGACGCTCACCCCGTTTGTCTCCCATCCCGTGAAGCACGGCCTTCGGGGGCCTGTCGCCCACTGCCTTCCACTTGCTCCGCGTGTTTTAGCCGGTTGGGGTCCGTTTCCACCGGGAGGGACATCGGGCCCCTGGCACCCCGCTCCTCCCCTGAGAGCAAAGTCTCAAACGCTTTCATGCATCATCTCATGTGAGCCGCAGAGGAGCCCTCACCAGGTGAATCTTAGCGTCCTTTTCCTTCTTGTTTTGTCAAAATAGTCTCAGAGAGGCCACAAAATTGGCCTAAAGTCAGACATTTACTAAAACCAACTGAAAACCATAGCGTAGGTCAAGAGTTGGGCCATAGGCGCGTGCGTTTTCGAAGACTGAAATCAGGCGTGAGATCGTTCACCTAGCGGATCTCACAAAGGCCAGAAAAAATCAAAATGTATGGAAGTACGCAGGCGGCAAGGTCGCCTCTCCCGGCAGCCGCCGCTGGACGCGGATCGAGGTCGGTCTCAGAAGAGCTGGGGCCACCAGCTCCGCACACCCGGAGGAAGGGACGACGAGGAGTCACAGCCAGAGGGACTGGACAAAGGATGCAGACTAAAGACCCTTATTTCAGGTACATATGGGACTTGCCATAATTTAAAAAAAAAAAAAAAGCATCCTCTAAGCCAGCAAGCCCAGGGCAAATGCCTTTGGTAATCACAGAACTTGAAAGAAGCGAACCACTGAAGCGTGGGCGGTGTCTTAGACCCTGTTCTCTTTCGCCAAATCGGAATGAGACAGAAGGAAAGTCTGGAAGGGCCAGGAGGGCCATCCAGTGAGACGGTCCCATGTACCCACCCTCACGGGCCTCACGGCGCGGACGCCCGCCTCCCGCGACCTCCCCGGTGGGCCGGGTGGTGACCACAGGGAATCCGAGTTTGGAGGCGCCTTGTTCCTATAAAGCCCCCTATAAAGGGGGCTCCAGACCCCCTTTCCTCTGTCTCCAACCAGAACAGATCAGCCCGGCCACGCTCCCTGCCACAGAGGAAGCCTCGACGCCAGGACAGCAGCGGCGGCTGCACCAGAAGCCGGGTCGGTTCTCATCCTGCACATCGACGCTAATTAATGTCCCCACAACCTGGAGGGTCAGCAAACCTCCCCTAAAACGGCAGCCACGTGACGCCGTGCGCGGTCACCCCGAGCATCACAGCGTCTCCTCGGCCGTCCAGGAGGGACCCTCGCCGTCTGCTCCGTGTGCTGCTTAGACGGGGGGACAGTGCTCTACCCGGCCGTCCAGGCTCCGCGGCCTGTGAGCCGCTTCTGTGGGGACAATGATCGCGGCCTGCCGGGGGGCAGGGGGACAAGGGCGGCAGTGGAACGGCGGAACTGACTGTTTAGGCATCTTTTTATTTTACTTCGCTTAAGTCGAAAAGCCGCACAGGTTCGCAGCTACTCTGCAGGACACCGACTCCAAGGCCAACAGCGCGTGTTGCGACCTGCGCCTCCTCCCGTTAAGAAGGGGTCGTGCCCCCGAGCGCTAGGTTGGGGAGACGCGTGAGATGATGGGGAACACGCTCCGTCCCACGCACTAGGTGACTCGGAAGGCTGCCGGCCTCACCCAGGACCCAGGGCAACAGAAGGGCTTGCGGCAGCGGAGGTGTAGACCCACCGCCCGCCCCGCGCCGGCTGTGCACGAAGGGAGCAGGGCAGGCGAGGACCTGGGCGGAGGATCAGGCGAGTCCCAGCAGGACAGCGGAACTTGGGGGGCAAGTCCTGCCTGTCGCAGCAGAGAAGGACGTCCTGGTTGAAAGTCAACGTCCAGCCTCCTCCCAGGACAAAAAAACCCGGGCTCGGGTCACAGACGGGCCGACCCAGAATGGGCGACTGTCATTACAATCCCACCCAGGGGACTGTCAGCGAGGAGAAGTGCTCCCGGGGCAAAGCCACTCACGGGGCCCTTGAGCTCCTACGAGGGCGACGTAGCCGGAGGCACCTCCTGAGATGCCTGGTCAGCGGCGGCGCGAACCAGGCTCCGGGTTGAGGGGCCCCCAACGGACGACGCTGCAAGACCCGGGACAAGCAGTCCCAGGGGAGACGGATGGAAACGGGCCTGGAAGGCGGCACGACGCGGGCAGAGCCCCGTGTCTCACCGTAAGGCCCGTTACCGCGCTCGCTGCAGAGGACGCGCTCCGCGACCGAGGGGCGACAACTTCCTATAGACGCCGCCGGCGGTGCCTTCCCTTAGCAACCTGCAGACTCTCGAGAGGCACCGACCCTCGGACGACCGCGTGCCAGGACGACACACGCTGCACGGACGCCCTCTCGCCAAGGCGCACATACCTGCGGCCTGGGTGAAGATGCCGTGTCCCGGAGGAGAGACCAACCCCGAGCCGCCACCGCAGCACCACTCCTGGGGCGGCCGGACCACGGGCCACGTGCACTGAGCCGCTCCTACGCCCCAAAGGGCAGGGATGTTGTGTCATGGAAACGGAAATCTCATTTTTTTTTGGTTTTTTTTGTTTTTGTTTTTGTTTTTTGGTGTTTTTTTTTTTTTTTTTTTTTTTTGGGAAGTCTCGTTTTGACGTCAGCTTGCCTTCCCTTGCGCCGCCTTCGGTGTCACCCATCGCCGGCTCACGGGACGTCGGTCAATCATTATCGTGTCCCAGACGCACTTCCCGGGAGCAAGGTCCCCACTGAGGCCAGAGAAGTGTTCCGACGGACGCACGGTCCCAGGAGCCAGTGGCCCAGCCATGTCCCCTCTGAGCACCGGAAGCTAACGGGACACTGGGAAGCTCCGTGCGGCTTCGGCGCCGCGTCAAGGCTGGGGACGGGGGTCTGTGCTAATTCGCGGCAGTCATACTGCGATGCTTTATACCGAACAGCGAGACCACATGGGGTCTGGGGAACCCAGCGTCTGAATCAAATGGGTTCTTTGGCCACATCTCTAAAACCAGAGAGTTTGTCCTTTTCATTTTTTTTGTTTAAAAATGTTTTTTATTTATTCATGATATAGAGAGAGAGACACACAGGAGGAGGGAGAAGCAGGCTCCATGCAGGGAGCCCGACGTGGGATTCGATCCCGGGTCTCCAGGATCGCGCCCTGGGCCAAAGGCAGGCGCCAAACCGCTGCGCCACCCAGGGATCCCCGAGTTTGTCCTTTTCAACCTTAGGTTCTACGAGTTTAGAGATCGCGGCTCCCGGGCGTCAGGTGGGGAGGGTGAGACGAGAGGGAGCCCCTATCACATGACGCACAAGGTTCCTGCTCACCCTGACGCTGTGGCCGGCCCACTCGCTCCGAGCTCTTCCTTATACCAGGAATCTGCAGGCTTGAGCCTCTTCAAGGGTAACTGACCCTCCTCGTCAGGAGAGGGCGTCCGGGGTCGCTGCTCGACGGGTCGGACGCAAACGGAAGTGTCAGGAAGCCAGGCGGTCAGCAAGGGTCTGTCGGACGTCGTCCGCCGAGCGAATAATCCACGGCAGCGCCTGTGGGACCCAGGAAATTTAACCAAAACCCCTCCCCCTGGCCAAGCAGAGCAGGACTGACTCCATCTTGTGCCGACCTGCTCAGGGCACTGCCCCACCCTAATCACCGGGGCGCACCCGAGTCGGAAATGGGCTCAGGGATAGGCCCGCTCAAACGGATACTGTAGGGTAAGATGTAACTCAATCGGCCACCTGCGAGGGTCCGGACCTGCATGACTGTGCAACTTCCTGTGTATCCCATGGGCCAGTGGCCCCTAGAAAGCTGCTGCGCCTCTTAGTCTCGGGGCCCAAGTCCCTGCTCCGCTGTGTCGGGTGCACTTGGACCCAAGCCCGAGCTTGTGAATAAACCCTCGTGTGTTTGCATCGGGGTCGGCTCCTCGGTGGTTTCTCGGATTCGCAGTCTTGGGCACATCAGCGCCCACACCAGGCAAGTATGGAGCCACACCTCGGAGGGAGGCGCCGGGCCCCCCCCCCCCCCCCGGCAGGCAAGCAAGCGAAGGTGACAGAGGCCGCGAGCAGCGAGCAGGCGGTGAAGAGGGAAGATGATGTCCGCGCACCCCGGAACCGACGGAAGCTGACAGCGTGCTGTTCTCCAAAAAAAGGAAAAAGGTTGGGCGGCGGGCGTGGGGGGGGGACGTCATGAGAGCACGCGGGTCGACGTGTCAGCGCCACCCACGTTCCTCTCACGGTGCCTTCAGGGCCTCCCGACCTCACGTGCCCCCGTCGGCGTCACTGCTGTGGCCCAGGAAGCGACGCGCCGACACACTCTGGCTGGACCCTGACTGACCCCTGTGAGTGCAACCTCGCGGCGCTTACCGCACGTCCACGATGCTCGTCGTGCCTCCTCCCCCAGGCGACGCTGAGCGGTGCGGCGCGGTGGGAGCCTCTCGGTGCCACATCTGCACAACCCAGAAGTGTACAAGAATTAACGTCCCTGGGAGCAAGCGTGTGGCCAACGAGGAACGGGAGCTGACGGACAAACCCTCCTCCTCTTCTCCCCTGGAGGGACGGCCTTGGGAAGCAACAGGTTTAGGGTCTCTCAGAAAGTCCCATGGGGGGGGGGGACCCCTGGGTGGCCCAGCGGTTTGGCACCTGCCTTCAGCCCAGGGCGTGACCCCGGGGTCCCGGGATCGAGTCCTGCGTCAGGCTCCCTGCATGGAGCCTGCTTCTCCCTCTGCCTGTGTCTCTCATGAATAATAAATAAAATCTTTAAAAAAAAAAGAAAGAAAGAAAGAAAGTCCCATGGGGTCAGGTAACAGATGCCCCAATACCACGCCAGGGGGACCAGCCGCCCTTGCCCCCTTTTAACCATTCTGCCCCCATGGTCCCCATCTCCATCTCCCCCTTCCTCAGCCCTGCCGTCTAGGACTAGAAGAGCCCAGGCCAAGGGAGAATGGAATTACTGGCAGTTTCTGGGGTGGGCAGATAGACAGACAGACATCAGGCACATACATGGAAGGAACAGGCCGTGTTTCCACATCCTGCGAAGAACAGCACCACACGCGTCCGCTGAGCACTCCGGGGAGCCAGCCTCTAGGCCCTGACGCGCTGGCAGCTCTCACTGGTCGACCTTCAGGCCTCCCCGACCCCGTTCCCCCGACGGCAGCCCCGGCGGGCCCGCAGGCCTCTGGAGGAGGAGGAGGAGGAGGAGGAGGAGGCCGGGAAACAAACAGGGCCTGAGCGCTGTGCCGCGCGTACTCCGGTGTTGGCTGAGCCGCTCTTCACGGGACCCAAGGAGGATTCTCTGGGTCTCAGAGACGAAGGAATACGGGTTCAGACCCAACAGCATCCGACTGTCGAGTGGCTGGAAGTCAGACACATAATTTTTTTCACTGATGCAATTTCTCCAAACTGGATTCCGTCGTTGAGAACCAGGCTGTGCTGCTTTTGTTGTTTTTTAAGAAGCCTCCACGCGGTGCGGCCCAACGTGCGGCCTGAACTACCGGTCCTGAGATCAAGACCTGAGCCGAAATCAAGGGGTGGACGCTTAACCTACGGAGCCACCCGGGCGCCCCGGGGTGCTGTCTAGATGCTGCCGGTCTGTGACCTGATTCGACTCCGAGAAAAGGCAGGTTGGTGTCTGGGGAGCAAAAATAACTCCTGTGAACTATGTCGGCAAAGGCAGAAGTTAAGCTCTGTTCTATATAAGAGGAAGATCACAGAGAACAGGGAGCGTCAGAGTCCGGGACCGTGTGTCCGGGTCGGCCTCCGCCAACCGTGCGCCGCGGAGCAGCCTGGACGTGCAGCTGTTTGGGGCCCTCGGCTCCCGCTGCGATCCTCCGGCCGGCGGCGCCCACCCACGAAGCCCCGCGGGCCGCGGCCCGAGCAACGTGGAGCAGCCGGAGCTGCACCTGCTGCGACCCGGGAGCGTCTGCATCACGGGGTCCGGCGGCGCCAAAGGGAGTGGCGCCCCCCCCCCTCCCCCCGCATCGTGGGTCACAGAGTGGTCGCGGCCCGATTTCCTGCCAAACAGCAGTGAGAGTTGCTGGGAGATCAAGGGAATCCTGAAAAAAAGAAAAAAATACCCCAAAATGCGAGACAGCACTATGCTCTGTAGTCGAGGCTGACGGATAGTGACTGGCGTCGCACGAGTCTTTACACCTTTCAAGTCTCGTCACTAAAAAATACCAGGAACACGAGAAAAGTGTGAGAAGTGTTGTTCCGAGAGGCGCCCTCCCGTGCGCAGGCTTGCCCCCCGCACCCCCGGGCAAGATGGGACACCCTGCTTGTTGCAGCAACGTCTTGGGTTCAAAGAGCGCTCTTCCCCACCGGCCCGGCTGGAGGGCAGAGAAGAGCAGCGAGACGGAGATGCGCGCTCGTGGAGCCCTCCCGCGGGCTCCGCAGCACCCCCTCGACACGGGCACCCAAGCCGCCCCGAAACCCTAAGGGGACAGGACATCACGCACCGAGGATGTGTTTGGGACCGGGGAGAGCTGAAGACGAAATTCGCTGAGCCCACGCGGGACCAGGGTAAGCGTGGGCTGGGCCGTGACCCTCACGTGCACCCCGCGGCCCGGTGGAGGGGGGCTGCAAAGGGGATGAAATACAAAAAACAAAATTAAAAAAAAAAAAAGGAAATACAGCCCTAACGTCTTCGGTCGCTTGCCGAGTCACGAGGCCTTGACTCCCGCGGCCGTCGTTGGGCAGACGGTACTCAGTGCCTGATACACGCCACACACTAGGAATAAAAGATGGAAGAACGGACGCGTCTGTCCCCTTGTGGATCGTGCGTCCCGGTGACTGGGGCCAGATGACAACGGAACATGAAACGGACCCTGGCGACCACGTCAGAAGAAACCGGGGTGGGGGCTGGGAGGCGGGTGCTGATCAGAAGAAGCCGGTCCGGGAGGCGCTGAGCAGAGCCGAGGGACACGGAGCCGGCCTGGGCCCGGGCACAAGCGGAGACGATCTCGGGCAGAGGAAACCACCAAGTGCAAAGGCCCTGAGGCAGGAGCGTGCGGCTTGTGTCCCAGGAACGTCAGAGCGACGCTGATCGGCCCTGCACGGACAGGAACCCGCCTGGGCCAGCGGGAAGTCGCCGTGTGTCCCCAGCGCTGGAGGGCTCCCGGAGCCTCTGGCACCCACCGCCCCCCGAATCCTCCACACGGGCTTACGAGAAGGGAAGGCCCCACGGGAACCATTTTCTCCTTTTTACCGATAAGGAAAGGGAAGCTCAGGTGATCATCACTGCCCCGGAAACCGCTCGAATGCGGGGCCTCCGCCACACTCACGGGAACGTAGGCCTCCCGGTTTCCAAACATGACGCTGCTTGGTCCCAACAGGTGCCACTTTCTGAACACCGTGGACCCGAACATTCACCGTCCACAGATGCCGATGACATGCATGCATTGCCCCATTTTACAAATGAGGAAACACCCAGAGAGTTTGAATAATTCAATCATACTTCAATAAAGCTGAAATTCAAGGATAATAAAGTTCCTATATTGGCTCCCCCCCCCAAAAAAAAGGTCAAATAAATTGCCGTGTGCACCTGGAAGAGATGCAGCTGTCCCGGGGTGCCGAGGGGCGCATGGAGCGGGCTCAGCTCAGGCCCGAGGCCCCGTGGCCCCGCCTGGATTCCCCACGACGACCACAGGTCCCGGTTCCCCGGGTCCCTGGGGGCAGGTCCCGGGCCGGCCAGCTCTGCCCCTCTACCCCCCGGGATTCAGGTGTGAACCAATCTGCGAAGGGCGTCGAGCTTCTGTCCGCCGCCTGCGGGGCCTGACGGCTGCACACTGGCTTCACCCCGTGGCCTGCGGTCCCTGCAAGGGGACGCCGCGGCCTTCGTCACCCTGCGGCCCGGCTGGTCCCCCTCCCCCGGGCCGGTGACAGGGCACTGTGGCTCCTTCTCCCGGGCCTCCCCGCCGACCCAGGGCCCCCCTCCTTCCCTTTACTTGCAGCGCTGGGTCCTTAGCATCCAGGCCACCGCGCACGTGTCGCCCACCTGCGGCCGTCCTGGGGCCCGTCGGCAATAGGCCCCCACCTCTCTGCTCCTAATGAGAGCCTCAAATAACTGTCGGAAGATGCCTCTAAATGCCAAGATGTGGCTGCCAGCACCCAGGCCTGGCGGGCAGGACCTAAGGGGGAGTCTGGGGGCTCACTTGGCAGCTGGTCAAGGAAAACCCCAACTTAGGGTACAGAATGCAGCTGCTCTGCGAGCAAGACACGAAAACGCAGACCAGCTGGCAGTGAGCATCGGGTAGCTAGGGACACTGCTGTAGCTTTGCCGAGTGCCCTGTGGCTCCGGGCAACAAAACCCCTTAAAAATGAAAGTATTCAAAAAAAATTGTTTTGAAATGAAAGTGTTCGTCTCGAATTCCCTTCGGATACTGTGGATCCAGAAGCAAAATCCGCACCCAACACCTTCCGTCCTGAATGAAGGACGAGGGACCCAGGAAAGCAAGGACCTAGTGGCAACGGCCAAGGACAAGAGGAGGGCGGCGGGGGTGAGGGGGGGACCTGCCCGGGGAGCCGGGCCCAGGGGAGACCCCCGAGTCTGAGGACAGAGGCCTGCAGTCGCCCCACCCCGCGCTCCGCCAAGGGGTTCCTGGGATTCCGGCCTCCACCAAGTGTATTTAATTCTCTCCAGGTGCTGGTCATAAAGGGCTGGGTGCCTGGCCTGAGCAGCGGAACTTTCTTCCGGGTGCTGCGGGGACCCCTGAGGAATTTCAGAGAGGAGGGCCCGACGGGGGGGGGGTCTCCTGGGGACAGACCCCAGCAGGAGGGCCCAGCAGGTGTTGCTGTGGGTTGCACCCTTTGGGCTGTACCTGCTGGGCCACACCTGCTGGGCCACATGGGCTGGGCCGCACCTGCTGGGCCTCGAGAAAGGTCACCTAGTGGGGGGGGAGGGCCGAGCCCACCTGCTCAGCCGCGACCACCTCAGCCCGTGACCCCCGGCCCCCACCCCGTCCCCCAGGGAAGGGCCGCTGCAGAGGTCACCACGGGGACGAACCCGGGTAGTGCGCCGACACTCGGGGCGGCAGGTGCTCCCCGCTATGGGCTTCACCTCGGGCACCCCCGTTATGGAGACCCTCCCTCGGGGCCACAGCACCTCCCCCGGGGGTGACAGCCCCTCCCAGAGGGGGACCAGCCCCTCCCCCAAGGGGACACAGAAGCCCGCCCCCCGCCCCGCACAGTCGCCCCAGAGCAGGGGCCTCACCCGCCAGCCCGCCCCCTGCTGCTGTCTCCGTGGAGGAATTCGCGGCCGTGGGCCCGAGCTCTGAGGGGGGAGCAGGGGATCCTGCGGCGGCGGGGCGGGGGTGTGACCTGGGGCGGAGGGGCCGCGGGGGGGAGCCGGGGGGGGGGGGTGCACAGGCCCGACTTCCGCCCGGGGAGCCCGCTAGGCCGGCAGGGGAGGCGGCCGCCGTCCAGGAGCACAAAGGTCGGGGGTCGAGGCCGGGGCGGGCTCCTGTCCGCAAACCTGGTACGGGGGGGGGGCCCCGGAGCGCACGGGCAGCGGGCAGCGGGCGGGGGGCGGGGCGCCCCGAGCTGTGTGCAGGCCCGCGCCCCGCCCCGCTCCCCGCCCCGTCCCGGTCCCCCGCCCCGCTCCCCTCCCCGTCCCGCTCTCCGTCCCGGTCCCCGCCCCGTCCCGCTCCCCGCCCCGCTCCCCGCCCCGTCCCGGTCCCCGCCCCGCCCCGCTCCCCTCCCCGTCCCGCTCTCCGTCCCGGTCCCCGCCCCGTCCCGCTCCCCGCCCCGCTCCCCGCCCCGTCCCGGTCCCCGCCCCGCTCCCCTCCCCGTCCCGCTCCCCGTCCCGGTCCCCGCCCCGCTCCCCTCCCCGCTCCCCGCCCCGCTCCCCGCCCCGTTCCGGTCCCGGCCCCGCTCCCCGCCCCGTCCTACTCCCCGTCCCCCTCCCCGTCCCCCTCCCCGCTCCCCTCCCCGTCCCGCTCCCCGTCCCCCTCCCCGCTCCCCGTCCCGCTCCCCTCCCCGCTCCCCGTCCCGCTCCCCGCCCCGCTCCCCGCCCCGTTCCGGTCCCGGTCCCGCTCCCCGCCCCGTCCCGCTCCCCGTCCCCCTCCCCGCTCCCCTCCCCGCTCCTCTCCCGCTCCTCTCCCGTCCCGCTCCGCTCCCCGCTCCCTCCCCGTTCCGCTCCCCGTCCCCCTCCCCGCTCCTCTCCCCGCTCCTCTCCCCGTCCCGCTCCGCTCCCCGCTCCCTCCCCGTTCCGCTCCCCGTCCCCCTCCCCGCTCCCCGTCCCGCTCCCCTCCCCGTCCCGCTCCGCTCCCCGCTCCCCTCCCGGTCCCGCTCCCCGCCCCTCTCCCCGTCCGGCGGGCCCCGGGCAGCCCAGTCACCCGCAGCGGGGCGGCCGCGGATTAGTTGGAGGGGGAGGCTGTGAATTCCAGAGAGTTCTTTCTCTCCGCCTCGCAGCCGGTGGCCGCGGGTGTCGCTACATGAAAGCTTCCCTGTCACTACGGATCATCGCTGCCTGGGCTGCCGCATTCCGCGGCCCCGCGCCCCGGCCCGTGACCCCGCCGCCCCCCGCCCTGCCCCGCTCTGCCCCCCTCCGCGAGACGCAGCCAGGCCCCGGCCGGCGGGCGGAGCGGGAGGGGGGTAGAGGGGGTTGGGGGGCTGGGACGGTGCTGGGAGGGGGTGGCAGGGGGTAGGGGGTGGTGAGAGGGATGGCAGGGGGGCGGGAGGGATAGTAGGGGTGGGGGGCTGGGACGGTGCTAGGAGAGTGCTGGGAGGGGGTGGCAGGGGGGTAGGAGGGGGGCGGGAGGGGGTGGGGGGCTGGGGAGGTGCTGGGAGGGTGTGACCCGCTTAGGCCTGGCAGGAAACCCGCGGACCAATGCGTTGGCCGAGGGGGCGGCAGCCGGGGGAGCCCTCAGGCCTCCCCACGACTCTGAAGCTGGACCGACGTCCCCTTCCCCCCACTGCAGGCCGCCCGCACTCCCTCCCCCCTGCCCGCACCCCTAGCCCCCACTCTGAGGCCGGGCCTCCCACCCCCCACCCCTGCAGGCCGCCCGCACCCCCTGGCCCCCCTGCCCGCACCCGCAGGGCCCCCAGGCCTCCCCGGGGCTCTGCAGCCCGGCCGACGCCCCCTCCCCCTCCCCCCTGCAGGCCGCCCGCACCCCTTGCCCTCCCCCCCACCCCCTGCCCGCAGGCCCCACCGCCCAGCCCCTCCGTGGCCGCGGGCCCTGAGCCGGGGAGGCCAGCGTCAACCGTGCCCCAAGGCAGCGACTGCGGGGAGCAGCCCCCCCCCCCCCCCCCCCCGCAAGCCTTCCCGCCCTTTGAGGGCAGCTGCCCCCCCCCGCCCCCGCCCCGTCTGGCGCCCTCCGCTCCCCCCCCCGTCCCATCCCTGGGGGTGGGGGTAGATTCTGTGCAGAGTTTCCCTCCCCCCCCAGGAAGGCGAGCCCCAGACGGAGACGGGGAGGGGGACGGGGCGGGGGCACCTGCCGGGCCTGGGCGCCGGGTCAGGCCCCAGGGAAGCCGCGGAGCCCCTGCGCCGCCGCCCCCCGGACGCGTTGGCCTCCCCCGGCTCCCCCAGGACTGTGCAGGGATTAAACCCGGAGAGATTAGAAAGCGCTTGGTGATTTGTAAAGCGCTCGGCAGAAGGTATTAGGATTATTCAATTATCTCACTGGGCTCGGCCTGGAGTGTGTTAATGATCCCCGCTCTGTGGCTCCCTGCCCCAGCCCGGGGAGGCCTGTGAGTGTGCCCCAGGGAGGCCTGTGAGTGTGCCCCGGGGAGGCCTGTGAGTGTGCCCTGGAGGGACCAACGTTACAGAAAAAAGAAAAGGGTAGGCCAAGACATAGACGGAAAAGCCCAAACAACAAGTGAGATCGTTATTTTTGAAAATAAAGAGTGATGGCCCTCGGGGATTTCTTTTTTTTTTTTAATTTTTTTTTATTTATTTATGATAGTCACAGAGAGAGAGAGAGAGGCAGAGACACAGGCAGAGGGAGAAGCAGGCTCCATGCACCGGGAGCCCGACGTGGGATTCGATCCCGGGTCTCCAGGATCGCGCCCTGGGCCAAAGGCAGGCGCCAAACCGCTGCGCCACCCAGGGATCCCCCTCGGCGATTTCAAGTTGCACGTGCCCACGATGTGACGCGCCCGCTCTGGGCACTGTTCTAGGCCACCAGTGGGTTTTCTGGGGCTTCCCTGACGGGGCGACGGGCACCTGTGTAAGGTGCGCCGGTTGTTGTGTCTTGGGGCCCCATTTCCCCGTCTCTGAAATACTAAGTAGGAACGAGCTGCTTTAGGGCCCTCTTAGCCCCCTTCTGTCTCGGGGCGCGGGTGCCTCGCCGGGCATCCTACCCCACTCAGCAACAGTTGGGGCTCCAAGGTCATTTCATACTTGAGAGAATATCAAAGAGCCTCGCTAATCCTCATCCTGGGATCAAGGACTAAGTGAGCAAACAATCCAAAATCATGCCAGCCACTTAGGGACTCTTAATTCTACTTAATCATAATAAGAATTTTTCAACATTTGGAGGCCGCTCTGGGGAGAAGCATGACATAATGCCTCGAACACTCAGAGCTGTGCCATTGGCACGGAATCAGCACAATTAGCAGCTTTCTCCCCCCACATGCTCTCCTGGGAGAGCGCCCGCCGCCCTGGGGAGCGCCCCGGCCCCACACCTGCGGGCCCAAGCCCTGGGGTCAGGGTCCCAACCTGGGCCCCACCCTGAACTCGCCTGAGCTCCGGCTCGGGCCCAGTGGCACCAGCCACCCGGCCGCCCGGACGGTCATGCTCAGGCCTCTCCAGCGCTGGCCACCGCCGGGCGTCCTCAGCGGGGCGTCGAGGTTCAAGGCCCCGGCCGGATCGTCGTCGAGGCCCCGGGCTGTTACTCTGATGGATCGTTTTAATTCTTTCCACTTTGATCACGTCAGTTTCCACAACAAACACGGCTGCCAGGCATTCCTGGCTCACAAAGGCGAGAGCACTTGGCTGCGCACCGCAGCGAGCCAAGCCGAGGCCAGAGCTCTCTGCCTTCGCTGCTGTTTTAACCCTTTGGTCACACAAGTGATCGAATGCAGAAGTAGAGACCGAGCAACCGTCCGCGCCTCCCACCTTCCTTCCCGGGCCACAGGCGCTGGGCTCCTCCGGAGAAGTGCAGTGATTTGCAGCCTTTAATTAATTAAGGATCCAAGTGGCAGATGCAGTTCACACACAGTGGAGCCAAGTCCTGGCTAAGAAGATTCTTTTGCTCCAAATGCTCTGCAGTTCACGGAGAATAACTAACTTCGGCTAATAAAAATAGCTCCGTCTCCTGAGGTGCCAGGAGCCGTCTTAAATCGTTTAAAATATTATCTCATTTAATATTGGCAAAATATTAAGGTGAAAGAGGGATTATGTCAACTTCATAAGTGAGGAAACCTTGCAGTCAGAGGCTAAGCTTTCTGCCCCAGATTACAGGGGGTTTCGCCTGCATTTGTCTGGCTGCGGGCACAGGCCCCAAGGCCAAAGCGCTCAACCGTAGACTTTCCCACTCCTGCTGCTGTGGGACAGGAGGGAGCACTCTGGATGGGGGGGGGTGAGGGGGGTAAAGAGACCAGGGCCTCGCACCGGGGGCCCCCTCCAGCCAAGCCCATTTCCTCTATGCCTTGATTTCACTCCCTGTAATTCGAAGATCGAATTAAATCAGTTCTTTTTTCCAAACCTCAGTCACTCGCGTTAATACTCACACCGCTCGTGTCGTTATTTAGTGTCTATTCTTCCCTAAATCCGTGTACTTTTACAAAAGCAAATATTTTTAAAAATTAAACAAGTCAAAAATCAAAAATGACTTGCTCTAACTGGATGGTAATAAAAATAAGATGATTAAAAATAATATCACTGAATCCTAGCTAGACACTCCTGCCAGCCTAAGGCTCTAAGACTTGGGCTAACCTTATGTCAAATTGGAAAATATGCAAGTGAGTCAAAGACACTGTAAGTTAGTTAAGGTGTTATGGGAGCCGCACCCCGAGGCTTTCTCCTTCTTGCAGCCCGGTGGGAAGAGAATCCAAGGGGAAACACAACCCACATGGTATTGTGAGTTTCCTCTGTCAGCAGTCCCAGCTCTCAAATACTTCAATTCGACTTAGAAAAGCTGGTATCAATGACCACTAGGTGTGCAAGCCAATTCACCAGCACGCAGTGAGGCAGGGAGTACTCCCCGACCTGCGGAAAAAGTAGGACGAGACCTTGACAATAAGCAATGCTGTTCCGAATAAAGAAATTAAGACTTCTCTCTGGGAAGTGTGGTCGAGGTCTGCACGCCGAGTGGCCCCACAGCCCTGTAATAATGCTGCTTATCGGCCATGGTGTGCCCCTGCAGGTTTTCAAAGTGTGGTTGAAGTCCCTGGGGACAACCAAGACGGTTCCGGGACAAAACTATTTTCATGATAATACTAAGACGTTTGTGCCTTTTTTGCTAAGTTTTCCAGAGGCTATAGGACGTGAGATAATGCAACAGATGGACTGCAGAAGTAGACGTGAGCATCCAGCTGTCTGCTGTTGACACACATACTAAAGAGATTTGCAGAATGTTAAACAACGCCACTCTTCTTACCAAATTATTTTATATGGGGAAAGGTATATGTTTTTCATAGAAGTTAAGTTATTTGTGTTAACCTATAATGAACGTGTCACTGTTATTTTAAAGCAAATATATAGGGGATCCCTGGGTGGCTCAGCGGTTTGGCACCTGCCTTCGGCCCAGGGCGCGATCCTGGAGTCCCGGGTCGAGTCCCACGTTGGGCTCCCTGCATGGAGCCTGCTTCTCCCTCTGCCTGTGTCTCTGCCTCTCTCTCTCTGTCTATCATAAATAAATAAATAAATCTTTAAAAAAATAAAAATAAAACAAATATATATATATATTTTTAAGATTTTATTTATTTATTTGGGAGAGAAAGAGCATGCGCATGAGCAGGGGGAGGGGCAGAGGGAGAAGCAGGGAGCCTGAGGCAGGGATCACGACCAGAGCTGAAGTCAGACACTTGACCAACTGAGCCACGCGGATGCCCTAAAATAAATATTTTTAAATGCCTTAACTTCTATGCGTAAATGTCGGTAGATATAATTAGATATATTTTATGCAGATATGTTGCATATGGTAGATATTTTATGCATAAATGTTGGTAGATATAATTCACATAAACAAAAACTGGATCTTTGATAATTCTTAAAAGCATAAAGATGTCTTTCTTGTAGCCAAAATATTCGAGAATATCTGAGGCCGTTATATACAGCAAGAATTGCTGAGTACCTCAGCCGGAATCTGAAGCGACTGAAATCAAAAGTAGTTCGCGGGTGGGTGCCCGGGTTGCCAGCCTGTTGGGCATCCCACTCTTGGTTTCTGCTCAGGTCATGATTTTGTGGGTTGTGAGATCTAGCCTCGTTGGGCTCCGCGCTCAGCAGGGAGACTGCTGGAAGAGTCTCTCCCTCGGCCTTTCCTCTCTCCCTCTCTCTCTAACAAATAAATAAGTGTTAAAAAAAAAGTTCATTATAAAACTATATCTAGTGGGGAGGAGTAAGAAAGAGCCACACAGTTAGCGCTCATGAATTACGATGTTTAGTAATAATGAACAGTTAGCATCTCTCAAAGGATCATCAACTCGGGGGCGTCATTTCGGACCATGACAAGGGAAAATTAACAAACTCAGAAGAAATGTAGCAGCCTGAAAGTGTTCACATTGTATATATGTGACATATATGGTGTGTGTGTGTGTGTGTGTGTGTGCATATATATGAAATAGAGAGGCCGCTGAATCCCAAACGTCGCGGCGATTGCAGCGATGTAAAACGTGCCTGCTGGTGCACGGGCCTGGAACAGGAATGTGGGAAATGAAGGCTTTGCTTGGGATGTCTGCTTAGGAAAATTTGTTCTTTTACAAATTCCTTTTACTGGTGTCCCCAAATTGCTTATCTAATCACTGTAAAGTGGTAAAGTTTTCTTTCTTGTCTGGTCAGAGAACTGCTGACAGGTTGGGACACTTAAAGCCACGGCTCTCTGATCACATGGTTGATTAAACCCACAAGTCAGGCCCGCGTATCCTAAGCTATTTTACGGGCTGAATCCTATCAGCTGTACAGCCATAAATTGTGACTATCAGCTGAGACCATGGCCCAAAAAGTATAATTGTCAATTAGTGTGTTTCATGTAGATAAGGCCAAAGTGTATTCATACCTATACTAAACGTCTCCCTCTCATTTTGATTCTGGGAGCTCAATTTACAAAGAGAATTAACATTTCTCTTTATTTTAAGTGGTTTCTATGGATACCTTCCATGAAGCGTTTCATTCACATCTATCCAATTTAAGCTTCTTATTTTAATTTAAATACATTTTCCATCCCTCCAGAATTTGTATATGATATCTGCAGTTCATTTTCTGCATGTAAGTAACCTACAAAACGCATTTATGCACACAAAATTTTAAATTAATAAGTTTAACGGTTTAAAAAGAGGGAGAAACTCCAACGGCATAGAAAGTCATAATCTCAGAGTTGGAGTTCTATTTTTATTTGCCTCATACTTGCTCGAAACCTGACCCGTAATCTGTAGAATCGTGTTTTTCTGATTTTGGTGTTGTGGATCCTTACTGGGTGTTTTTTTTTTTTTTTCCCTTCTCCTTTCTTGATCTTATCTATTGTTATACTGCAGTTTGCTTAGTTAGTGGAGATGGGATTAAAAGTTTTTAGGTTCTAGCACAGTTAAAATTCAATCATAATTTGACAAATAACCGTTAGATTTCTACTTAGCATAGAAAATTTGAAAAAAAAAGACTTTTTTTAAAGAATAAGGCCTCACATAACTGATGTAACATTGCCAGCATTTTCTGATCAATAAGCACATTTTTAAAAATTTTCCTTTTCCGGGAATAACATGTAAACTTGTTGGGAAGAGATCTGACGTCCTCTCCAGCTACACATCTCTCCTATATTTATCTGTTGGGCAAATTTCACACGCCTCAGCCCCGAAACCAAGGTCTCCCACATATGATTCCAGATTCTTGCCAGCTTTTTCCACCACCGCCCCCTGCACAGACCCCCTGCTACAGCTTGGCCTACTGAGCTCTCCAGGAGGTGAGTTCCCCTGCTAACCTCGGGTTTTCGCTCTTAACCATTCTTTCTCACTTTGAAGTGCCTCCTTCAGTCTTCCCACTGTCTGGCACCCGAAATCTTATCCAGACCCCAAAACAGATGACCGGCGCCATTTCCCTTTCTTGATCCTCCCCATAGAGGTGGCCACTCTTCTCTTGATGGCCACAGCCCGCTCATTATCCCATACTCTGGGCTTTTTTAAGATTCATTTGTGTGTTTGCTTTATCCCCTACTCCAAAATAAAACCTCCTTCAAAATGTTTATACTTTTTAACAAGTAACACACACCTATAATAATCATATAATTCAGAAGGCACCGAGGGATATTTGAGGAAACACATCTGCTTCCCACCCTCGTCACCTCCCCAGTTCTCCTCCCCCGAGGCACATGCTGTCACCAATTCCTTGTATATCTTTGGGGTGCCCGGCGGGGGGGGGGGGCTCAGCGGATGAGCGCCTGCCAACGGCTCGGGGCGTGACCCCGGGGTCCCGGGATCGAGTCCGTGTCGGGCTCCCTGCGGGGAGCCGGCTTCTCCCTCTGCCTGGGTCTCTGCCTCTCTCTCTGCATCTCTCTGGAATAAATAAATAAAATCTTTTTTAAAACCTCCTTGTGTACCTTTTTAGAGATAGTCTATATAAGCCTGTGTGTGTGTGTGTGTGTGTGTGTGTTCACGCTACTCTGCGGGGCGGACACACCATGCTGGGTAGGTTATTCCTTACACAGGGCACCCCGTGGAAAGGGCCCAGGGGCCGAAATCCAGCCCACGCTTCTCTTGCCATGCTCTGTGCTCCTGCGAAGCACGTCCTAAAGAAAGGGGGCTTCCTTCAAATTTCCACAGATGCTCCTCAGAGCCTTGCAGCGGTCCTACCGTGTGTTTTTATTTCATTTTTAATTTTCACTTCATTGTAAAACATCTTTGTTATTTTCTCTGTGCTACGATGAGAAAGGGCTTTTGTTACAAACTCATGTTTAAACAGTATCATCAGGGAAAAATATTAATTTGCAGAACCTGTCTTCAAGCACTGGCCTATTTCTTTAGACTTGCCGCTGTCGAAGTCACCCGGGGATACACCAAAGCTGATATTATTGGTTTCAAATAAAATATCCATGAAAAGACTTTCCAGAAGTCATGAGGATATCAATAATCGTACTTATAATGGTTATTATTCTTTTTTGAAGCAAGAATTTTAAGCACATTTACTAGGCTAGGTTTTTGAGGTTTATTAAATCTAAAAAAGAATGTTAATGTAATAATTACTTCTTTTTCTTTTCCCCAAATTAGTCTAAGACATTTAAGGGGGAAAAAAGTACCATCTCCCTACCCTAAGGACTCATCGGGCGTCAGTTGCCGAACATATCAAAATCCAAGACTCTTGGGATCCCTGGGAGGCTCGGCGGTTTGGTGCCTGCCTTTGGCTCAGGGCGTGATCCTGGAGTCCCGGGATTGAGTCCCTCATCGGGCTCCCTGCAAGGAGCCTGCTTCTCCCTCTGCCTGTGTCTCTGCCTCTCTCTCTCTCTGTCTCTCATGAATAAATAAATAAAATATTAAAAAAAAATCCAAGACTCTTATAGTTTCAGAAAAAAATTTATTTTTAATGCTTCTCACTCCAGGGGTCCCTTTTGATGTATTTCTGCCCTCATTTCCAATAGTTAAATCTAAACCTGTGTTTCTTCTTAGAAAATTCATCATTTTCTCATCAAGCCTGAGATTTGCAAGCAAGGAGCACAGCTCCTGGATTGGAGAACCCAGAGATTCACTCCTATAGCCAACCACCCATTTGTATCTTATAAACCCATCTAGATAATAAACCTTGGAGTCATCCCTCCAAGAACTTTATTTTAAATGGTCCTGTCACTCTGGGCATGTTACATTTAGGTCAAGATCTCTGGGCACCTGGCTGGCTCAGTCAGTAGGGCACGCAACTCTTGGTCTTGGGGTGGTGACCTCAAGTCCCATGTGGGGGGTAGAGACGACTTTAAAAAGTAAAATCCTAAAAATAAATAAATAAATAAATAATAAAAATCAAGTAATGTGCCAGTCATCGTCTGCAAACCCAGTGCTGACCTCTAGACCTATTCCTCGCACTCAGTTCCCCTCCACCCTCAGGCTCAGAGAAGAGGGGGCACCATAATGACGATGAAGATGACGAACAGAAGGAGAAGAAGCCATACGCTTAGTGGTTGGCTTCGTCGGGTCTCCAAATGCCGGGAAGCCAAAAGTGCCCCGTGGAAACATCTTGCTTAATTTAAGGTGAGACGTATCCCTGGCACAGTTTTCTCCAAGCAATCATAAGCGTTAAGACATCATCACCTTTCTTTGCAGTGAAGGAGCCTAGAATACTTCACTGTGGCATAAAAACGACGTTGAGCCAAAGGCATTTGAGAAGGCCTTTTTCCTCCTTTTTCCTTAACCCCTTTATCTGCCGGGGAGCAGAGCCTCCCCAAAGAGCTCCAGGGAACTCATTTGTCATAAATCCCTTCCCCCTTCGGAGCAGCCAGGAGAGCCCGACTCTCAATCACCGCATGGAAACGGGGATTTTCATAGAACTGCGCGTCTCCCACCCACTCTCACAAGGGCCCATTTACCTTGCCTAAAAGTCATTCGTTGCCCAAGAAGTGTCTTTCGGCCCCTTCCCCTGGTAAGAGACCCCACAAGGCCCAGATTCTAACCGCTGCGGACTCCCGTGTACCGTGTACACGTGTGAATCCGAATCTGTCTTTTCTCTTGCTAATCTGTCTTTTGTTAGTTTAATTTGCATGTCCCCAATTATTAAACCTAAGAGGATAGAGGAAGAGCTCGTCTTCCCTGACGTTCGGCAACAAGGGTAGGATGGTCGGGATTCCCCTACTTGCTCCAGAGACGGAAGCTGAGACCGTAGGCCCCTGATGAAGCTGGCCGGGTAAGTTTCTTTCTTTTCTTTTCTTTTCTTTTCTTTTTTTTTTTTAAGATTTTATTTATTTATTCATGAGAGACCCAGAGAGAGAGGCAGAGACCCAGGCAGAGGGAGAAGCAGCTCCCTGCAGGGAGCCCGATGCGGACTCGATCCCGGGACCCCGGGGTCACGCCCTGGGCCGAAGGCAGACGCTGCACCGCTGAGCCCCCCGGGCGCCCCGACGGGAAGCTTCCCTTGCAGTCTATCTCCTGGATTTCTGCTCAGAGTCCAGTTGAACAGGACAGCTAAGACTCTCTTTTTGCCTTTTCTTTCTAAATTTAGATTGGCAGGACAAAACACCTGAAGGGACTAATTCTGGGGTACTGTAACCTTGGGTGACGCTCGGTTTTGACTATTCTCGGTTATGTATCTTTTCCCTGCCGGGGATAGCCACTGTGTCCTATTTGTCTCGTTCTGTGTCCCCAGAGCTTGGCTTGGACTCGGTGAGAGCATCCTCTCTGGGGTTTCTGCTGCCGGGGAGTGCACACTGCTGGGCCTGCGTCTGCAGGTTGAGGGCCCCAGAAATCTATAATCGAACAAGCAGAAATGTGGGAGCCTGGGCGCCCAGCGTGTGGCGGGTGCCCTCCCGGCCACTGCCGGCTTCCAGGGGATTGGCCTATCTGTCCTCACCGCCTTGCCGGCTCGCAGACCGCCTACGACAATTAGGGCCTTTCTTTCTCTTTTCTCTTTAGAGGTGACGTTGGGTCATGAAAGTGGCCTCTTCTACACCCTTTTGGGGGACACCTTCTATCTCCAGGGTTAAACCATAAAAAGGCTTATCGGATTGGGGGTCACATTTTTTTTTCTATAAACTCCTATAATTATGCATATGAACAAAAATCAGTCTTTTCTCCTGCTAATCTCGATGTGATTCATAGCCTCCCAGCTAATGGACAAGAGAGGGTAGAAGAAAGGGTTTCCACCCCGCCGGCAGCATCTCTTCCTAGGAAAATAGTACTCGCCCCTTAAGGCTCAGCTCAGATGCTACCTTGTTGTTTTCCTTCACTAGGACGTGGGTACCCCTTCTTCCAACTCTTCAAGCGATTTGCTCGTCCTTCTTTTAGAGCATTTCTGCAGATATCCTGATGGTCTGTGCACCTGGTTTCCTCCCTCCTACTCTAACATGTGTGTTTTAAAGGCAAAGACTAGACCTACCTGCCTTATCTTAGGATGACCAGTAACGCTGAGGACCGCGCTCTGTGTATTCAACAGACACCAGGCAGGAAGAACACCTACCTGATGGCCCCAGCACTGTGAATCTGAATAGCTCCTGAGGTGGTCAGGTCTTCACTCTTAGCTTTGGGCACGTTCCTTTCCACCCTCGGCCTTAGCTACCTCATTTACAAAATGACAAGTCCAGTACCTACGTGGAAACTCCCACTTTCCCAGCAGTAGCAGAGCCGTCTTATTTAAGCCAATGGCAGAGAGTCTAGGACCTTCGTGACGTGCTGTAGCGTTAGCTCCTCTGATCCCTCACACCTGCCTGAACACACACCTGATCACCAAGGAAGCTCAGCAGCCTTCGCACCTGGACCCACCTGACTGTCTCCTGTAGGAGACGACCACCCTCTCTCCCACCCACATGAAAATGCCCCCAAAATAGTTTCTCCTCATAGGCAACAAATGGTGGGCAAAATCCCTTCCTTAGGCCATACAGAGTCAAAATGTCAGGACTTCTGGAAATTGCCGTGATCTTGTTCTGGGCATAACGTTACATCAGCCTGTCAGTGAGCTTAGTGGCTCCTGGGTCAGCCGAGAGAGGGTTCTGGAACGGCGGTGGGGGGAGGAGTTGAACTGGTACCACTGGGCTTCAGAGAGGAGGGAGGAAAGAGGTGACCGTACGAGACAGTCGTAACACCACAAGGAGGCCCCCGTAATGACAACAGAGTCTTTTTTCCCTCGGGACTATGGATGAATACGTGCGGTGTTGTCCTCTATGGGAACCGGGAGTCCATATGCAGGGGGGGCAGGTGAATCACGCAAGACAAGCCCAGGCATCCCTTCATCCATCCATTCCTTTTAATGAAATTAAATGAGCTTTTTAAAATGTCCCGGGGTAAAAAAATAAAATAAAATAAAATAAAATAAAATAAAATAAAATAAAATAAAATAAAATAAAATAAAAAATAAAATAAAATAAAATAAAATAAAATAAAATAAAATAAAATAAAATAAAATAAAATAAAATAAAATGTCCCAGGGGTGCTGGGTGGCTCAACTGGTTGAGCATCTGACTCTTGATTCCTGCTCCGGTCGCGATCTCGATCTCGGGTCGTGGGATTGAGCCCCTCACAGGGCTCCCGGGCTCCATGCTCAGGGCAGAGTCTGCTTGGAATTCTCTCTCTCTCTCTCTCTCTCTCTCTCCCTCTCCGTCTGCCCCTCTTCCTCTCAAATAAATAAATAAAACCTTTAAAATGCCCCAAATACTGGGAGGAAAAAGACAAGCTCGCCTCCACCTACAAGGAGTCTGACTACAGCTGGTTCGCAGTCTGTTGGGGGCAGACAAGGATGCTCCGCAGGCCCTGGTCCATGACGCGCTGGCCCCACGCACGGACGCTTGCCCAGGAAGGTGCCCTGGAGGAAAGGGAAGAAGCGGCAGCCTGGGGGGCTCAGCGGTTCAGCGCCGCCTTCAGCCCCAGCCGCGACCCTGGGGACCTGGGATCGAGTCCGCGTCGGGCTCCCTGCAGGGAGCTGCTTCTCCCTCTGCCTGGGTCTCTGCCTCTCTCTCTGGGTCTCTCATGAATAAATAAGTAAAATCCTTTAAAAAAAAAAAAGGAAAGAAGCACTACATGGGGAATTTTTTCTCTGCAGGTTCTACAAATACATATATTCTCCTTCCCGTCCCTTCCCCACCCCAGGAATTCGTTCAAAATAGAAACAAACACAATGAGACTTTTTTTTTCCTTTTGACATCTGCTGGAAGCCAGTTCTATGTCGCATTTCCTCTCCCTTCCTCTACCAAGTTCCAGTAAGCAAAATAAAAATGTCTTTTAGCTACTGCATTTCCCCTGGTTAGCTGCGGTGGATTGCCGACTCCGAGCCACCGGCGTAGGACCCAGCCCGTGGAAAAGTCTCAGAAAGCGTCTGAAGGGTGTGATTTAGTGAAATGGTCTCGTTGGTACAGTGGAGACACCTCCTCCCGGTTCTCGGTGCGCTTGTGAGAGAAGCCCTGCCCCGGGCCTGGCCTTAGGACGCAGGCACATTTCCATACGTGGTAGATGGAATTGTCGTTGTCATTATTAGTATCAGTCCTTAGAGTTTAGCGGATGGTGTTAAAGTATTGAAAATATTTATTTTTGCTTTTAAAGTAAGGAGAGAGAGACAGAGAGAAAGAAGGAGCATTGGGGCCCTAATTGGGACCTATGGTGTGGTCCGCAGCTCAGTTTTCCAGAACTCTGCGAGAGCGCGACGTGTGCCCTCCTCCTCTTAGCCAAGCGCCAAGGCCCAAGGGTCACCCCCAGGAGAGGACACGGCCTCTGGGGCAGCCTGTCGCCCCGCAGCCTCCGGTCCCAGAGAGGTGGTCTCCTTGGCTGCACCGAACAAGCCGGGCAGCGCACCTGGACGCGGGACGGTGGGCCTGGGCCCTGCACACGGGCCACCCTTGGGTGCCAGCCGGTGCCTGAGGAACCCAGGTGGCCCCCCGACGGCTGCTTCCCCCGTGCCGGGCGCCCAGGGCCTTGGGTCTTGGCCTGAGAGACCTGGGCCCCCCACCAGCTCCTGGCTGCCGGGTGCCTCCCGGGCCGCCCCTGCACCTGCCGCCCCTGCACCTGCAGCCCCTGCACCTGCGCCCACCTGTGCCTCCCAGGACAGCAGGACCCAGTCGTCCACCGAGGACCCCCCGGCCTCGTGCTAAGCACGGACAGCGGGTGTGTGAACACCTGTGGGAAGCATCTGGGTGCCCCCTGACCCCGATGCTGCCCAGCTCCCTGCGGCCCTCGGGGTGGCCTCCTGGGCCCCGCGGCCACGAGAGGACGGGGCGCCCTCCAGAAACCTCAGGCAGGGCTCTGCTGAGGGGGCCATGGCAAGGGGACACGCAGGGACCGGTGGGGGGCCAGGCCTCCCGGGAGGCCAGCTTCTGTGTGGGCCCAGGAACCCGGGACCCCCGGCCGTGGCCGTGGAGACCTGGCTTCTGGGCCCACGCGGGCTCCGCTCCGTCCACGACCGCATCCCACCACCTCCCGCCCAGCAGGTGCAGCACATGGAGCTCCCGCCAGGCGGAGACGTCGCCGGGGCCCAACCCGCAGGGACACGTGGGCCTCAGCTGGTCGCAAGGCCGCGCTGGGCAGGGGCCGGTGTCTCAGGAGGCCCACGCTCGAGGAACCGGAGCCCGTGGCCCACGTGCGTGGGCCTGAGTCCACGTGCTCCCGTGTGAGCGAGCATCGCTATGCGTAAAGACTAAAGGAAATGGGACAAAATGCTGCGTGAATTGACTTTTCACATTGCGGGGAATTTTGCCGGTTTTTCCATATTCTATGTCTATGTAGTCCGTATTTTTCAAAAAATTCTCAAAGTTCAAAACAGGGGATGTTGCCTGGATTTGGTCAGAGGATGTGGCTCAAAGGCCGCCAGGACCCTCACGAAGGCGCGGTCGGTACAGGCCGGGGTGGGGCGCCTGCCCCCTGACGTCCGCTCAGGTCCCACCTCTGGGCCCGGGACCCAGCTCTGCACTCGGCGGGATGTGCTCGCTCTCCCTCTCCCTCCGCCCCCCTTCTCTCTCTAAAATAAATAAATGTTTAAAAATGTATGAATAGGCGGAGTCCCACGTCCCCCCAACAGCCTTGTTTGTCCGGTATTAGTCATTTGCAAATGGAACAGAAACAAATGCAGAAAGTTTAGGTAACTGGCCCCGGATCCCGCCACTGTCCGCGGTGGGACGGGGCCTCGAGCCAAGCAGCGGCCTCAGAGCCCTTCTCCCTCACCGGCCCCGTGACGCGCTGGAGCCACTCAGATTCCCGTCGTACGACGGGGCGCCGACGGCCGTCCTGTCTCCTGTCCCCCCGGACTCAACAGCTGGGCGGGAGGGTTTCATGGTTTCTCTAAGGCAGTGCTTCTGAGCCTTTTTTTTTTCATTATCACCTTCCTAAAAGAGCCTTTTTAGACTTTTTTTCCTAACTGCCCCCCCCATAAACTTTTAATACCGCAGATAAACTGTCTGCCTACGTGCCGTGAAGTGACTCGAGCCGGGGTAGAATCTGCTTTCTCACCTTCTAAGAAACAGTTGTTGCCTCCTTGGAGGTAACATCCTCCATTAAGAAGATGTTTTCTCTTTTTTAATATTTATTTATTTATTTATTTATTTATTTATTTGATTTATTTTTATTTTTTATTTATTTATTGATAGAGAGAGAGAGAGCAGGGGAAGGAGCAGAGGGAGCAGCAGGCTCCCCACCGAACAGGGAGCCAGACACGGAGCCAGATCCCAAGACCCAGGGATCATGACCCAGGCTGAAGGCAGACACTTGACCAACTGAGCCATCCAGGTGCCCAAAGAATATATATTTTCTTTTTTTAAAAAAATATTTTATTTATGCATTCATGAGAGACACAGAGAGAGAGAGAGAGGCAGAGACACAGGCAGAGGGAGAAGCAAGCTCCACGCAGGGAGCCCGACGTGGGACTCGATCCCGGGTCTCCAGGATGACGCCCTGGGCCGAAGGCAGGTGCCAAACCGCTGAGCCACCCCGGCTGCCCAAGAATGCATTTTCTAAGTCAGGAAGCCAATGTCAAGGATTTCTCCAAGGCCTTTTATTTGTTCTTATTTATTTGTTTGTTTTAACGAGGGAGAGGGGGCCAGAGCGAGAACCCAGGCAGGCTCCCTGCCCAGTGCCGAGCCCAACGTGAGGTCCAGCCTCACAGCCCCGAGATCGTGAGCCAAGCCACCACCAGGAGTCGGATGCTTCACGCTAAATACAGCGACAGAAGATTCCAGTCCTTTCTCCCAGCTTCTAGGTGGTGTGTCTGGGGGCGGCTGCTGTGTTCTGGGAGGGTGGGAAGGAGTAAGACCAAAGTAACTGCCTCCGGGCTGGAGATTCCAGTTGTCCTTGTTAAACAGAGTCAGTTTTCAATGACGTCTGCTAATGAGGTCCAGCAATAGGATGGGTAATTAAAATCCACAAAGAATTCCCAAACCTCATTTAGAAAACTATTTCAAGCTCCTTCTTGAGCCTGTGAACATGTAAGAACCAGACTGGGATAACTGTTCACTTTCTTCTATTATCTCCAGGCTCGATGGAAGGGGCACAACAACCGAGCCAGGTGCAGCGCGTACGCGCTTACTCGGAACCCTCCCTTTGCCAGGCTCTTTGCGGGCCGCGGTCACCCGGGCCACCGGAGGCGTCTCGTTAAGCCGTGCGCGGGACTATCACCCTTTCCCTGGAAAGATGTAAAGACTGACTCGCCGGAAGTGCTGGGCAATGGCGGAGTCAGAGTTCAGACTCAGGTGTTTCTAACTCCAAGAATATTCCTTTGTGGTATCTTCAAAGCCTTAGGAAAAAAAGCTAGAAAGTCCTGGAAAATGTTCAATTCAATTGAATTCAGTGTATTTTGAATTGTTGATAAATTCAGACGCTAAATAGGTAAACTTTAAAGCCAGACAACCTGATTTATTTCTTTCTGATTTTGTGTCCGTAAGCACGTCCCACGGATCTCGTGCTCAGGGTTCTAATCAGGAAAACTGTGTAAGGAGGATTAGGTGACGCGATGCTTCCAAGCACCTTGTGCATCATCTGCATCAAAATATCCTACTTCCCGCCCCATCATTAGTCCTCGCGTCACGTCACGTATTTGCCTTTTGTCCTATACTGCGCTGCTTCCTTACCTCTCATTTTGCAGTATCCGTCTGGCCTTAGCTGAATCATAAGAACCGCAGGATCGTGAGCTGTTTTTATGAAGGGGGTTCTCAAATGTTCATATCTGTATTTTTTTTCGATGCATGAAGCTGCAAACACTACACGTTGAGGCTCCTAAAACGGCAGTTCTAAGCTAATTTTGGGCTTGTACACATCACCCGATGAGCAAGAATCTGAACTCTCAAATGGCAGCATCTCTTGCCAGGATGGTGACAATGTTTGCCTGTTCTGTTATAGGAGCAGTTCATTGCATTTGCCGTTCTAATTTTATAACAAGTGAAAAACAGCAACCAAAAAAAGTGATACATAAGATTAGGAGCTGAAAGGTGCCCCCTAAATGGCAGATCTAGAGCCTCAAATGGATGAATATTGAACTTCAACCCGTATCTGCATCAGCTCCGAAGGGTAAGAACAAAGTGAAAGGTCATCGTGAGACGTGGAGAGTCTCTTCTCAGACTCAGCCTGAAAGGACAGCGCGGTGGTAGGAGACACGTAGAAATCTTTAGACTATGAGTCGCGAGTCCGTGTGAAAATCAGTGCTATGATTCGGACGCCCAGACGAGTTCGAGGCTGAGAGGGGTAGTGCCAGGGGTAGAGCTCACACAGATGCCTGGGAACGAATGCCGAAGTTCAATTTCCTCTGACAAAAAAAAAAAAAAAAGGTACCCTAAATTCATCATCATAAAGTCCTGCTCCATCTGCTGCCCAAGCACATGCACAAACCCTTCTATCCGCAATAAAATTCTTTTTTCTGTTTACAAGATGTCATTGTTAGTAGCCAAGGCCTCCACGAGCAGAAATATCTGTTTTGTTCACTGGTGTGCTCCAAGCACACAGATCCCCGCACCGAGTAATCACGTAATAAATAGTTACTGAATATAATTGAACTAAACTGAACTTGGCTGGGCAGCCCGGGGGCCGGGGAGGGGGGGAGGCTCAGTGGTTTAGCACCGCCTTCGGCCCAGGGCGTGACTCGGAGGTCCTGGGATCGAGTCCCACGTCGGGCTCCCTGCACGGAGCCTGCTTCTCCCTCTGCCTCTGTCCCCGCCTGTGCCTCTCTCTGTGTCTCTCATGGATAAATAAATAAAATCTTTAAAAATAAGTAAATAAACTGAAGTCGGAGTAAGATATTACTTATATTCAGTTTTCTCTGTATTTAATAATCACAGAAGCCTAGCATGATCCAGGAGCCTAACAGCACCTAAAATGGAGAACACACTTCGGATTTTATTGTTTTAGCTCTTGAGTCCAGAAAACTACTGGGTTAGTTTCTGTCTTGCATCAGGACGTACAGTATTGACCAAGTCACTAAAGCTGAACCTGGTTTGTTTTTTGGGGGGTTTTGTTGTGTGTGTTTTAGAGGGAAAGAGAGATCGTGGTGGGGAGAGGGGCAAAGGGAGAGGAGAGAGAGAGAGAGAATCTCAAGCAGACTCCTTGCCGAGCATGGAGCCCAATGTGAGGCTTGACTCTGAGATCATGACCTGAGCTGAAATCAGGGGCCTGACACCACCTGAGCCCCCCAGGCGTCCCCTGAACCTGGTTTAAGGTAGATAAATAGTAACATATTTATGCAGCAAACTATTTATTTATATATCCACTTCTTAGGACAACTTAAAAGAGTACAAAAAACTGAATAAAGTATTATCTAAATATACACAAGTTCTGAGAAAATATAGGTGACATGAGGAGATACGATAAAGAAAAAGGTTCCTTTTTTTTTTTCATTTATAAGTTAGGAAATGGCACCAACTGGGGCACCTGGGTGTCTCACTTGGATGAGCAGCTGCCTTCGTCACGATCCTGGAGTCCTTGGATCAAGCCCCGCATCGGGCTCCCTGCTCAGCAGAGAGCTTGTTTCTCTCTCTCCCTCTACTCCCCACCCCCCAGTCATGCTCGCTCTCTCTCTCTCTCTCTCTCTCTCTCTCGCAAATAAATAAAATCTAGGAAAAAGAGAAAAGAAATGGCTCCAACCTCACAGGTTGATGGACATTTC
This sequence comes from Nyctereutes procyonoides, assembly GCF_905146905.1. Classification (NCBI taxonomy): domain Eukaryota; kingdom Metazoa; phylum Chordata; class Mammalia; order Carnivora; family Canidae; genus Nyctereutes; species Nyctereutes procyonoides. The sequence continues at coordinate 603,520 of NW_026575126.1, read as the reverse complement.
TGGATGATTTCAGGTGATATAACTTGCTAAGGTCAACACATTTTAGACCTTTTAGTTTAACAGTCATAATCATCATCCTAAAGGCCAGTAGGGAAACCTCATGTTTCTACCTTTACACAACTGGTGGCATTAGTCCCCGAACTATAATCTTCATGAGGGTCGTAGATGCTCGGCGGGTTTTCAGTGGGTCTTACCGAGGGTGACACAGTATGTGGTAGGTGACCTGTAAACCTGGCCACCGACAGCCGGTCCTATTCCCACATGTCTGCTGGTCTCTCATCTAGAATAGTCTATTTTCCTTTCTCTTAAAGCCGGGAGGGCCTCGTGACTTGCTTTGCCCGAGAGAATGGAACGGAAGTAACCCTGTACGAGCTTTGTGGAGCGTTGAAACCAGCGTCCCCAGTCCCCTGGGAGCCCTGAAGCACCACGGGGTAGAGGAGCCCCCTACCCTGCGGGACAGAGAAGCCACATGGACAGACACTGCCCATCCCTGGCCTTCCAGCCACCCCGACGGGAGCCCGGGACGCGTGGGCCACCCCAGCCGATGCCGGAGGGAGCAGAGGTAGGCCGCCACCCAGACCTGCCCAATCAGAGACTCCTGGGCAAAAACAGGGTTATTGTTATTTTAAGCCAGTAACCTGGGGACGTTCCTTAGTCTGCAACTGACGGCCAGGTCGCGGCAGAGCCGCAGCCTCAGAAGGGGCCGTCCCTACCCCGTAGGGCCAGTTTTGTCTGTCTCAGATTTTATCGCCTGTCCTGGGCAACTTCCTCTTTACTTCGTCAGCTCCGCTCCACGCTCCGGCTGTCTCTACTCGCGGACTTTGGAGGACGATCAGGGAGGTGGCGGGAAAGGCCTCGGCCTCGGGCTGATGCCCTCAGAGGAGACTGCCAGGTGCGAGTACCAGGTAAGCGAAGAAAACATCTAAAAGTCAGTTGTTTGGAAATACAGAAATGGAAAGCTGGGCCCCCTCTGGACCAAATACCAGAGATTGGGTGTCACGGCGGCTTGTTTGCATTAGGCAAGAAGGAAGGAGAAGGACATAGCGGGTCCCGGCAAACCCCAATGAGATACGGGCAGTGCACAGGAAACACAGCCTCACATCCCTCGTGAAGTCATAAAGATTAACACACGCACAAACATGCCCTTTTTAGTCCTTGGTTTAATGTATTGCACGATCAATATTTTAATGACAAGCAAAAGAGTAAAATAAGCCACAGTCACCTATTTCCATTTGCCAAGTTCCTTTCCAGTCATTTTCCATGTGCATTAACTGTAAGCCCCTATTTTTAGCTGGTTAATTATCCCACTTCTCTTGCACAGGCCCAAAGGCCAGTGTGAACCCGAAGCAACGAGGGGGGCAGGTAAGGGCAAGAGGAAGGAACGGTGCTCTTTATCTCCACAAAGGTACAGAGTGAAGGTGTTAATGACTCATTTATTTCTCCATTTATTCGGTCAATGGACATTATTGCAAGTATTTTTAAGTACGCTCCACTTTTTAACATTCTTCGGCTGCGTAATTACTCGTTCACTGGTCTCCGGCCCAGTTAGGCACGGCCAGGTCTGTTTTATCTAATTCACTACTATTTTCCTAGCGTTTGATATAATGCCGAGCACTTCAGAGGCATTAAGTAAATATTTGTTGGATTAAAGCAGGAGAATTGCAAGCCTAGAGAACACATTTACCAAACCAGAGATGGAAAGGAAGAAGGAAGGGGAAATGGTGGTTGTTAAATTAAGTAGCGTCTCAGAGTCTATATATTAAAATGAGAGCTCGCATGCCCTAATGTGCTTTAAAATGAATGTGGTCTATTTGATTAATGCTGCTAGTTAGAATTTGGGTCCACTGGAAAAAAAATGATGAAACCATCTCCGGAGACATTGTGTATTCAGTTCATTTAATATTTATATTGAGCTTCTTAACTCAGCATCCTCGAGGAGACCAAAAATGATCATTGCAATATGCAGAGTGATACTCAGGAGGACGGGGCAGGGGCGCTCCCCACTCTCCCAGGCCCAGATAAATCAACATAGATGGAGTTAAATTTAGATATTCTCCTAAGGGGTGGAGCGAGCGCTCCGGAATATTCAGAGAGGAAATATCCTTTCTTATCTCTTTCTCCGTAAGACTTCGGAGGAGGTTTAAAAACGAGGTTTGCTGCCGCAAGGAATAAAAACCAGATAAGTTAGAGTAGAGGGCAAAAAGGGAGCCCCAGATTTAATGGCTTAAATAAAATGCATTTTTATCTGCTCGCTCGTAACAGGCCACAGGTAGGCAGGTGGGGCGAGGAGACAGCCGGGCTCTAACCGAGTAAGTGAGCCCTGGATTCCTCCCTCCTGTTGCTCCGTCGTCCTCGACTATCACGGGCCCTCTCAAATGTGCCTTCAGAGCACCTGAGGATCCTGCTAAAATGCAGACTCCAGTTCGGTGGGCCTCGAATGGAGCCCAAGATTCTGCAGTTCTAAAACGTATCCAGGTGAGGGGCGCCTGCCTGGCTCAGGCGGAAGAGCAAGAGACTCTTGCTCTCAGGGTCATGAGTTTGAGCCCCACACTCAGTGTAGAGATACCAAAATAAACGAGGAAACTTAAAAAATAACAAAAAGAGGGGATCCCTGGGTGGCTCAGCCATTTAGCGCCTGCCTTTGGCCCAGGGTGTGAACCTGGAGTCCCGGGATCAAGTCCCACGTCGGGCTCCCTGCATGGAGCCTGCTTCTCCCTCCTGCTGGTCTCTGCCTCTCTCTCTCTCTCTACGTCTATCATAAATAAATAAATAAATAAATAAATAAATAAATAAATAAATAAATCTTTAAAAAAAAAGAAAAAGCGTCTACGTCTATCATAAATAAATAAATAAATAAATAAATAAATAAATAAATAAATATAAATCTTTAAAAAAAAAAAAAGAAAAAGCGTCCAGGTGCAGTTGATGCGGCCAATCCAAAGACACCCTTTGGGCAGCAGAGCCCTGGGGCCCGATGGTCACCTGCGTGGTCTGAGCTGGGCGGCTGGGACACCTTGCTTCCTGCTCTCAGGAAGAGAAGAGAACAAGTTCAGGGCAAAAAAATAAAAATAAATTTTAAAAAATAATTAAAAAAAAAAAAGTTCAGGGCAAAAAGTTTCCTGTAAGCAAACACTGTGGAAATAGCTTACACACTTTCTGAAGGCATTAAAAAGTTAAAGTCGGGCGCTTGGGTGGTTCAGTCGGCGAAGCGCCTGCCTTCAGCTCAGGTCACGGTCCCAGAGTCCAGGATCGAGCCCCACATGGGGCTCCTGGGTCATCGGGGAGTCCGCTTCTCCCTCTCCCCTCACCCCACTCATGCTCTTGCTTTCTTAGATGAACTTCTAAAAATCTTTTAAAAAAATAAAAAAAAATCTATAGAAGTTAAAGACAGTAAGATAGATGGCCCATCCTGCTTCCAGGGGGCTCGCAAGCAGGCTCCACCTCCAGCGGCAGCCACATCCGCAGCCGCAAAGTGCGGGAGAGAGAGGAGAGGTGCCATCCCCATGGCAAAAGAGAGAACGGATATCGGGGAGCAGCGAGCACTCTGCGCCGCGAGACTAAGAAGGCAGGACCTCGTATTTAAGCAAGAGGACGAACGTAGGAGTATGCGCCAGATGTGACTCTGGACCCTGGAAGGCAGCTTTAGCAAGAAGCTGTCGGAGCCGCGGCCAAGGAGGGCTGCTAGCCCCCCACTTCAGTGTCGGTCGGGGCGTGCTCCGCCTGAGTGCCCCCGTGCTTGCTCCTGGGCTGCTGGCCCTATGACAGGCGGGTGGGGACAACTCCGAGGCTGTCTCCCAGAGCCAGCGAGGCCCTGACGTCCGCCTGTGTCGTGAAACAAACAAAGGTGAACCAAAGCACCACTAAGAAAGACAGGAGGCCAAATATTAAGATGACCCAGGCAAAAATTAGGAACTTCTGCACATATTTAACATGAATTTATATCCCCAAGACCGTCAGCTGACCCAGGACCTATTTGGAAAGGTACGTGTCCCCGGCCGCCCCAGAAACAATATGCACTGTCCAGCCTCCTGGACGCAACAGATTCCCTTGGAACCTTCAGTTGACTATTTCAGCAACTTCCAGCAAAGAAGATTATAGGATCTTTTCTGACAGCCCCACCCCATTTCAGCACTTAATTATCCCCGATCTTTCCCAAGATCCCTTTTGCAGCTGATCCAGTTAGAGTGACTCTTGAGGCTGAAGCATCCTCAGTAACGATTGTGCCGGAACAATAGCGGTAAACGAGGACGATCCCGGGTGACCCAAGGCCATGTAACCAAGTCTAGGTAATACCTCTCATGCTCTCATGCATTTTCCTTTGTATGTATTCCTTACGTTTTTTTCCATATAGAATAACACAATCGTATAATATTTTTACGTACGTGTATTCGTTATTCCTGAGGGAGAAGCGGGAGCACTAATCGTGGTAATAAAGCTTTTAAAGGTGCAGGGAGGGATCCCTGGGTGGCGCAGCGGTTTGGCGCCTGCCTTTGGCCCAGGGCGCGATCCTGGAGACCCGGGATCGAATTCCACGTCGGGCTCCCGGTGCATGGAGCCTGCTTCTCCCTCTGCCTGTGTCTCTCCCTCTCTCTCTCTCTCTCTCTCTCTCTCTCTCTCTCTCTCTGACTATCATAAATAAATAAAAATCAAAAAAAAAAAGGTGCAGGGAACAGTCAGCTGCCAAGTCCGCTCTAAGCAGTTCGGGTCAAGGAAAGTGGCCGAGCCCGGAGGCCGCCGTTGGCGCCCAGCCCGTGCCCCCCGCAGATTAGACTTCAGCGCTTTTTGGACTATCGCCTGGGTCCCCCATGCGCCCCTCGCGTCTGCCCTTGTTGGGCCGTGGTATCGCCGAGGCATCTCCAGTCCCTCGGCCTCCCTCCCAGCAAGCCCGTCCCCGTCGCCTCGGCCACTCGGCAAGAAGCAGGGGACAAGGATGATTTAACTCATTGAAAATGCCGACTTCGTGTAGACTTCTTGTAGGAAAAAACAAAAAACAAAACCGGCCTGAGGACCCCTTGCCCCGGAGTCACAGCGCGCACGGGCCACTGTGGCCTCTCTCCGGCTAAAGCTCCGTGTGTTAGGTGTCTGCGCTTGCCCTTTCAGGTGGCAGAAGCGTGCGACTGGTTGAGACGTTCAGAAGGGACACAACATCCTCCCTTCTCTCCTTCCCACGTCTCTGCGGAGGGTAAACCGTAGCCTTAACGGCAAGGCCATCGCGCCCCAAAGCTTGTGTGGGCGCTTGGCAGCCCGTGTGGGCTCCGTTACCAGGAGAGGCTGGGAGAGCGAGTGTGACAAAAATACGAGCCCTGTCCCCCCGGACAGGTGACCCGGGCCGACGGGGGAAGGTGTGCGGAACCTGCCCCGGCGATGTGCCAACCCGGCAACCCGGCGGGAGCGGCTTCCCGCGGGCGGCCTTGTGTGCCCAGGCGTGCTCCGTGGGGGCTGTTAACTCAGAACCGCGGCCCAGGGACGTCCGAGAGAAAACGTCACGCGGGAAGGGGAGCTGAGGGAAAAACCCAACGCTGCCTTAGGCCACGGAGCCTCAAATGGAAGCACAAATATGGAAATGCGGGAGATGGAGGGAGGCGAGAAACCGAGGGCGCGGCGGCCAAGTCTGCATGTCTGGGTACGACCCTTTAAGTATTGCACGTCGGGTAGAGAAGTTTTCTTTTAAATGTGGGCTCTGGTGTGTCCTGCCGGAGTGGAAAGTAATCCTTATGCAAGCTGGAAGGTGTCAAATAATTGTATTTGTCGTTTCTTTTTCTTTTTCTAAAAAAAGTTTATTTATTTATTCGTGAGAGACACGGGGGTGAGGGGCAGAGACACAGGCAGAGGGAGAAGCAGGCTCCGTGCAGGGAGCCCGATGCAGGACTCGATCCCGGGACCCCGGGGTCACACCCTGGGCCCAGGGCAGATGCTCCACCGCTGGGCCACCCAACTGTCCCTGCTCAGCGTTTTCTACAAGCAAATAAACTTTGTCTATTCCCCGTTGTTGTTGTTTGAACCAAGTAGGCTCTGTGCCCCACGTGGTGCTTGAACTCCCGACCCGGAGGTGAAGCGCTGTGTGTTCCACCGACCGGGCCAGACTGGCACCCCTGTTTATCCAACTTGTCAAGTAGACCCAGTGAGTTCTCTTAATTATATTCCCTCTCGGGGCCAACGGGACCCACTGCCGAGAGGCAAGAGCGAGCACCCAGGGTCAGCTGGCGGAGTCGGGGACCAGAAGCAGCTGCCAAGCAGAGGTCGGGGCGACTGCGGCCGAGACTGCGGGCCGTTCACCAGAGCTGTTTTCCCTTCTCCCTGGAACACTTTCTGGCCTTGCTTGTAAGTAAATGTGATCACGTTTTAGCTAATAGAAGGGGAACCCAAGTGAGCTGTGCTAATCGTAGGCCCACTCGGTGACCGTCCACGGCTCCATGACACACCGTCGTCTTTGTCTTCCTTTCTAGGCCTCCTGCTTGGTGACGGTCAACACGGTGCCCCGGGAGGCCCCAGGGTGGAGAGAGCAGAACCACAAGATAAAGGAAGCAGCCCTGCAGCTGAACTCGGAAGAGAGCCCCCTGCCAATCAGATACCCGTTCCCGACTGTGTGAGAAAGGACTACGTCTCGCATTCTGTTCCTGGGACATGGTGCCCGTCTGCTAGAGCCACTGGCATCACCCTCGCCGACTCGTGTACCCACGAGAATGATGCAAAGTACAGCCCCAAGCACTTTAGAGATCAAGCCCAGCTCTCAACAGTATTCGGGGAGGTGACGTGATTCCCCAAGGCCAACAGTCGAGCACTGGAATCCGGGTGTTGTTTATTAGGATGAACTGAAACCGTACAAAACAAAGAGTCATGTATTGGCTCATTTAACTGAAAAATTCCTGGGTAGGGCTGGATCCAGAGGCCGAGACAAATGCGCCCCGACCCGGCGTCTCCCTCCGAGCGAGCTCTGCTGCACTGGGTGGGCTCTGTTCCCAGGAGGCCTCTCCACGGCTGGGAGCGGGACGTGGCTGGCAGCTGCACGACAGAACCCCGACCAAATGGAAGTCTTTCTTCGCCCACCCTTGAAAACCTTGGAGGAATTGCTTCTGATGGACCTGGCCCTGTCGGCTGCTCATCGCCCACCTAAACGCTGCAGCCACCGGCCTAGTTGACCAGCTGGGAGGCACCGGCCCCAATCGGGAGGACCAGAGCCAGAAGTCGGGGTTCTTGCCCTACTTCACTCACCACGACATCTCTCACGGGAGCATTGACTGCACGTTTACTCGGCGAACATTTGCAATACGCCGGACTCGGCGGGATGCTCTCGTGGAGAAAAAGACGAGCAAGACACGCGCCTTCGCTCTACCCCCAGTCGTGTGGGTCTCGTCAAACAAGTGCACAAACAGGCAGCTGGCCCCCGACCCACGGTCTGAACAAGCTGACTGGGAGGCACGGGGAGGATGTGCCTGGGGCCCGCGGCTGTGAGTTCTTGCTGTGGGGCCACATGTTCAAGTCCGCGGGGAGTCGCTGTCACCAGAAGGAGTAGACACAGGTAAGCCGAGGAGTAAAAGAGCAAACTGAACCGCAGCTGGACAAGGCAGGAAGGACCTGGACGTCCCTTGCGCTTCCCAACCCCACCCGACCCGCCGACCCAAACGGGCAGCTTATGGGAAGCAACTTAGGATGGAAGCGCGTTCGTCTCCCATGAGACGTCCTGCTGACAAGGGGAGAGCGGGCAGCTTCTTAGCCGGAGGCCGCAGGTTCTTGCCGCCTCGGGTTCGATGCTGCTGCTCTCCTCCCACGGATGACGAGGAAGCGCTGCTGCACCCCGAGGCGGCGTCCGAGCGAGCAGAAGGGGGCGAGATGCAGGGAAAGACGTGTTCTTGCCTCCAGAGTTACCCCCAGAGGCTGGGAACACCAGCCCCGCTCCCGGCACATTGGCCCCTCGGGGGCCTGGGGAGCAGCTTTCGGGGCTGGGGCTCCAGTGAGGGGCCTCCTGTGGGCTCAGCGGGGCCGGGGCCCGAGGGGGTCGGCCTGTTCGGGGGGAGCGAGGCCAGAGGGGCCAGCGCCCTGCCTGGGTCACGTCGTGGCCCCGCTCGGCAGCGTCACCCCGGGCCGCCCTTCAAAGCACCTTTGACACACCTCCGTGGAGACGACAGTAACAGGCACCAGCGAGAGCTTCTAGAAGAAACGTCCAAAGGCAAAGGGACTGCTGGCTGTCACCGCGCGGCTCATAGAGCTCATGTAGATTTTAAAGTGTTTAGTCGTGTTCGTTGACGCAAACTCCGATGCCATCCAAAGAAACGTAAATGCTACAGAAGTCGTTCAAAGTGCAAATCTTCCTCTTCCCAGGAGTAACCGCTCTTAACAGCTGGTGCAGATCTTCTCATAGGGATTGCAGAGGTTCTTCTGTCTAACCCCAAAGTGATAGGGTGCCCAGCAATATTTTTTAGCAGGACCAAGGGAGAAGGAATGGCCCGCGGCTCGGCAGAACCCTTCTCGGTCGTTGCAAAGTGACGTGGCTCTTAGGTCGGGAAACTCTGGGGGCAGCCGAGGCCAGGCAGCAGGGGACGAGTTCCAGCACTGGGTAAGCAACGGGGTGCATTGGGCGCCCGGGGGGCTCACTCGGGTAAGCACGTGCCTTCGGCTCGGGTCACGATCCCAGGCTGGAGACCCAGGCCCAAGGCGGGCTCCCCGCGCAGTGGGGGGCCTGCTTCTCCCTCTCTTTCTGCCCCTCCCCTGCTTGTGCACAGCTGCACGCCATCTGTCTCAAATAAATAAAATCTTTCAAAACAACAACACAAAAGGAGAGAGAGATGTGGTGCACCTGTACCCGTCATCCTGCCAACACCTGGCCTGGCTCCTCCGCACCAATTCTTTCCTCCCCTCCACCGCCCAGCTCCCCACACCCAAGCCGCTACGTTCCCAAGGACGCTGCTTCTTTCTGTGTCGTTTCCTGACCATTCAGCAGTGCCGGCCCCGGGCGTTCCTCTACATTCCCAGGGGACTCTGCCCCCCGGTGAGGACAGTGTATGCTGAAGGGCGGGCTCACGTGCACCAGCAGGACCATACGTGTGCCCTATAACCAGTGTCTTTATGGAGACTGGGGACAATCTCAGTGTGTTAAGAAAATCAGTGAGATGCTGTGTAGGAACACTACTGTCTTATAAGCCTTTGTGGAGCAGACGCTTTAGGGCCCTGCTAGCAATGGCCTAGACCACTGGGTTGGTTTTTTGTTTGTTTGTTTGTTTGTTTGTTGGGTTTTTCTTTTTTTTAATTCAAGTCATTCCTAGTATCAAAAAAGAGTAAACAAACTCATACACCATTGACATTAGTGTTAGTGGATCCATAAATTGTGATTTATAAAAAGATCTTGAGGAACGAGGACATAGCAACAAAAAATATTAGACCGAAACCTAACACTCCTAATTCTTTAGAGACTTAGCAAGCCTCAGAGTACAGACCTGAAGTGCCCTGGAAATTTTTAGCATCAATAACAGGATGCTTCGCGATGAATAAGCAAGAATTCTTTTTTTTTTTTAATAAGCAAGAATTCTACAATGTTTTTCTTGATCTCAGAGGGGCTAGTCCTTCCCCCTCCTCCCCCCTTTTTTTGTTTTTATTAAAATGATGTCTATTGTTTTTATTTTTAGTTCTGAAGTTTTATGAAGATATTTCTGGACAAAAAGAGAAATGCATTGAGGAAGCCCCCCCGGGGAGGGCTGCCGGCCAGCAGGTACCATGGATTCCACGGAGGCTGGCCTCTCTTCCCATTAATCCCTCCCCGACCAATGGTAATAGCCAGCTTTGTGTTTAAAAAGCGAATGTCAATTTGAAAACCAATTCTTAGGGAGAGTAGGGTAAACTTAAAGTTTCTTCATTTTCTTGTGATCAAAAGTTTTAAATCAAAGGCAGCTATGGGGATGCCTGGGTGGCTCAGCGGGGAGCGTCTGCCTTGGGCTCCCTGCATGGAGCCTGCTTCTCCGTCTGCCTGTGTCTCTGCCTCTCTCTCTGGGTCTCTCATGAATAAATGGATAAAATCTTTTTAAAAAGGCATATATGTTTTTCAACTCCCCAAACAAGTATCATTTACAAGTTAACTGAAGAGAGTTGCCCTTGAGTTCTGATGCTCTTTTAGTCATGGTTTGGAATCACTTACAAAATAAACAAATGAACCCACCTCTTCCACTGCTCCCCTCCCTGCAAAGAAACCCAAGGAACAAAACCAGTGGGTGTCATTAAGGCACTAACCCTTGCATATTTGTCTTCCTCAGAACACAAACACTTGATCCTTTTCATTCCCTCTGAGCTATTCCTGAATCTCCATTTTCTGTTCAGATTCGAAAAGCTCTACATACAGATGATGTGTGTATATTGATTCCTGGTACTTAAAAAAAAAGGGGATTTGTGAATTGGTATATTAGGTTTGTTGTTGTTGTTATCGGATAAACATTCTAAGCTAGTGACCAATAAAACAAAGATTCCCCAGCTTTTTCAACCAAAATTGGAGACTCTGACCATTTCCTGGCCTTTAATAATGTGTCTTCTATTCATAGGACACCAAGATGGCGTGGGGAATCAGTGAATTCAGAAATTACTTCTCCGTCATTCAAACATATAGAAACCAGATTTATAGACATGTAGAAGCCAAATGATGAGGAAAACAAACTCGAGAAACTCAATCATTTCTATCATGAGGGAATAAAAAAAATAAATTATTTAAGCCACTACACCTTACAAGTCTAGGCATAGCTTAAATAAACGACAAGTATGAGTTTATTTTAAACTGTGAGTTATTCTCCCATTGATAGTTTTCCACAATACACTGAAATAGTCACTTGTTATGTTTTAGATGTGAAATAGTAGGTGACCAACTGCTTCCTCTTTACTTCAAAATTTTTTGACTTACGTATACTATTAAAATTGGAGGGGATCCCTGGGTGGCTCAGCGGGTTGGCGCCTGCCTTTGGCCCAGGGCGCGATCCTGGAGTCCCGGGATCGAGTCCCACGTCGGGCTCCCCGCGTGGAGCCTGCTTCTCCCTCTGCCTGTGTCTCTGCCTCTCTCTATGTCTATCATGAATAAATAAATAAAAATTTAAAAAAATAAAAAAATAAAAAATAAATGAAATAAAATTAGAATTTTTTAATTAGAAGAATAATAAAACATTATAAAGTCAAATGACTTTAGTATTACTAGAATGCTAATTTGGGTACTAAAATGTTGATTCCACTGCTTTGCAAAGTTCCAAAGAAATCTGAAATGTAAGACTTAAGTTGTTCATTTTGCTGTTGTCCTCTACAGTTCAATTAATCTTAGAAATTTTTTGATGAAATCTGTGTTGGCAAAATAATTTTGAAGTCAGCCTAGTTTCATAAAACTGAATATTTCTCTTATGCTGTAAGTCTCAAGGAAGTAACATGAGCCAAATTATTCAACCTAGAAAGAGCCTGAATCACTTCTAGTGGAAGTTAAAATTCATACTTTGGTTCAATTTGGGGTTATACTCATTTTATGAACTTTAGTTCCACCTAAAGAAGGACTGGGTACCTGATTCTGACCAGGCAATGAAGCAAACACTTGGGCAAATTTCCTTAACCAGGGTGAAGTCTCAAATTTCTGACAGTGATACAACCATTAATGCAATTAATTGCAATTAATGCAATTTGTTTAAATGTTTTTTAATGTTTTAAATGTTTTTTTATATTTAAATATAAATGTTTTTTTATATTTATGTTAATGTTTTTAAATGTTAAATGTTTTTTTAAATGCTTTAAATGTTTTAAATGTTTTTTTATATTTATCAACCAGATAATTTCTTTAAAAAAGATGGACTAATGAGTGACATTAATCAGAGGAACTCTACTAGTCAATGAAAATCCCCAAAAGAAAATATCATGACAATCTTCCTCGGTTTAATTTCTGAAATCAGTCAATGAGACTGAAGGCAACATTTGCCTTCATGGCAGAGATGAGTGGTTTATCGTGAACTCTGAATATTCGCAGTCGGTTACAGCAACATTAGACAAAGAATGATCAAAACATGCTACCTTTCAGGGATTTGATTAATTTCTACCTTTAAAATGATTATTTCAGACTAGCATCCCTCCTAATACCCCAATCTCTTAGGGGAAAAGCCTCTGTTGACTTCCTCAACAAATGCAAAATGTATATGACTTTTCCCCTGAGAATTGAGCTAAAAGTTATTAGAAATCTTTTAACAGTAAAAATAATAGGTGTTACTGCAATAAAATCATTCTGTGCGTGTGCTCTACTTTTCACCATTAAAACATAAACATTGGGCAACCCGGGTGGCTCAGCGGTTTAGCACCTCCTTTGGTCTAGGGTGTGATCCTGGGGTCCCGGGATCGAGTCCCATGTTGGGCTCCCTGCATGGAGCCTGCTTCTCCCTCTGCCTGTGCCTCTGCCTCTCTCCCTCTCTCTGTGTCTCTCATGAATAAATAAATAAAATCTTTAAAAAAATAAAAATAAAACATTTTACATAAACATTTTTTTTAAATGTTTACAAAAATGTTTGGCACGAGGTGAGCAGAACAAGCAGCTCACAGTTTCTCAACAAGGAACTGAAGACCTACTGTGGATTTTTTAAAAACTCCCTGTTTACACACGACTCCGGGACTCCTCCAGCTGCCTTTCAAGATCTAGAACACCTAGTCACCGCTTTACTTTGTGTCAATGCCACTTATTTACCTGTGAGCTCCCAATGGTCAGCAAACCAGGCGAGAGACGTGCTCCAGGCTTTGGGCACCAGGCCCGGCCCGACGGCACCGAGTCTACACCCGTTGAACCCGAGGAGCGGCCGAGTAGTGAGCCACACGTGCGTGGCTCACGCATCCCACACCCGAGCCCTGAAGCCAGCAGCCTAGACCTCCCAACAAGTCGCAGACTTCTTCCCCTCCTGTCCTTCCACCTGACACTCGGGCTGGGCCGGGGAGGCCTCCTCTCCTCTCCGCCCGCCGCCTGATGTCTAGTTGCCCACGGGCCTGGAGGTTCAGATTCCACCCGTCTCCGCAGCCCTCGGGGGGCCCAGAGGAGGCGCCTAGGAAACTACCTCACTCAACTGGATGCCAATGTCCCTGAGCCGGTGGCCCCAGGTAGGGGGACCTGCGCCAGGAGGAAGGCCCAGGGACACTCCTGGCCCTGTGACGACACCCTACCTGCTCCTACTCTCTTAGCTCTGCTGGCAGGACGTCCGAGCAGTTTCGGGGTGTTCACTAACCTCACGCTCCCCCACTGACTCACCGACGCCTACCTCCGTGTTTATCACGAGAGTGGGACAGTTACCTACTTCGGTGGCCTCTAAGATAGAGGCGTGGGCGCTGGAGTTCTACTGAAGCCAACCGATAATGAGCGACTGTACCATTTTTTCTATTTCCTCCATTATCCTAGGATCGTGTTTGTGAGGCGATACGAAGTAGGGCTGTGGACTTGTGTTTAAAGTGGAATATTGCCCAATAATAGTGCCGTCTACCATATACTTATCCCCAGCCCTTCTCGCCTAGATTATAATTAAAAGCGAGGGCTGTTACCACTGCATGGTTATTACTTGTTTCATGTTACGGTAGGTTGGTTGATGTCTTCTTGAAAAATAAAGAACTCGACTTCAAGCAGAGGGATTTTTCTAAATACTCCAAAGCAATCCTTGTGTGCTCAAAATTATGATTCCCAAGTTTTGGGGAGAACATTAAATAAATCCAAATGTTCGTGAAAGAAAAATAATGGAAAACAATACTGCTGGGTTACTCTCAATTGAACCAGACCTGAATCAAAATGAATTGCATTTCTTTTTTTTCTTTTTTTCTTTTTTTTGCGTTTATTTTTCAAGCTAGATCGTGAAGAAATAGCAAATCAAAAATAAGTAAAATGCGAGACGATTTTATGCTCTCAACTATTTCTCAGTGAATTTCTGGGCCTTTAAAAACTGACACACACACACACACACAAACATACAAAATTGACACAAATTTCCCTTTGCTTTAGGAAATTATTTTATTACAAAAATAATATAGGTTCAATATTTTTAAAATTAACAGAATAGAAAGGTAAAAAGTAAAATAAAATTCCCCCCTTTCGATCCTCTCTACTCTAGTCCTACTTTCTGGAGATAACCACTGGTAACATTTTTTTTCCTTTTATAGACATTTAAAATATTTCACTTTTACTGTTTGTATTATTTTTGCTAGATTTGCCATAACACAATATCAAACTGGGTGGCTTAAACAACAGAAATTCATTTTCCCAGAGTACTGGGGCCAGAAGCCCAAAATTAAGGTGTTCACAAGGTTAATTTCTTGAGGCCACTGTCCTTGGGTTCCCATCGTCCCGTGGTCTTTCCTCTGTTCTAATCTCTTATCTGGACATCAGTCAGATTGGATTAAAATAGCCTTGTCTCAATATAACCACCTCTTTAAAACGTGATCTCCAAATACAATCACATTCTGGGATTCCGGGCTTCAACACATGAATTCTGGGGAGACACGATTCAGCCCATAACACTACGAAAAGCAATACTACAAGAAAACTGGAATTCCTGTACATATATTCGAAAACTTTTGCAGGTATATGAGAAAGATAAATTTCAAGATAGACATCAAAGGATATGCTCATTAGTAATTTGGAAAGATACTGATACATTTTCTATAAAAGTTTTGTATGATTTCTGTTGTTTAAGCCACCCAGTTTGGTTATCTCCAGAAAGTAGGACTACAGGACTATTTTACTTTTTACCTTTCTATTCTGTTAATTTTAAAAACATTGAACCTATATTATTATTGTAATAAAATAATTTCTTAAAGCAATGGGAAATTTGTGTCAATTTTATATGTGTATGTATTCCATATTTTCTTCTAGACATTTTATGATGTTTGTTTTTCACATTTTAGAATAGAAGGAAAAGAGGAAAATTTAGCTTTATGTTCCTTAAGCATTTGGCCAGTCTTACTGGCATCGTTTATTCAATAGCTCACATTGCCTCATTTACTAAAGTGCAAATCTTATCATTTATTAAATTCTGATAATAAGGATGATTTATGGACTTTCTCATTTGTCTCATTGATGTGTTTGTCTAGTTCAAGGTTAGGGAATCACAATTTTAAATATATTATCTATTATTGCCCTTGTGAATCTTCTCTTTCAGAAATTTTCTTATGTGTATTTTTCAATATGGATTTTAGTATCATTTAGTTCAAGTTTCAAGAAAACTCCAAAATCCTTGCTCATATTTTTGATTTATTGAAAGATAACTGCTGTCTTTTAAAATATTGGATCCTATATCCAAATTAAAGGCATCTTTACATCTATTTAAGTTTTTTATGTACCTCTGAGAATTTTTAAATTTCTGTGCTTTCTTATTCATTCCTTTTTTATTTTTAATTTCAACTTTTTTTTTAAATAGGCTCCACACCCAGTGTGGAGCCCAACACAGGTCTTGAACACACAACCCTGAGATCAAGACCTGAGCTGAGATCAAGAGTTGGGTGCTTAATCAACTGAGCCCCCCCGAGAGCCCCAAATTTCAACTCTTCATAGTAATTGTGAATGAGACATTTCCTTCCATTCTGTTTTCTGAGAGATAATCATCATTCTCAAGTATTTGACTTGACTTTTATATTAAATTTGTGATTACCAAAAATCACATGGGGGGGGCGGGTGTAAAGTTATTATGACCTTGTTATTTTGGACACTTCAGTGAGCTGCAAACTATTGGTGGATAATCTAGATCCACCAACAACGTTTTGAGCAACCCTGGATTTCTGCCTTCCTCTCCTTGTACTTCTACTTTCCCATATGAAAAATGGTGATAATTATAATTGGACAGACCTCCAAGGTTGTGAAGATTACCGAGATATTATCTTAAAATTGCACAGAATTGGTCCTATACAAACACAGGATAAGGTGTTATTATTCTCCATCTGGTAATAAACGTGGTTGCAAATGATAGCTCTTAAAGATCTGTAATCATAATAAGAACATCGCTTCTCCACCTTGTTATGTCCCTATCTCCCATGGCCACAGGTCTCCGAAGCGACAAGCTGAAGACAGACGGACCAATCACCCCTTCGCCGGGTATATCAGCTTTAGAAGTTATGGTTCCTTGATTTTAACCTTGCCCGTCTGTATTTTCCTGTTCGTCTACCGAGAGAATACCTACTCATCTTCTAAAACTCATCTAGAGCTATGTTTTTCTCTAAAGACTTATCTGAACTCCTTTTTTGCAAGGTAAAAAGTCAGCCTCTCTTTTTCAAGCGGCCCAATGCCAGGGTACCCTCATGCGGCAGCACCACTGACTACTACTACTACTACTACTACTACTACTACCACTACTACTACTACTACTACTATTCCTCACTATGGCCGCCCTTAGTGTTGCTGTGTTTGAAGCACTGATCAGATTTCTTTATGTGATTAAAACTTAAAGTCTTGGCATATGAGGTAGGTACTCTGAGAAAGTATAAAGCACAGGCAGTTTATTTTTTTTATTTTTTTTAATAAATTAATTTTTTATTGGTGTTCAATTTACCAACATACAGAATAACACCCAGTGCTCATCCCGTCAAGTGCCCCCCCCCCAGTGCCCGCCACCCATTCACCCCCACCCCCCGGCCTCCTCCCCTTCCACCACCCCTAGTTCATTTCCCAGAGTTAGGAGTCTTCATGTTCTGTCTCCCTTTCTGATATTTCCCACACATTTCTTCTCCTTTCCCCTTTATTCCCTTTCACTATTTTTTATATGTCCCAAATGAATGAGAACATACAATGTTTGTCCTTCTCCGACTGACTTACTTCACTCAGCATAATACCCTCCAGGTCCATCCATGTTGAAGCAAATGGTGGGTATTTGTCGTTTCTGATGGCTGAGGAATATTCCATGGTGTACATAGACCACATCTTCTTTATCCATCATCTTTCGATGGGCACTGAGGCTCCTTCCACAGTTGGGCTACTGTGGACATGGCTGCTAGAAACATCGGGGTGCAGGTGCCCCGGCGTTTCACTGCATCTGAATCTCTGGGGTAAATCCCCAAGAGTGTAATTGCTGGGTCGTAGGGCAGGTCTATTTTTAACTCTTTGAGGAACCTCCACACAGTCCTCCAGAGTGGCTGCACCAGGTCACATTCCCACCAACAGTGCAGGAGGGTTCCCTTTTCTCCGCATCCTCTCCAACATTTGTGGTTTCCTGCCTTGTTAATTTTCCCCATTCTCACTGGTGTGAGGTGGGATCTCATTGTGGTTTGGATTTGTATTTCCCTGATGGAAAGTGATGCGGAGCATTTTCGCATGTGCATGTTGGCCATGTCTATGTCCTCCTCTGAAGCACAGGCAGTTTAAATGAATTTCCTAAAGTCACACAGGAAGTAAGTGGCGAGACTAGGCTTTGAACAGTCTGTCTAGCGCTTGGGTCTATTCGCTTAACTTCTCTGCAATCCTACCTGTCACACTTTATTGTATTTGTTGGCATTAATGTCCTTAATGTCTAGCTTTTTATTTTCTTGAGAAAAGAAACATTTTTTTGAAGTATTTACTCTCTTAAATACAGTAGGTGTTCAATAAATGTTTGCCGAGTGGGTGGAAGGTTGAATGAGTAAGGAGATCTTAACTATCATCCTGGCAAGGTACCTCCTTGTTGATTATCTGGGAAATCTAAAAAGGAATTCCAGAACGAGGCTTTTAGGAGAGTAAATGCCTACTTTTTTTTTTTTAAACGGGTTTTTTTTTTCTAAAGATTTAATTTATTTATTCATGAGAGACACACACACACACACACACAGAGAGAGAGAGAGAGAGAGAGAGAGAGGCAGAGACACAGGCAGAGGGAGAAGCAGGCTCCATACAGGGACCCCGACATGGGACTGGATCCCGGGTCTCCAGGATCATGCCCTGGGCCGAAAGCAGACACTAAACCACTGAGCCACCCAGGGATCCCCCCCCCTTTTTAAATTGCCTACTTTTTTGAAGTGAGTATTCACTTCCAGATTTTTCTGGGTTTCCAGTTGGAATTTTTATTTGACTCTCTTTAAGCCAAGTTTATTTGCCACGTAATCATGGAGAAAAATAGCACGTACCTCACAGAAGGTGTTGTGAGGATTGAATGAAGTAATATCCACAATATATTCAGAGCAGCGCCTGATGCCTAGGAAAGCCGAGGGACGTTGCTGACTGCTGTTTGAACCAAAGGCGGAAGAGAGGAACTGCTAAGTGCATGGACTTTGGTACCACATTGATTGGGTTCAAAGTACAGCCCCAGTGTTTACTAGCTCTGTGATTTTGAGTAAATCACTAATCCTATCTAAACCACAGCTTCCACAGTGTCTAAAATGGAATAATAGTTTGTATCTCAACGGCAGTGAGGATAAAATGTTGTAAGTGGTATGTGCAAGAGCACACTCAACACTTTAATCCTCGCCATAGTCATTTGAGGCATATACTTTTATTTTACTATTTTAGTTCTACACTTGTATACTCATCTATCCATCCATCTCTCTCTTTTTTTAAAGATTTTATTTATTTATTCATGAGAGAGAGAGAGAGAGAGAGAGAGGCAGAGACACAGGCAGAGGGAGAAGCAGGCTCCATGCAGGGACCCCGATGCGGGACTCGATCCCAAGTCTCCAGGATCATGCCCTGGGCTGAAGGTGGCGCTAAACCGCTGAGCCACCCAGGCTGCCCCTATCCATCCATCTCATGGCAAACAACGCTCATTACGTTGTAAATATAAGTGTTTGGTATTATTATGACAACGTATTATTTACGTGGGTTGGCAGATGATATGCTCAGTATCTGTTTATTACACTTATAAAACTGAAGTCTAGGATGATTTCTTGGTTTTCATTTGGGTCTTAGGACAGCCAGTACCTTGAAATAGGTCATACGAGAAGAGGAATGCACCGAATCATAGCTTGTGACACCACCGTAAGGTCGACTGCTCTATCCCTGAGATTGTTATAAGGAGAGGGACAAGAGCTCCCCTGTGAGTTATGGGCAGTGATGTAAGGAGACATGTCTTGGGAGCCTGGGATAATCCAAAGTAGCTAGACCTTAGAGTACTCAGTGAGGTTGTACTAGATACAGGCTTTCTTTGTAGGCAGTGGGGAGATATTGCAGAGTCATATTCAGAAAGTGAGGAAAACAGATCTGTATTTTATAATGATCACACTTTGGAAACTGTACACAGACTGTGTTATCTGTGGTAAGAAGCTAGCGGTGGGAGATTTGATGGGGAAGATCTTTAATCGTCCAAGTAGGCAGGTGGAGAGGATGGGGAGGAGAGGCCCGCCCGGTTAGCAGGGGGTAGGATCTGGTCTGGCTAACGACTGGAGGACGGCCTTGAGATATGTAACTTGTGGGACTGGTTGCAGAGCTGGGCCATTCACTCGGGGAAGGCATCTGGTTGATTTGGACGTGCACGTAGTCTGTCTGGGCAGAGACATCTAGGAAGTGATTGGCTCCGTGAATCTAAAGTTCCGGCAAAAAGTCAAAGCCTGAAGGTACATTTGTTCTCAGAACCCATGGAAAGAGATGAGGTTAAGGAGAGATTGGTTAAGGATATTATTGACTTTCAGGGACAGGACGGAAGAAACAGCTGATGAGTGAGTGAAGGGGATGTTAGAGAAGTAGGAGAACTGAGAAAGCAGAGTTATTGCAGCTGAGGAGGTGAGTTTTTTTTTTTTCCCAAAAGAATGAGTGTTAAATTTCAGAGGCATCAAGGAAGGTGGACACCAAAGAGGCAACCAGTGGGCTTTGTCACAGCAGAGTCAATGGAATGCTGAATCTGGAATCTGGATGGTCTGCAGGGGGTCCGCGAGGAATGGGAAGGGAGATTCTAAAGCCAGTGAGTGTGAACTGTCCTTTTCAGAAGTGTGATTTACAGCTAAAGCAAAGAAGCCGGGGAAGGTTACGGATTAAGGAGGAGGCAGGGCTGAGAAGGATATTTTTTAGGGCAGAGAAGATGTGGGCGGAAGATTGAGGAAAGACACGAAAGAAGATGATTGACGAAGCGAGTCATAGAAGGTGATGGAAGATAATTAAGAATAAAAGCTAACATTTACTGAGCGCGGCGCTGTGCTCAGCACCTTCTCTAGTAAGCACTTGCCATGTGCTAACTCAGTAAACAAAGCACAGGCTCTTAACTGGGAGGCTACGCTGGGCGGCTCTCTAATAGGTCCGAGCGTGGGTGCAGGCGGATGTGCCCACCTGAAGGTGCGTGCTGTGTGCAGGACGTGGGTCACTGTTTCTTCAGGGAGCAGCCGTGGGAAAACGGTCATCAGGGTGCAGTACCTGCACCCTCGCATCAGGCTGCGAGTTTATGCCTGATGGCTCCTTCTTGCCACCTCCCCAGTAGGACAGAACATCTGTTTTGAGACGGAGGTGAAAAGGCAAAAGTCTGCAAGTAGCAAAGCTCTGAGAGAATTGTTACAAAGCCTAAGGTTCTACTAGAATTAAAAAAAAAAAAAGACTTTAGGGGCAGCCCGGGTGGCTCAGCGGTTTAGTGCCGCCTTCAGCCCAGGGCCTGATCCTGGAGACCCGGGTCGAGTCTCACGTGGAGTCCCAAATCGAGTCCATGTCGAGTCCATGTCGAGTCCCCGTCGGACTCCCTGCAGGGAGCCTGCTTCTCCCTCTGCCTGTGTCTCTGCCTCTCTCTCTGGGTGTGTATGTGTCTCTCATGAATAAATTAAAAAATCTTTAAAAACAAAAATAAAAAAAGACTATGTTTCAGGCACTGTTTTCAATACTTGAACAGATCATCCCATTCAATCCATATAACAATCATATATGGGGAGCATATTTTATCTTATTTTCTAAAACTTACTTTTATATTTTTTTAGTAAGTCCTACACCCAACGTGGGGCTTGAACTCACCCCTGTGAGATCAAGAGTTGCACGCTCTAGCGATGGAGCCAGCCAGCCAGGCGCCCCCTGGGGAGGGTAGGATTATTCCCAATTTACAGTCAAGGGCACAGAGCAACAAGAACTGCACCCGAGCTGGCCAGGGCGCGCTCCAAGGGCCGCAGCCAGGATCAGACCCCAGGAAGTCTGGCTCCAGAGCCCGGCAAGCTCTTCCTGCCACGGAGCGCCGGCCCCAGAGCGGGCAGGCCTGTGCCAAGCCCAGCAGAGCGCCTCGCGTCCTCTCCGTTCTCCACCTGAGCTCTCCCCCATGCCACTGGTGCCCGGGCCTCCCGAGGACCCACTCGCGGCTGAGGGTGCTGCTGCTTCCCGCCTTGGCGCACCCGACTCGCTAAGTGCTGCGAGAGCCAGGGCATATCTGGGCTTTTCTATTTGTGTCTCAGCACTTGCCGGACACCTGGCATGTGGGAAACATGAATTTTTACGGAAGAAATGGAAGAAAACATCATCAAGTCACTCAGGCTTCAGATTTCTCGGAAACGTAAGGACGTATGTCAGAAATTGGGCACTTTCAGCCTCATAAATTCTTACCTGACAATCGGTGACATCGATCAAGCAATTGAAGTCTTTGGAGAGGAGGGTCTTTATTAGGGGTTCACACCATGGCAACAAAGGAAGTGAGCAAACAGAAGTACTTTAGGAATCCATTTGCAGGTGAGCTAAGCCCAACCTGATTTTGTGCCCGGGACCGTCTGGCAGCGTGGATGCCTCAAGAAGGTCCTCAAAACACCGAAATTATGCTTAATTACTTCATGAGTCATTTGACTTGAAAATTGATCTTCAGCTTGGAAAAGCCTTAATGGCAAATACTACCACAGAATGAATTGCAGAGATTTAAGGCTTAATTGGTGGGAGTTTGCTCTGAAGTGGGGTGAGGAGATGAGGAGGAAATGGAGCGGACCCTGAACAAAAGAAGGGCCAAAGCCTGTCTCGGATCTGGCAGGAAAGGGGCTTTCTGCGTGAGCGTGTCCCCAGGGAAACGCGGAGGGGGGGCCGGCTGCAGACCAGGGCTGGCCTCCTGCGACCGCCACCCTGCAGGGCTCTTTCCTCTGCCCGGTTCAGGGCCTGTGACCCAAGGGAGGCCGGATGCAGGCTCCCCGGTGTGCTCAGCCGAGGTCTAGGACGCGTGGGCTGCAGCTCCTCCCCTGTGTCCACCCCGTGGGCCGCGGCTCCTCCCGTGTGTCAGGGTCCAGGCTCCTCCCCTGAGTCTGGGCCAGCGGGCAGGGGCTCCTCCCGTGGGGGTGGTCTGCAGGGGAGGGTACGGGCTTTCACAGCAGCGTGGTGGGACTGGGCATGTGTTCGGGGGCTCGGCCCAGGGGGACAGCCCTCTTCCCTCTCTCTCGGGGTCCTCCCCTTTGCCAGGGGCACCTGCCCGCTTGCTTGGATGTGCCGGGAGTCTGCGTGACGTCCTGGCCTAATAACAAGGCCGCTTGCACTTCCGAGGGCAGAGCCCCAGGTCCCCAGAGGGCCACAGAGAAGCCCCGGGCCGCGGGCAGGGCAGGTTCACGGTGTCCCTCGTTTGGGTTCATCTCCGCAGAAGCGCCTTGGGTAGGAGAATAGGGAAAATCTGTCCTTCTTGAAGTGCAGTCTTATTTTCTCTGCCTTTAAGTGTCCCACGGACGTGTTTGTAGTTTGTTTTTTTTTTCCATTTTCTTCCGAAGAATTTATTTGGCAGAGAGAGAGAACATAGGCAGGGGGAGCAGCAGAGGGAGAGAGAGAAACAGACTCCCCGCTGGGCATGGGGCCCGATCCCAGGACCCTGGGATCAAGACCTGAGCCAAAGGCAGATGCTCAACTATTAAGCCACCCAGGAGTCCCTGTGGTTTGATGTTTATTCATTTAAAAAATAAATAAATAAATAAATAAAAAAGAGTGGGCCGCGGCCCCTCCCCTGCGTCCGTCCCCGTGGGACGTGGCTCCTCCCCTGTGTCCGTCCAGTGGGCCGCAGCCCCTCCCCTGCCTCCCTCCCTGTGGGCCGTGGCTCCTCTCCTGCTCCTCTCCTGCGTCTGACCCATGGGCCGCGGCTCTTCCCCTGTGTCCCTCCCCGTGGGCCGTGGCTCCTCTCCTGCGTCCGACTCGTGGGCCGCGGCCCCTCCCCTGCGTCCGTCCAGTGGGCCGCGGCCCCTCCCCTGCGTCCGTCCCCGTGGGCCGTGGCCCCTCCCCTGCGTCCGTCCCCGTGGGCCGTGGCCCCTCCCCTGCGTCCGTCCCCGTGGGCCGTGGCTCCTCCCCAGCGTCCGTCCCCGTGAGCCGCGGCCCCTCCCCTGCGTCCGTCCCCGTGGGCCGTGGCTCCTCCCCTGCGTCCGTCCCCGTGGGCCGTGGCCCCTCCCCTGCGTCCCTCCCCGTGGGCCGTGGCTCCTCTCCTGCGTCCAACTCGTGGGCCGTGACCCCTCCCCTGCATCCGTCCCCGTGGGCCGTGGCTCCTCTCCTGCGTCCGTCCCCGTGGGCCGCGGCCCCTCCCCTGCGTCCGTCCAGTGGGCCGTGGCTCCTCTCCTGCGTCCGTCCCCGTGGGCCGTGGCTCCTCCCCTGCATCTGTCCCTGTGGGCCACGGCCCCTTCCCTGTGTCCGTCCCCGTGGGCCGTGACCCCTCCCCTGCATCCGTCCCCGTGGGCCGTGGCTCCTCTCCTGCGTCCGACCCGTGGGCCATGGCCCCTCCCCTGCGTCCGTCCAGTGGGCCGTGGCTCCTCCCCTGCGTCCGTCCCCGTGGGCCGCGGCCCCTCCCCTGCATCTGTCCCTGTGGGCCACGGCCCCTCCCCTGCGTCTGACCCGTGGGCCGCGGCCCCTCCCCTGTGTCCGTCCCCGTGGGCCGCGGCCCCTCCCAAGCATCTAGGCCGCGTGGGCACTCGCAGAGTTCAGTGCTCACTTGCTCAATGGGTGGTTGACCGAGGCTGCCATGCCGCCGCTGCCCTAGGGTCGCAGCTCCCCGGGGGACGACCGGGCCCTCTGGCCACTTCCTCCTGGTGAAATAACAAACATGCGGGTGCTGGGGGATGGATGGGGTGTGTTGGCCGCTCGGCCTCTGCTGAGCTCAGCGTCTCAGGGTGGTGAGATCGAGCCCACCGGGGCTCTGTGCTTGATGACCAGTCGGCTTGGAACGAGCTCTGGCTCTCCCTCTGCTCCTCCCCTTCATGCTCTCTCTCTTCTCCCTCTGTCTCAAATAAATAAATATTTTAAAAAAACAAAATAAAATGATAAAACAGTACGTACTTCACAGAACTGTGGTGTGGATTAATGGTAGTGGAGGCCCGTCCCTCCCATGCTCCGGGTAGAGGCCCGTCCCCACGCGTGCTCCAGGAGGAGGCCCTCGCCATCCTAGCCCCCTGCCGCAGCCCCTGTCAGGCCCAGGAAACCACAGGGGCCCGGCTGCTCCTTCAGGTGTCAGCTGCCCCCCTGCAGGTCTTGGAACCCCATAAAGCTTTTTACCTGCCCCTTCCAAGTTGCCCTGGTTCAAAAAGCAATTTCATAAGAGACAATAATTAGGGGTTTTATAGTTCTTTTTTCTTCGTCTCGCTCTATTTGGGAACAGAAACCTCCTCCTTTATAACATGTAAAATGTTTGTTGAGTGCCCACCTCATGTCAGACTCCCTGCTAGGCCTGGTGATGTCTGTTTAATGCTCATCAAGACTGTGAAAGTGCTACTAGCATTTTTTTTAAGATTAATTTATTTATTAATGAGAGACACACAGAGAGAGGCAGAGACCCAGGCAGAGGGAGAAGCAGGCTCCATGCAGGGAGCCCGATGCGGGACTCGATCCCGGGTCTCTAGGATCACACCCTGGGCTGAAGGTGGCGCTAAACCGCTGAGCCACCCAGGGGTCCCCCTTAAGGATTCTAAAATACTCTTAAACACAATCACCGTCACCGCCCTCTCTTACAAGAATACCCAGAGGCAGGTAGAGTCACCGAGTCCGGTTTCCAGGTGACAAAGCCCAGCGCCAGAGCGCCCGCAGCCCAGCGCCGACCCAGGGCCCAGCCGGCTGCACGCTGCAGCCCAAACCCGGAAAACCCTTGTGTGGCTATTTGTCTGTGTTGTTCCCTTGGGAAATACAGATCGGAGTCACTTTTAATTTCAATTTTTTAAAAAGATTTTATGTATTTATTCATGAGAGACACACACAGAGAGGCAGAGACCCAGGCAGAGGGAGAAGCAGACTCCCCGCGGGGGACCTGATACGGGACTTGATCCCGGGACCCCGGGGTCATGCCCTGGGCCGGAGGCAGGTGCTCAACCGCTGAGCCCCCCAGGTGTCCCTCACTTTTAATTTTTAAAGAGATCTGATAGAAACTGGGTTTTCCTTAAAGCCGGTGGGGTGGCGACCACGGTGGCACATGTCGCACCCTCAGGTCTGCAACTGCAGGCCCGCTCCCTCATGGCCGACTCTGGATTGCTCTCAGGCCCCGGGCGCAGGCTGCGAGGAGGAGCCGGGCCTGGAGCCCGCCTCAGGCTCTCTGTCCCTCCGCCCCTGCGGCCCCTCATGTGCCTTGTCCCTGTGTCTCTCGTGCTCTCCTCTCAAAAAGACATTGTCCTGTATGGACCTCTTTTTAATTAAGTGCCCTTGGAGCAAAGGGGACCGCATGGGTGGGCGCACAGTATTTTATCTCCAGCCTGTCACTTCCAGATGGGGAACCTGGAGCCCAGGAACTGAGGCCAGTTCCTCCGAGGGGACCCTCGGGGCTGGGGGAGGCAGTGTGTGGCTGTCGCCCACAGGAAAGGGAGCCCAGGAGCTGGGGCTGTCACCTGTGGGAGGTGCGTGCCAGGACTGCTGGATGCCTGAGACTCACCGGGGCACCGCGTGTTTCCCGCTGTGAGCCCCCCATGGGCCGTGGGTGCCGGGAGAGGTTCGCAGCAGGACCTGAAGAGGGGACACAGCAGGCAGGTCAAGCTGCGTGCCGTGGTCTGGCCCTCCAGATGCCTCCCTGTGCCGCATGCCACCTCCCCGCATGCCCGAGACACCTGCGAGCCGAACCAGGTGCGTGAGCGAGGAATCACTGTGCCAGAGCCTCAGGCTGCTCACCGACCTCCTGACCAGAAGGCACGAGAATCACCTGCTGCTGACGACAGGTAAGTGAAACCCCAGAAAACCAAGCGAGGATCAGGGGCAGACGACTAAACACATTCTTGTGGATCCAGTTCACATTTCAAGTGCATAGAAACACCACCTCTTTCTTCTCCTTTTTCTTTTTAAGATTTTATTTACTTGTTCATGAGAAACACAGAGGGAGAGGCAGAGACACAGGCAGAGGGAGGAGCAGGCTCCACGCAGGGAGCCCGACGCGGGACTCGATCCGGGGTCTCCAGGATCAGGCCCTGGGCTGAAGGCAGCGCTAAACTGCTCAGCCACCCGGGGTTCCCTCTTGTCCTTTTTCTTTAAGATTTTATTTATTATTTATTTGAGAGACAGAGCAAGCAGGAGCAGGAGACAGGGAGAGGCGGACTCCTCGCTGGGCAGGGAGCCCTGACGCAGGCTGATGGGATCCAGGACCCCGAGATCTCGCCCTGAGCCCAAGGCAGGCGCTCAACCCACGGAGCCCCCCCTCCACCCCCGGGCGCCCCTCCTTTCTTTCTTAAATAGCCAAACATAGGATCAAGCGGAGGGTGACTCTTGATGTTGCGCCCTATCAGCCTTCACTTAAATTCCTTGGTATTAAGAGGAAAGTCTCACCTAGAGGCATCACTACTATTCCAAGGGGCGGAAGCCGGCAGCCTGCCGAGCCGAGCGCGCAGCCCGTGGAGGGGGCTGGCACGCGGGTGGGAAGGGCATTCGCACCCTTGACGATGCCCCGGAACCTGCTCTCTCTCGTCCAGGGAGACAGAAATGAGGCAAGCTTGCGAGAAGATAATGAAGAGCGGCGAATCGCCGCCGCGGGGTGCGGGTGCTGGGGTGGTGGCACTTGGGACCCCTGCTTGGCCGCCTTCCGCTCGCCCCTCCACCGGGCCTGGGGCATCCGGGGTGAAGGGTGCCGTCACTGCTGGGTGGGTGGGAGCTGGACCCGGCTCCTGCAGGGCGCTGCGGCGTCTTCACATCCTGCCCTGGTCGGGGCTGAGGGGACACAGCCTGGGGCATGCGTCGGGCTCGGTTTGTGAGCCAGCTGCCCGTGAGGAGGGGGTGATTAAGCAGCACCCATGTCCCCCAAACTCTCAAGGCCTGTTAGGCTCCCAGGAGAGGCTCTGCACGCAGGGGGCTGGTGTGTGTCCCCGAGGAGCGTGTGGCCGGGCGGGAGCCTGGAGACGAGTCCTTGCATCCCGGGTCCTCTGCGGCACCTTCCATCCGGGCGGCCTACGTTCAGGAATAGGGGAGAGGAGGGGGGACTGGGGGTGCTCGCGGGGCGCGAGGGGTGCAGGCGCAGGGAGGCGCGAGGGGCCCGGCGTCTAGGCGGTGGCAGGTGGTGGCAGCCTCGTGTGTGTGTGTGTGTGTGTGTGTGTGTGTGTGTGACCGAGCCCAGGCAGGTCGTGCCGCTCCGGCTGCCGGTCTGCGGATGGAGCAGGCACGACCAGGCCCGGGAGGTCGCGCGCGCCTCGGGGGGGACTCGAGCCGTCGGAGGCGGCCGCGCCGCCCTCCTTCCCCTCTCGGAAGTTCCCGGTGCGCGCACGTGCACCCCCGCAGGGCGGCCCGCGCGTGGCCAGGACGCGCGCGTGCAGACGCGTGGCCCCCCCCGCGCAAGTTTGCGGAGGAGCGAGAGGGGCCGGAGTCTCGAGGGGGGCGCGGGGCCCCGCTGGGACGCGGCCCCCGGGCGCCCTCCCGCCCCCGCCCCCGCGGCTCTCCGGGGCTCTCCGGGGCTCTCCGGGGCTCGGCGGGGCTCGGCGGGGACGAGCGGGCGCGCAGAGGTGGCGCGGGGGCGCGGGGGCGCGGGGGCGCGGGGCGCGGGGGGGCGGGGGGCGGGGCGGGGCGGGGCGGGGCCGCGGGGGGAGCGGAGGGCGGAGGCGCGGGGGGCGGGGGCGGGGGCGGGGGCGGGCGCGCGCGGCGTCATGTGATCCGCTCCCGCTCCCGCTCCCGCTCCTTAAGCGGCGGCCGGCGGCGGGGCGGCCCAGTCTCGGCGCCGGCCCCGGGAGCGCCCCGGCCGCGCAGCCCGGAGTCGGGGCGCCCGAGGGCGCGGCGGGGCGAGCGCGCGCGGCGAGGGGCGCAGCCATGGCCGGGGCCATCATAGAGAACATGAGCACCAGGAAGCTGTGCGTCGTCGGGGGCGCCCTGCTGGCGCTGCAGGCCGCCGCCTTCCTGGTGGGAGGCCTGGTCGGTGAGTGCGCGCCCCGCAAACTTTGCCCTGCGGCCCGGCCCGCGCGGCCGCCTCGCGGCGCCTGGCCGCAGAGTCGGCGCCGCCTCCATGAGCTAATTAGCGCCGCTATTGTGCGGCGGGAGCGCGGCCGCCGGCCCCGTGGGGCACCCTCCAGTCTAGTGGCTCGCAAGGAGGCGGCGGAAAAGTTTTGGCCTAGTTTCAGCGCCCACTTGAGCGGCGGCGGCGGCGGGGGCGGCGGGGGCGGCGGGGGCGGCGGGGGCGGGACCCGGACCCGGACCCCCCGCACCCCCGCACCCCCGCGCGCCGCCCGGGGAGCCAGGGCAGGGCCCGGGGCGCGCGGCCGTCTCCGCCCGGGGGGGGGGTGCGCTCACGGTGACCCCCCGCGCCCCGCGGTCGCGCCCCGACACCCGGCGGGAGGCGGCGGGGGGGGGGGACCCGCCCCGGGAGGTGCTGCCCCGTCCCCCGACCCCCCCGGGCCCTCCCCCCGCGCCCCGAGACCCTGCGGGAGGCGGGAGGCGGCGGCGGTCCTGGGGGAGTCCGCGGAGGGCGCCGGGGCCGGGAGGGGGGACCCGCCCCCCAGGTGTTACCGCGCCCCCGGAGCCCCCGGAGCCCCCGGACCCCTTGCCCCGGCTCCCGCGCTCCGCGGTCGGGCCCCGAGACCCGGCGGGAGGCGGGAGGCGGCGGGGGGGGGAGGCCGCGGAGGGCGCCGGGAGGGGGGACCGCCCCGGAGCTGCTGCCCCGCCCCCGGGACCCCCGCCCCCCCCCAAGGCCCCCGCGCCCCGCGGTCGGCTCCAGACCCCGGCGGGACGCGGGAGGCGGAGGCGGCGAACGGGGGAGGAGTCCGGGGCGGGCGCCGGGGCCTGCAGGGGGGACCCGCCCCCGGAGGTGCCGCCCGCCCCGCCCCCGCGACCCCCCCCCCCGGACCGCCCCCTGCGCCCCGCGGTCGGGCTCCGAGACCCGGGCGGGGAGGCGGGATGCGGCGGGGCGAGGGGGGAGGAGAGGGAGAGGGACCCGCCCCCCGAGATGCCGCCCCGCCCCCGCCCGAGCGCGCCCCGGACCCCATCCCCCATCCCCCACCCCCACCCCCACCCGGTCCCCGCCGGGCCCCCCCCGGTGGCCGCTCCCCGCCGGCCGGCGCCTCCGCGCCCGGGGGGTGGGGGGGCCCAGCGGGCTTCCTGGAGGAGGCGTCCCGCCCCGCCGTGGCGCCGCCGCCCCTGCCCGCGGGTCCCGGCCGCACGCGCGCCCTCGCCCCCTCGCCCGGACCCCGACACCTCGGACCGCGCGGCGCAAACTTCGGCGCCAACTCGGCGGCGGGCGCGGGGGCGGGGAGGTGCGGGGAGCCCGGGCGGGGCGCCCTGTGCGGAGCCCGCGCCCCCCGCCCCCGCCCCCGCGCCCCGGGGCACCCACGCCAGGCGCTCACACAAAGGGAGGGGCGGAGCGTCACCCAGGCCCCCGCCCGCCGCAGCCCTGCAGCCCCCCGCGCCCCCGCGCCCCCCGCGCCCCCCGCGCCCCCGCGCGCCCTGGCCCTGGCCGGAGCCGACGCGGCCTCCCCGGTGCCCTCGCCCCCGCCCCCGCGGCGATCGCGCGGCGGTCACACCTGCACCCCTCGTCTGTCTCCCTGATGAGCCGATGCAGGAGGTGCCATCGGCCCCGGTGTGATCTCAGTGGCAGCCCGTAATTAAAATTTCTCGCACCTTGTGCTTTCAGAATTAAATTGGCCTATTATCCCCGCCTGACCTTCATCCCTTTGAGGTCTCTGCACCAGCAGCGAACCATTACACGCCGTGGCCTGCTGTTGGCCGGGGCGTGCGTGTCTTTTCCTTCCCCGTGAAGCTGGTCCCCCGGCCTCGGGGGGCCCATGCCCCGCTGCGGGGCCACCCTCCCAGGGCGCTTGCTGGACCGGGCGCGGCCGCCAGCATCTTCGTGCCGTGGACAGAGGTGCCAGGGCAGCGAGCGGCCGCTGGACGCCCCGGTTGCCATGGGATCGCAGCCGTCCTGTCCTGTGTTCAGAGAGGGGTTTGTCTGGAGGAAGTGGTGCCAAGGGTTGTCTTTCCCACAGAGCTCGGCTGGCCACGGCCATCACCGGCTCAGAAAGTTAGCGCTGGGCCCGCACTGTGGGTTCCTCTCCCCGGGAGAGGGCTGCAGCCCCAGCTTCCCGTAGAAAGAAGGGCCTCGAGTGGGACACTGGTTGGGGGCAGCTGTGCGGGTTCACCCCCCGGGCCCCCTCCCTCCCTCCTTCCCTCGGTGCGGGGCCTGTGCCCCCGCTTGCCCGAGGCTGCGAGACCAGATCCAGTTCACTTCAAGCCCTGCCTGGTGGCTTGGTCAGCTCGGCCCCACCAGCTAGAGCCTGTCTCTCTGTCCAGCCCATCTGAACGGGGGTGCAGGGGGGGCTGGGGGAAATAGGGGCAGAGGCCAGGGGGATGCTTCCCCACAGGACGTCCCTAACATGGGCAGCGGGTGAAGCTGGGCCAGGGCGAGGGCGAGGACCGGAGCTGAGCACTGGGCCGCTGGGACCGGTGCTTGAAGACGCGGTTCCCAGGCTGCCAAGTCGCAGCTCCGCAGAGAAACCTCCTGCTCCACTGTCCCCAGTGGGAAGAGCAGCCGTCACCACTCAGTGCCCCTGCTGAGTAGGAAGCCAGGGTGTGTGTGTGTGTGTGTGTGTGTGTGTGTGTGTGTGTGTGTGTGTGTGTGAAGTGTCTTTTCACCTCAGCTGCAGAGGCCAAGTGAGAAAGGAAAATCCTTGCTTTGAATCGGCCCTAATATTTGTTTCTTTTTCATCACCGTTGTCCCCCACCAAAGGGAAACACACGGCAGCCTAGGAAGGGGGGGATCTGAAGGGCAAAGCCCGGTCCGTGAGAGCCCAAGGCCCCCGCGTGTGGACCTACCAAAAACAGCAACCAGCCACCCCCTCGGTCGCGGCACACTGTGCGCCCCAAAGCCACCAAGCACTGAGCCAACAAGTTTCATTTCCCTCTTTGGTGGAGTTTCATAGCTAGACTGGTATCTGGCTGCAGCCTTCTAGAGTGGGTGGGAAAATGGAAACGTTAGATAAAAGCAAATAGGAGGGATTGGGTTTTCCTTTAGCCGGCTTAAATACTTCCCAGGGGCCTTCTCTGAACCAAGTTTTTGTCTCGGTTTCTGCTTGTTTTGGTCGTCAGCTCTGCTCTTGCCAGTTCTTTATGCTGCAGACCTTTCCCGGTATTTTGTAAAGAGGCTCTAGAAACCAGTACCTTATATGATAGCATTTGGGGTATTCAGAAATTCACAGAGTTATGCCATGCTTCTGTAAAAACTTTGAGCCGCTGTAAAATCCGGCATCTGATTGTTTTCCTACGTGTTGAGAAGGGTTCTTAAGTGGCTGGCTTCTTTAGTATTTAGAATGTATTTAAAAACTGTAAGAACCCCTAAAGGAAAATAAGATATTTTTAAGGATGTAGCCTGATCTTTATCCTCCTTAAAAAGAAGCCTGCAGAAAATGTGAAAAAAATAATTTCCCTTTGATTTCATGCACGGAGAGGCAGCTGCAGGGGTGGTAGGAAGGGGGAGGGGAAGGGGGGGGCCATGTGCCCTGAAACAAGAGTGCAGCCTACTAAAAATCAGGAACTTGAATCCCTGGCCCATTATGTGCAATTTGCTCAGCTTCAAATTAGTCATGTCTGGGGGATATAATGGTTGCAGAAGCAGGTCACCGTCCCCACCTGTTCTAACACTGCGAGGAAGAGTATGGAGATCAGAGCTGAATGAATAAAACATGATTGCATTGTCCTGAGCATGCCGGAAACGAGGCTATTCCAGACTGAAACTCCAGATAAGTATCAACAAATCGCCAACTATTTTATCTTCCGGGAGGATTGCCTTCTTTCCAAAGCTTACCATGAGTAGCCGCCTTTGTGCCTTGATGCCGAGAATATCCCGTATTTATAATCAATATAGAATCAGTTTTCTCAGTTGGTACATGGACTTATTTACTGCTTTTCAGTGATACAGCCCGTGTTACGCTGCTATTGTTATTTAAATGGGAACTATTGATAGTCTTGATTGTGGTCCATTCATGTGGATTTTTGTTTCTGCTACTGTTGTTTACTTGGCAGTTGCAGGATTTTAAGAAACCAAATAAAATGAGAGCTGTGCAGAGTATGTAAAGGTTTGCTTCCCCACGACATTAGGTTTTGAGCTTGCTGTGGTGTATATTTCCGCATATGTTAATAATGGACCGTCTGTAACCCTGCAGTGTTTGGGTATCCGGTGAGAATCTCAAAAAGAACTGATTAGTTGGCATTTGGTGGATGTCAGCCTACATTTTTTTCTGTATTGGAGTCTCCTTTTTGTTTTGCAAAATTTCATACCTGGCTAAACCATGTAATTTTTTTCTCTTTGTTAGACCACTGGAGTACCTGGTGTGGTTTGTAGCACTACTGTGCGATCTCAGAAATTCTGCTTGTAAAAGGTGGGAGATTTTTTTTTTCCCCCAGTGGGAATTACATTATTTGACTTTTAAAAAAAAACTTCATTATCCTCTTGGTTATTGCAACAAAACCATGCTTGTTCTCACAATCTCTCATCACGCTTTCATCTAATCGCTAGCCGCCTGTCTAGCCTTCTACTGGAACTTTCCCTTTTCCTTATTCAAGGTGAGAAACATTTCCTTGAGATAATCATGTCGTGTAGGGCTTTGGAAGGCTTTTCAGATCTCCCGCCTGAACCCAGATCTAGACTCAAAGCCTTTCCTAGCTAGTTGACATTTTGCGATAATTTGGCCTTTGCATTTTTTTTAAGTTCATATAGAATGAGGAAAGATTCTTATCATCCTGGTAAAGGTGTTTCTATGGAGATTTAGAATTCGAGATTCTGTGAAAGTCCTTAGCTCAGACCTCATGTGGGTCTCCTGCCTCATACGCCAACTATTGATGAGAGCCGGCCGTGTGCCCAGGACGGGGCTGCAGTGCCTCCTGGGGGTTAGGAAATTGGAGACTTGAAGCCCGGGTAGCCCAGGAGAAGCAGAGGTAGAAGGGAGTGCTTCTTAACCCAAGTGCACTGGCAGAAGAAGATTTCCTACGATGAAGTTCTAGCATCAAGATAATTCTCGCTTATTTACCGAGAATCTGAGAACGTGTCAACTGCGAGGCCCTGTCAGTTACGCTATCAAATGATCAATCTTTCATCTTGAAAGAAATGTATTGCTAAAGTAACACAGCGGACGTTTAGCATGTTAGTTAGACGTGCGCCGTGAGCCAGACTTTGCCTGGTTCGGTCCATGCAAAGCCTTGGCGGATTGGTAGCCCCGAACCTACCTTACGTGTAAGTAAACCGAGATGACCCAGTGAGTCAAGACTACCCAGCTGGTCGGGGCCAGAGCTCCGCATGGACTCTAGTCGGTCTGACAGCAGAGCCACAGTCCTCAACCATCGGGTTATCCTGCCCCCGCCTTCCAAAGCCTTGAAGATCAAACGAATGCGGTCTAAATCCAGAAGGAGACGATGAGTAACGCTGTGAACGCAGCTGCCTTCTCATTTTACTCATTAGGTGACATATCAAATGGGAAAAATCCGATACGATGATGAGTGAAACGGAGCTCGGCTTTTTATGACTGCAGTGCCTGACCACGGCTAAGGGGAGGACACCTTTCGAGAAGTTCTGCATGTGCCTCTCTGACCGACTTCTTACAGGTTCTAGCTAGTTCCTGTAATTGTCTGAATCATCCAGTTGGCTGAGCAGCCAAGTTCATTATCCATAAAAGCGTGGTTTGGGCTCTACTTTAAGAAAGATTACCCGATTTTATCTTCCCAGGTCGGTGGTTTTAGCGTATTTACACAGTTTATATACATCAGGGCTTTTTCAAAGGAAGAGGAGAGAAGGGATCCACTGGGTGGAGAGGCTTTTAGAGGGTGTGGATTGGCAGCGATGGGAGAGCCTTGAAAGAAGAGCCTTTAACTCAAAAGTTGAAAGTTCTCTTCTCCAAAGGGAAATCTCTGTTTGTACACACGCCCGTGCATAATAACGAGAGAGCATGTCGGACCGGAGGCTTCCATGCTGACACCATGAATAGGTACATTTTGTTCTTTGGGAAAAATGCTGACGGGCTTTCTCTATTCAAAGATGTACCGTCCTCCGTCCTGATGGAGACTCTGGGAGACGGTGGGAGACGGGACACCGAGAGGTGAAATGATTGTGTCTGTTTCATTCACGCCTGTTGTGGTCAGGGCGGCCTAACACACACGTGCGCCCAAGGTGGACGCTTCTGAAAGTGCCAGGATGGGGAGCAGGTGGCAGTGGAGGGGACCTCGACGTGTTGATGATTTCAAACTTTTTTTTTTTTAATGGCTTTTTTGAAAAAAAAAAAAACAATTTTTTTTAAAGATTTTATTGTATTTCTTTGGGAGAGAGAGGGAGCACAAGCAGGGGGAGAGGGAGGGGCCGAGGGGAGGGGGAGAGGCAGGCTCGCTACCGAGCAGGGAGCCTGGGTGTGATGCAAGGCTCCAGCCCGGGACCCCGGGATCGTGACCCGAGCCAAAGGCGGTTGCTTAACTGACTGAGCCACCCGGCGCCCCGATGATTTCAGAATTGATGATGAAATGTTTTGCAATCACTCATTTTCATAATAGGGCTAATGTAAAGGGATTGCTAAATACCAGAAAGGAGCAGCCCTGTGTTTGAGAATACAGAAATACTTGGTTCACCTCTTTGCCTTTTACTGCTACCTCTTCTCCCCTGCGTCCACCATGTTCCACCTCTAATTAAATTTTATAGGGGAGCAAAAGCAGTAATCAGATTGTCATCAGACCAGTAGTGAGGGATCTGCCTACTTGTGATTTGTTGCTTTTTGAGGATTCATTGGGAGGCTACGGAACGTATTTTACACGTTACACGTGTGGATTCCTTTAACCATCATGACGACCTGGAGAAGCAGGTGCTTTCTCCAGTTTTCAGATGAACCAGATGCTCATTTAAGGAGCGTTTCAGAGGTGACCGAGACCGGAAACGAGAAGGCAGGCACGCGAGTGCGTGATTCTCTCCACTGCCTCCTAAGTCGTGCTCTAAGTCCAACGCCGCCCTCCTATTGTTCCTTCAGGTTCTACGGGGACCAGGTGTTGAGCGTGGTAAGATTGGTTCCGCGCAGATTCGGCGCAGGCTGGAAGTCCAGCCTCCCCCTTTTGTGTTTCTGCCTCTTTCCCAAACCACGTGCCCTCGTCGCTGCGTGGGTACTAATCATTGACCTAGTTACTTCCTAAACCAATGATCCTGATTTGAGTGCAGCGGCCGTTGGAAATGCTGACCAGCGCTTGCAGGCCGAGCTGGAGAGAGTGGACCTGAGAAAGTACCACCCCAGCTCCCTCCAGAGAGAAATTCTCCCACACAGCGGACGGGAACTGAGAGTTGTCGTTGAAGATGAGTCAAGATAACCGCAAAGTCCCGGACGCCCGGGATGCCTCCTGGACCCAGCTCGCAGGAGAGGTCCTGAGTATAGCCCCTGAGCGCGGGGGAGGCGAGGGGGGGGGAGGATATGGACGCAGGGAGGGAAACTCCAGGCCCTCTCTTTGGGACACGACTTGTACCTGGGTTTCCGAAACCGATCTCCGATGCCGTCCGCCGCCTCCAACCTGAGCTGTTTCCGTCTCCTGTGTTTTTTAAACCCCGGTCCTCCTTGGGATCCCTGGGTGGCGCAGCGGTTTGGCGCCTGCCTTTGGCTCAGGGCGCGATCCTGGAGACCCGGGATCGAATCCCACGTCGGGCTCCCGGTGCATGGAGCCTGCTTCTCCCTCTGCCTGTGTCTCTGCGCCTCTCTTTCTCTCTCTCTCTCTCTCTGTGACTATCATAAATAAATAAAACATTTAAAAAAAATTAAAAAATAAATAAACCCCGGTCCTCAAGGGCGATTTCCTGCTCCCTCTTTCTCCTTCCTCCCCCACCCGGTTAGACAGGTGTTCCTCCTTCCCTGGACCCTGGGAGTCCTAGGGCCTTCTGAAACGCCCGGGAGTGCCCTGGGTTAACTCAGAGGCTTTATCCGCAACTACACATTTCCAGAGCCGAAGTAACTAAAGAAGAGGCCAAGTTCTTACATTTGCTCTGCAAGCTCAGTTATGATTTTCGTTAGAAGGAAGGTCATGGAGCTGTAAGTGGTTGGTTCTTCTTCTTCTTCCGTTTCTTTTTTCTTTTTTTCTCCCCAAAGCCCAGATTAATAAGCTAAGCTCACAAGGCCTGGTTGGGGCCCAGTTGACTGCTGCCTTAGTCCTGGCTGAGCTCCTCCCAAAGAGGGAGGGAGGAGCTCCCCATGGTGGAGGGAAACCTGGCTTGACCTCGGCAAACCTCCTGTGGTCTCAAGGGTCTCAAGTCACAAAAGCCTCTTGGCCTCCCCCCTCGACTCTGTGGGACGGGGCCCTCCTGCGTCGTGGCGATGGCCGTGAGGAGCCACCCTCTCCGGGACATGGCACCTGTTGGGCTGTCTCACCGGAGCAGGCCCAGCGAAGATGCGATTCCCAGAGGACTTCCTCCGAAGCCGTCTGCCTAACCTCACGTCCTTCTCCGTTCCTGGATCTGGGGCAACTTCCCTATGATATCGTTTATTTCCTATTCCTCGTCTTCCTTGAGTCAGCACCACTTTGTCCAACACCTCCAGATTCGGGAGGTATGGGAATGGCCCAAAACATAGCTGCTTTGGGCTCGAGAGTGCGCAGAGAGGTCATCTTGCTTCCAAACTGTAGTTCCCGTTACCACCTGGGGTCTCGTAGTGAGCCTTCCCCAGATGGTGATGACGTTGTAGATCGTCAGTAAGTCAGAACGCAGGTCTACGTGGTCGTCTGAGGCAAGCGCATTTTATTCCCAGGAGAATTCCTCATGCTTTTATTTGAGGCCTGTTCAGTACTTTTGCTTCATACACGATTAAAAGACATTTACTTAAGTAACTTGTCTACCCGACGTGGGGCTCAAACTCCAAGATCAAGAGTCACACGCCCCACCCACCGGCCCAGCCAGGCGCCCCTGCTTTCTACACCATTTTAATAGCGCTCAGGTGTGCCATCTCCTAAGTCTATGGTCGTTGGGGTGATTCGCCACCCGAATTCACTGGCGGCAGGGAGATGTGGACGTGTAGCAGGTAACACGAGGACGAAGGAAGCAGGCCCAGGATCCTGGGGTCTCTGGGATACAGGCGAGTCGTCTCGCACCTCGGTGGCCCCCGGGCGGCGTCATTGCAGGCCGCCGTGACAACTGTTCTCTCCAGCCGTGGGTCTTGTGACCTGCAGGAGTGCAGCTCGTCGGGTCCACCGAGTCTGTGCACGTGGTGGTGTTTGGCCTGAGTGGAGGCTGTGGGTCTGCTATCAGACTGTAAAGGGGCCTTGGGGACCATCTTGCTTGACCTCTGTCGAGGAGGCATCAGAGTCCCAGGAAGGGGAGGGGCCTCGGCATACACAGTTGGAGGCAGGGCCATGGCTTGGACTGTGCGTAGGGCCAGTCGGCCCCGCAAGCTCGTATCTGCCGAGCTTCAGCGTGAGGCTCACCTGGAAGGCCCTGTGGTTTGTGTGCAGAAACCGCCGCGTGTGGTTCCTAGAGCTCCGTTGACTTTGCTGTTACTTGAAAATGTAATAGGCCCCTGGGGGGCTCGAGGTGCCTGGGGGCTCAGTCGGTTGAGCATCTGCCTCTCGTTTTTGGGTGAGGTCATGGTCTGGGGGTGGTGAGGTCGAGCCCGGCGTCAGGCTCTGAGCAGGGCCTAGAGCCTGCTTGAAATGCTCTCTCGCCCTTTCCCCCGGCCCTGCCCCCTCCCTCTCTTAAAAAAAAAAAAAAGGAAAGAACAACAACGTGAATGTCTTCTCACTCTTGCCTTCGTACACTTGGTATTCTTGGCAGTAGAATTACACCCAGTGCTGCGCTGTTCTACGCGGATTTTATTTATTTTTTTTTAAAAATTTTTTTTTATTTTATTTATCTATGATAGGCACACAGTGAGAGAGAGAGAGAGGCAGAGACATAGGCAGAGGGAGAAGCAGGCTCCATGCACCGGGAGCCCGACGTAGGACTCGATCCCAGGTCTCCAGGATCGCGCCCTGGGCCAAAGGCAGGCGCCAAACCGCTACGCCACCCAGGGATCCCTCTACGCGGATTTTAAAGAAACTACAGAACTTGACAACAACTAAATTCCTTCCCTGCGTGCAGAGTGTGGCCCGGGCCCTGCGTCCTGCTTGAGAACCTGCGGATTTAAAACTTAATGATGAAAGAGAAACCCCACAACCCTGGTCCTTCCTCCTGCCACCTGGAGTTCCGTCCTTGTGCTGAGTCTTAGGACTTCCCCAGTCGCAGGCGTCCTTGTCTGAGAGTCTGTGACTCGCTCTTCTACTTTCAGGGATGTCTGGGGCAGGGATAGATCTGAAGTCGCAGTGGGTCTGGGGGCGTCCACATGCCCTATATTCTTTTGGTCTGCACTTGCTCATTCTTCATCTCCACCACCTCTTTGCCCTGCCAGTAGTCGCAAGCAGAACGTTCCAGTTGGCCCAGTAGGACTTAGAGTGGAGCGCTCCGTGCCTTGAGGGCTGCTGTGCATGTTTGTGATTCCACAGGGCCACGCAGGGTACCGTGCATTCTCCGTCCTCCGCCTGCCCCTTGGTTGGAAGGAGGCAGTCACAAAGACGAGTTTTCCCCGCGTCCTCTGATTTAGCAGGAGAGTACGGACTTCGTAAGTGACGTCTGATGAGCCTGGACCATAAGCGTCCGGCGTGCAGCCTGACGCCTGGGTGCTTGTCCCGCGAAGTGGTCACCATGGAAGTCTGCCTACCATCGGTCACCACGCAAACGTACACGGTGGATTTTCTGGCGATGAGAACTTTTAAGATCTCCTGTTTGAGCAACTTCCGGCTAAGCGCTGCAGTGTGGAGGCTGCGGCCCCTGCCGTACCCTGCACACACCCCCGTGACTGACTGACTTCATCACTGGGGGGTTAGTGCCCCTTGACCGCATTCACCAAGTTTGCCTGACCCCAACCCCCTCCCCTCTGTTAACTACCAGTCGGCTCCCTGTAGCTCTTAGTTTGGTTTTGTGTCTTCATCTGGTTTGTTTTTCAGGTTTAGATACAAGTGACATCATAGGGTATTTGTCTTCGGGTTATTTCATTTAATAGCGTGATGTATTGAGCGGCCGTCTGTGTTGCTGCAGATGGCAAGACCTCACCCTTTTTCATGGCTCAGGACTATTCCGTTGCGTAGAGGCCTCCACATCCGCACCCGTTCATCTGCCGACGACACTTGGGATGTGTCCGTAGCCTGTTGTAAAGAATGTT
This sequence comes from Nyctereutes procyonoides, assembly GCF_905146905.1. Classification (NCBI taxonomy): domain Eukaryota; kingdom Metazoa; phylum Chordata; class Mammalia; order Carnivora; family Canidae; genus Nyctereutes; species Nyctereutes procyonoides. The sequence continues at coordinate 564,139 of NW_026575126.1, read as the reverse complement.
GCAGTGAACAAGGGGATGCATGTGTTTTTTTGAATGAGTGTTTTCACTTTCCTTGGCTAAATACCCAGGAGTGGAATTGCTGGATCACACGGTCATCCTATTTTTAATATTTGGAGGAAGCTCCACGGGTTTCCCACTGTTTACGTAGTGGCTGCGCTGGCTTCCATCCCGGCCCTGCACAAGGGTCCCTTTTACTCCACGTCTTTGCCAACACTGGTTATTTCTTGTCGTTTTGGTAGTAGCCATTCTAAGGGGTGAGGTGATATCTTTCTGTGGGTTTTGGTTTGCGTTTCCATGCGGATTAGTTCTGCTGAGCATCTTCTCGTGTCTGTTGGCCATCTGTATGTCTTCTTTGGAAAAATGCCTATTCAGGTTCTCTGCCCGTATTTAAATCAGACTGTTTGTTGTTGTTGCTGTCGTTATTCGGCTGTGTGATGTGGCTTTTGTTTTTGTTTTTTAAATATTTTATTTATTTATTCATGAGAAACACAGAGAGACAGGCAGAGACCCAGGCAGAGGGAGAAGCAGGCTCCTTGCAAGGAACTCGACTTGGAACTCGATCCCGGGACTTCAGGACCAGGCCCTGGGCTGAAGGCAGGCCCTAAACCTGCTGAGCCACCCAGACATCCCTGTTTTTCTTGTCTTCTTTTCTTTCTTCTTTCTTTCTTTCTTTCTTTCTTTCTTTCTTTCTCTTCTTCTTCTTCCTTTCTTTCTTTCTTTTTTAAGATTTTTAAGTAGTCTCAACATCTAACTCAGGGCTCAAACTCAGGACCCTGTGATCAGAGTTGCGTGCTCTGCTGACCGAGCCAACCAGGCACCCCAAGTTCTTTATGTATTTTGGGTATTAGCCCCTTTGGGGATCTGTGTTTTGCAGATATTTTCTCCCATTCAGTAGATTTCCTTTTCATTTTGCTGATGGTTTCCTTTGCTGTGCAGAAGCTTTTAAGTTTGACGTAGCCTTGCTTGTTTATTTTTGCTTTTGTCGCCCTTGCCTTTGAAGTCCGATCCAAAAAATCATCGCCAAGACCAGTGTCAGGGAGCCTACCAACTATGTTTTCTTCTAGGAGTTCTGTGGTTTTAGGTCATACATTCAAGTCTTTAATCCGTTTTGAGTTCGTTTTTGTGCGTGGTGGAAGAGAGCAATCTGATTTCCTTCTTTTGTTCAGTTTTCCCATTTATTGGCGAGACCGTCCCTTCCCCCTTGTACATACATTCTTTGCCTCAAATCTTGGCTTTCGAGTCCCTGTTTCACATGCTTGCCTTTAGGTGATCACAACCAAAAGTTGGGTTCCATATTTTATTAAATCCAGCCCTTTCTCAAGGCAAACCGGGTCTTTTTGAAGCCCTGTTCTTTTTACTCTGGGTTCTTAGAGATTTTATCTGCTCTCATTTAGGTTGTAACTTGCCCGAGAATGGAATGCCTTCAATGTGGAAAAGACATGTCCCCACATTCCTTTCTTTTCTCTGTTCTGTTAAGCTCGTTCTGGCTTGTGTGAAATGGGCTCCAGCCTCAGCCCCAGCCTGCCTGGGCGAAGGGAAGGTGTAGATAAGATTTTTACTGAGCCTTTGAAAAGGCTGAACCGCGTGGGGCCAGGCTGCCACTCACAGAACACACCTCTCTAAGCTTAGAAAGGCTCAGCTTCTGGATTCTAAGTAGGGCGTGGGGTGGGGCTCGCCTGCGACTGCGACGGGAATCCGGGACCTTAGGCATCGTTTTGCTCACCCTTCCTCCTCATTTACCCAGTTTGCAGGTCCATGAGCCAGCCAGGGTCACATCCCCAGCATCATCCTTTGAACATGCCTAAACACAAAAGAGTTTTGTACTGAGAACATGACGTTTCTGGACAATCGTTGATGAAAGAGAAACAGGATAATTTGTACACAAGATCTGTAACCTCAAAGGACACTTAAGGTCACTTTTCAATTAGTATGTTTTCTTTCTTTCTTTCTTTCTTTCTTTCTTTCTTTCTTTCTTTCTTTCTTTCTTTTTCTTCTTTCTTTCTTTCTTTCTTTCTTTCTTTCTTTCTTTCTTTCTTTCTTTCTTCTTTCTTTCAATAGGTATCAGAAGAATCCTCCCATTCCCCTCCTCCCTGCTTCACCCACCTGTTTAAAAAAAGGCAAAAGAGAAAATAGAGTTTGGGAGAAGGATGAGCAATCCATTTGGGATCTGAACAAGACCAGCATACGTATATATTTGAGACGGTAATATTTCTTGTCGGGACTTGGGTTACGTCCTGACACCAGCCCCCTCTGGGGAAGTCCTCTGCCTCACATCATAGTAGGCCTCCTGGCTAACCTCAGCTGCTGCGATAACTTTCGACGTTTCCTTTGATGACTTGGGCTTCTGACGGGATTCCTAGGGAACAGTCACTGTTATAAACAACAAGGCAGTTGGTTCAAGGTTTTCCTTATGATGCTTCTGTGTTTCGATAAACGTACTGATCCTTCCATTCAAAGTGATCAGCGTTCTGACTGTCGGCATGTGGTTTTATGGTTGATCAATGGGTATGATCTGGTTTGTTCACAAATTTGGATAAACCATGTAACTTGGATAAACCATGTACGTGCTGTGAGCCTCAGTTTCCTCATCTAAAAATGTCTCCTGGGGCACCTGTCGGTAGAGCGTGCAGCTGTTGATCTCAGGATTGTGAGTTCAAGCCCCACGTTGGTGTAGAGCGTACTTAAAAAAATAAGATAAAACTTCCCCTTTATAGGGAGGCTGTAGGGTTTGAGGAACCTAAGTGACCTACACCTACGTGTTACATCAATCTGTGTGTTTAGCTATTTCCCTGATTTACGAGTTGTCACTAATTAACTTCCCAAGGTTTGCTCTTTGATTCTTTCCTTCTTTTGATCCGTCTTTCTCACTCTCTCTCCTCCTTTCTTTCCTTTTTTTGAGTCCTCCTCTGTCTGGTTAGGCTCATGGCAGAGTGTTTCTGCTTCTTAGTGGAGGATGTAAAGTTAGAAACCCAGCAACCCTGCTTGACAGCCTTCTGTTAGGCACCTTCCGTGCTATAGCCAGCAATTTAAGAAGCATGTCATTTACCCATTTGGTGAATTAGAGCGATTAACTTTTTGAGCCAGTTAGTGATAGTTTTCACCAAGGTCTAGTTTAAATCCTTAAATTTTTGCCTTCTTTTAAAATGCCAGACCAGTTTTCATGGCTCTTTATAGCATGGAGAAGCTCAGGTAGCAAGACTTTTAAATGGATATCACTCAGTACATGGGAAGAGGTATAGTCCATCCATGCTTGCTGCAAAATTGAATCCCAGTTGTTCTGTTTTAAATTATAAAATTGAAGTCCTCATCCATTGGGAAATTTTCTGCTTGCAGATAGGATGTAAATGACAAAGACCTTTGAAAGTCAAACTTCGAGGGAAAAGAAAGTGATGATCTTTTTCTTATAAAATATTAACTACTTCTGATACATTAGCTAGACTTAGAATGCTGTAAGAAATCGTAAACAAAAAATAAAGGTGAACATCTCACCTCTATGAGACCGTGAGCTACATGAGAGCAAGGAAGGGCCTAGTTTGCTTACCTCTGTCTTGAGGGCTTGCCACAGTGCAGCGCAGCTTGGGTGCCCAGAAATAGAGAAGGGAGGGAGGGAGGATGGGAGAGAGGGAGGATGGGAGGGAGGGAGGATGGGAAGGAGGATGGGAGGGATGGAAAATAGGAGGGAGGAAGGGAAAATGGGGAGGGAGGATGGGAGGGAGGGAGGAGGATGGGAGGGAGGAAGGATGGGAGGGAGGATGGGAGGAGGATGGGAGGGATGGAAAATAGGAGGGAGGAAGGGAAAATGGGAAGGAGGATGGGAGAGAGGGAAAATGGGAGGGAGGGAGGGAGGATGGGCCTCCCCGGTCCCTTCGACTGGGCCTCCCCTGAGCTCGGGCCCAGGGTCAGGGAAGCCCGCCGCGGGGCAGGGAGCCCAGGCTCCTGACTTTGGTCTCCAGACTGACCATACGATTGAGAACGTTGAACAGTGTTGGCAATTGTGTGCTTTACTGTCTACGTTTCCTTCGTAGTAGATGCGTTTCTTCTGCCCCAGGAAGGCTGGGTTTCAGGGGCTTCTTTAAGAAGAGCACATGGTTTGTGTGACGTCCTGTAAGCTCTTCAAGCTGGGAAACTCCCCTTGCGCAGTTTGCCCCTAAGAACTGTGCAGACGCTTTTGCAGCTCCTCGGAGGGATGGGTGATGCGGAGGGATGGGTGATGCGTCAGGATGGCCGCCCTTGTCCTGCCCTCGACAGGAGAGCCCGGCGCTCAGGTGGCCGCCTGTGTGCGGGCAAGCGTCCCCCGCCTCCCAGCCCCGGCCCGGGCCGAGAGGGATGGGGGCCTGCTGACTTTCCAGCGGAGCAAGCGGATGTGGGAAGAGACTGAGGAAGCCGATGTGGTCTGACAGGGACGGAGACAGAAGCCAAAGAGAAGCCCCACGGACGCTGGACAGGGACGGGACGTGGGATGGGACCGGGATGCCGGACAGGGACGGTTCTCAGCTTGGGGGGTGGGCGGTGCTGGGAGAGCTGGAGCCGGAGAGCAGGTGCGAGCAGGTGCCGGGCCTTCCTCCCCAGCTGGGTCATCGTGGCACTGTCTTCCTCTAAAATAACGAAGATTCTCCTCCCCTCCCCCTCCTCTCCCCTCCTCCTCCCTTCCCCCCTCCTCCCCTCCCCCTCCTCCCTCCCTCCTCCCTCCCTCCTCCTCACAGTGCCCCATCCAAGGCTCCAAAACCGCACTGGCTAGGGGGTTGCGGTTCTGGTGTGCGCCAGAACTGAGGGGTGGGGAGCACCGGGCGCACAGGCCACCCCCCCTTGCGGGGCCCCCGCGGACACCCCACCCCAGAGCCTCAGTTGCCTGGTCCCTCAGATGGGTGAATAGGGCGCGGGAACGCGCATCTCCAGACCTTTCCGCGAGGATTAAAGGGCCTAGTAAGTGAAGAAGATGAAGCTTTGAGACAGGACTGGGCCCGGGCCGGGGACGTGCGGGGTGCGAGGTGCTGCTGCGTCGTGGCTGGTGGGGTTTGGGCCGGGGGGAGGGCCTGGGGTTCCCCACCACCCTGCGGCCTGGGGCCGCCCCGACTGCTCCGCGGGGAGGTAGGCGCTTCCAGGGTCTGCTGGGGGTGCCCTGTGGACATCTAAAATCTAGAGATGAGGGTCACATATTTTTGTTCCCTCCTCCTCCTCGTTTTTACTGATGTTTTTGAACAAGAATACGAGGCTGGTAAAGGCATTAAAAACGAAGAGAAGGATCCTCCGGAAAGCCACCATTTCAGTACAAATCCGTGTTGGTTTTTTATTCTTTTTCTGCGACTGAACGTTTCCAAGTTCATATAAAGAAGCGGAAAAGCCCAGCGGCAGAGGCTGAGGAGCTGGCGGCTGGGGCAGGTCAGCAGTCGCCCCCGCCCTCCGCCGCCGCCTCTCCTCCTCCACCCGGGCTGCTTGCTGAACCGCTGAGCCATGGGAAATTCATTTTCAAAATCGGCTTAATTGCTGTGAGACTTTTAATTTGTTCTGGGTGATGGTGCTAATGTCTGGGAACGGAGCGGAGCCTCCGAGGTGGCTGATTCAGCCGGCCGGCGGGGGGGCGCCCAGCTTCCCACGGGGCGTCGGGCCCCTCGTGGCCGCCTGGGCCCGGAGGGACGGGAGCCGCCCGCCGTGGGGTCGGCGCTCGGGGCGGACTCCCGGGACGCTGTCCGCGGCCCCCTCTGGGCTCGCCCGGCCGCCGCCGCCGCCGCCGCCGTCTCGGGTTCAGGTGGGGCGTCCGCGCCCGGGGCAGGTGTGGTGTCTGCCCACCTGCGCCTCTGCGGGGACCCGGGGGTGTCGGCGCGACCCCGGCCGTCGGGGCCCCGAAGCCGCCGCGCTTCTCCGCGGCGCGACTGGTGAAAGCTCGCTCTGTCCTCCTGATAAATTAGCTTGTTTATTCCTCTTCTGCTTATTTCCATCCCGCTGTTGATTAGCGTAATGAAGCAGAAGCGCATTGTGTGTGTTCACTGGGTAGCGCTCCTCGGGCTCCAAAGGGGGTAATTGAGTAGAAAGGCAGAGGCTGTTGGCGCCGGGAGAAGTTAACACCGCATGAGGTCACGGGCTGCGGGCTCTAATCAGCGTGGACACAATGCGATTGAGGCTTTGAAAGGGGTTTGTTTACGGTGTGCGAGCAAGGGTCAGTAGTTAATCTGAAATGCTGTAGGTGTGTTTTCCTTGAACCGAGAAGGTACAGAGCATGTGTCACGGGGGACTGTAAATATCCTCGAGGGAGGGATGTAATTGGGGTAGAGGTTTAAAAAGGACGCCGCGTCCGCTCCAGCCTGCTTCCCATTGACCCGGCGCGCTGCATTTAAACGTGCACCGTCCTTCCAAGCGGGAGGGAGGCTGTCGGGGGACGCCGCGGAGGCCGGGAGGACCGAGGAGCGGGCCGCCGAGAGGCACTTGTCGTCGTCGTCGTGGTCGTCGCCCCGACCAGTGGTTTCCGTGGGGGGTATCGGGAGCGCTCGGCCTGCCACCCTCCGAGCCCCGTGCGCGGAGACCACAGGCACCTCCCCTCGGGAGCCCCTGGCCTCGGGGACCGTCCCCGCCGGCAGCCCGTCCTGTCCCCTCTCCCCTCGGCGTGGCCCTGCCCCTGGAGCCCTCCGGGATTCCGTCCCCGTTCCCACGGCTGGGAGCGCCAGGCCTCCAGGATGGCCCGGGGCCTGCTGGCGAGGGGACGCCGGCGCTCAGTCGGGTCGCAGGGCAGCCCTGAGGGTGGACCCGGCTCCTCGGAAACGGCCGGGTGGGGGGCGTGTAGCCCACGCGGGCGCCCGGGCACTTTGTGGGCGCGTGTTGCGTTTAGGCGGTGAATCCCTGCCCTCGCCACCTCGCGCCTTCAGACTCCTCCTTCCTCACAGCGCGTCCTTCGGCCTCGGAAGGGGCGTCGGGCCTCGGGTGGCGGGTTGGGGCCTCGGATGGCGCCTCAGACCTTGCTTGGGTGGCACGTCGGGGCCTCGGATGGCGCCTCAGACCTCGGGTGGCACGTCGGGGCCTTGGGCAGCACGTCGGGACCTTGGGCGGTGCCTCAGGCGGTGGGTCGGGCCTTGGGCGGCGGGTTGGGCCTCAGGCGGCACTTCGGGCCTCAGGCGATGGGTCAGGGCCTCGGGCAGCACGTCGGGACCTTGGGCGGCGGGTCAGACCTTGGGCAGTGGGTCAGGACCTCGGGTGGCACGTCGGGCCTCGGGCGGCGGGTCAGGGCCTCGGGCAGCACGTTGGGATCTCGGGCGGCGGGTCAGACCTCGGGCGGCGTCAGGCGGGCCACTGAGCACAGCCGCCTTCTAAACCCCCGGGAGCCGAGGGCGCGCGGCCGCGTGGCGGGGAGTTGGGCGACGTCTCACTCGGTGCGACCGGCCGGGTGGAATCACGGGGATTTGCGGTCCAGCGGCCGCCGAGCGTCCGTGAGGCTGCGGAGGGTGACCTGTCACGGGAGCCCGTGTTGGCCGAGCGTCGGGCTGCGAGCTGCCCCAGGGAAGGTCAGGCAGGGCCTCGGCGCTCTCTTCTTGTCACCCTAACCTGCTGGGACACGGAGATGCCCCATGAACAGTTGCCGAGTACGAGGAACGGCCCTTTGAAGGATCCGCTAACTTCAGGTGTCGGGGAACATCCAGATGTCTCCATCTTTCCTCGGCAGCATCTGGATCCTCGGAACCTTGTGGTAAATCTTGAGGAGGAGCCGGGAGCCCCCGGCTGGAGTGCGCTGACTCGCTGGGTTTAGCGAGCGGGTGGCGTGTGGGGTCCCCGCTGCGCTGACCCGTGTGCCTTCTTCTGTTGATGCCGCCCGCCGTGTAGGCGTCCGAGGGCCCTTTTTGGTGCTGGTGTGATACCCGTAGAGTAGAGGTCCTGTGGTTAGGTCACTCGGGGTCCTGCAGCTGGACATTGATCTTTCCCTTTGGGGGGCGGTGTGTTAGCAGTACTGGGGACATCCTTCTGGTAGTTGAATTCTTGTTGATACCCTTGATTATTTCCTTAGAAATTTCATTCTGGGCCCCTGGGTGGCTCAGTCGGGAATAAGCACCTGCCTTCGGCTCAGGTCACCATCCCGGGGTCCTGGGGTGGAGCCCCATGCCTGGCTCCCCGCTTCCCTGCTTCTCCCTCTCCCTCTGCCGCTCCCCCTGCTTGTGCGCTCTCTCTCCGTCAAATAAATAAAATCTCAACGAAAAACAAGAAAACAAACTCCGTTCTGTGAATTTATCTTAGGTCGAAAGTCGTACTTAAGCGGTCCCTGGGTGGCTCAGCGGGTTAAGTGTCCAGCTCCCGATTTCAGCCCGGGTCTTTATCTCAGTGTTGTGAGATTGAGCCCTGCGTGGTTGGCTCCACGTTCAGCAGGGAGTCGTCTTCTCTCTTTCTCCCTCTCTCCCTCCCCCTGCTCGCACATACATACTCTCTCTCTAAAATAGGTAAATAAATATTTTTTTAAGGCATGCTCATTTTTAAGGGTTTCGATGGAGCCTGCCAACTTGCCTTTTGGATCCCTGATAACCACTGTATAACCCATTGGTCAAGTCCGGACGTGTCCATCTCCCTGCATCTTGGCCGGTCCTGGCATTGTTATTATCTTTAAAATTTTTCTGATGTGCCGAGAATATCTTGTAATCTCCATGTCTTTGATTACTAGTGAGGATGAATCTCTTTTCGTATGCTTTCTGGCTGTTTGTACTCTTTTGTGACTTGCCTGGTTATTTCCCTCTTTATGTCCATCCCTGTGAATACAACTTCTTAGAGATTAGGGCAAGAGAGAAGACTTCCCGGGGAGGATGGTTCAGCCTAACCCTGTCCGTGGCAGGACCCTGAGTGTCCGTGTTGCATCTCCCCCTCCCCACTCCTCAACTGTGTGGTCGAAGAGAATCTTCACCTGCGTCTCCGGTGATGAGCACGTAACCAGGCCACAGTGAGCTCACGGCTCACGGTAGTAGTCTACTCGGACTGAGTTCTGAGGCTTGTCGGAGGCCACCACCACGACAGGTCTCTTCTTTTTCTTCCTGACCTTGAACCTGGATAATGGGAGCCCAGAGCTGTTGGAGTCCCTCTAATGAAGCCCAAGAATGAAGCTAATAAGATCTAAGGTAGAATTCAGGGACTGTAGAGAAGTGAGATCTGTTCACAGGATGCCATTTCTCAGAACAATCACTCTCCAAAGACCACTCTGTCTCTCGACATTTTTCAGCTTCACCTTGTTAATCGGTTGATTAATTTTTGCTAAGGCAACTTTGAGCAAGATTTCCATCTCTCTTGCAACCCGAAGACCCAGACTGATGCGCTTTACTTGCATTTTGGTTTGAGGATAAGTTGGTGGAGACCATCCGTATACTGCAGGAGGGCGTATTTAGAGAGTTTGCTCATGTTTTATGCAGTAAGTTCTATGCAACATGTAACAATAAAAAATAAAATCAGGTATGGAACCAGCCTCTGTGAGGCGTAGCGCGTCCAACCAGGGTAGCGGTTGGAATGATGTGTGTATGTGTGCGTATTGTGCACTGTTGGAGCATCAAGTCGCTGGTGAAGATCATTAGTGACAATTCCTGGAGCTCGGCCAGGCTGCCGGCTTTGAAGCGAAGCTCATTGCAACACGTACCCCTGCTGAGCTGGATGTCTGTGTGAAATGGATGGCAACAGGATGTCCCAGCAGCTAAAAGGAGGTTCTCGAAGGCATCGGAGAAGCTTTAATGACTGCCCAAGCAGAGCTGTGTTTCTGGGGATGGTTGGGAAGCTCGAGGAGATGCTGCAGTGGCTTGAGGTTTCTTCAGGACACCCAGGAAGGAGTCTGTGAAGCAGAACAAAGACCGAACCAGCACGTGTTACCATCGTCCCTGAACCCGGTTAGTGACGGGCTACAGACGGACGTGCACACGTGGCCCTTGTCTTCGAGCAACTTAAATTTGATTGGAGAGGCAGGATCGATAACATGAGACGGTTTGTCGTTAAGGTCAACGCCGGGTGAAATAGAGTGTGTTCTAAGCACTTTTTAGATCAGATAAAAAGGTTTTTTTTTTTTTTAAGAACTAGAGGGTTTGACCCGGTCCTGTAAAGTACGGGGTGGTCATTTGAAGCAGAACTTGATGTGCGTAATCCATGACAAGACTCCCCTCATGTAAGGCACCGAATGAAAAATTGAGCTAATAGAAAAAGCCATGAGCAGATTATCCAGAGATCTGACTCTAGCCCCTTTTGCCCCCTTGCACGGATCTTTCAGTCCCCCTGCTGCTTCTTGTCTTTATTGTTTGCTAAATGGACCTGGTAATGCTTTTCCTTGGCAAATAAAAACAGAGCCTTGTCTTTCTCAAAGCCAAATAGGTTGGCTCTTCCACCCATTTCTTTTTATTAGAAAGTCCTTAATAAATCCTCAGAGCCTTTAGGTTACCCACAGTCTGGAAAACCTAAACAAATTTTAGACGGCGATCAAGGTATATTTTAGTACGTTGCTGAATTCCGAGGAATATCAAGAGCCACAAGAAGGGATCACGCGCTCGTCCACGGAAAGAAAGCACCGGATGTGAAATGAACAAATTTGGGAATCGACCACTTGCCCGCTGTGAGACCAGGTTCGCGTCTCGTGTCCCATCCATCACGTGCCATAGACCGGCAGGACCTAGGATGATGCTGCGCAAGAAGGTGTAGATGATGGTGTAGATGGCGCTTACCCTTTGGAATGGATCGAAGACCAAGTGGCGCTGCGTTCGCTGAGTAGATAGGCAGGATGTGAACAAGACTGTCCTTAATAAACGAGCAGCGTAGGACGAAACGCCAGGTGGTATTAATTGGAGCATTTACCGCGTGCCTGCAGCATGCTAAGTGTTTGATAGGTGTTCTCTCAACTGCTAAGGTGCGTTGAGCTGGGAACTAGAATCTTTGTCTCACTTTTGTTTTTATGTCTAAAAGTCTTAGAGATAGGAGGATCCTTAAAGCCGTGGTTTGGACTTTCTCAACTTGTTAACTGGTATTTTTTTTTTTAATTCTTAATTCTAAAAGCAAAGGAGGGATCCCTGGGTGGCGCAGCGGTTTGGCGCCTGCCTTTGGCCCAGGGCGCGATCCTGGAGACCCGGGATCGAATCCCACGTCGGGCTCCCGGTGCATGGAGCCTGCTTCTCCCTCTGCCTGTGTCTCTGCCTCTCTCTCTCTCTCTCTCTCTGTGACTATCATAAATAAATAAAAAATTAAAAAAATTAAAAAAAAATAAAAGCAAAGGAGTTTGGGGGACAAAAATCTGGAGGTGGTTGTAAATCGACCAGAGGGTTTGCAAATGCCCGTGAGGACAGGCATTATGTTAGACATTGTGGGCAAATCCATTCAGCCCAGGGCCTTCGGTGGGTATTTTCCTTTGTGGACTCTTTTGCTGAATGTCCCATCGTCCTTTGTGGAGATGAGGTCCTGTTCATCCTGTCTGCTTTCACGACATGAATGTTTTAGGAACTCTCCACAGACTGGCTGGATTGTCTCTGTGAGCTCTGAACAGATTGTGTGGGTGATGAGACAAGTAGGAAAAGACTCAGCGGTCAACAAAGCGGGTGGAAAGCTCTTTCTCTGGCTTTCAGAATGGAGCTTAGACACAAAGGAAACTTCGTTAATCATGCCTCCTTTGTAATCAGAGTGGTAGGGGCATTTTTTTCAGCCACTATTATTTTGTCCTCTGTCTCGTCTGAGTTAAGCCAATTGTTAATAGCTAATTGAGGGGTTAAAATTTTCCCAGACACAGCCGGGCGGAATCAACTTCCCTTGCTAAAGGAGCGGGACGGTTCTGGTCGGAAAACCAAACCAGGTGTAGGGCAGGTTTCCCGTGGTCGGGGCCCGGGGCCTGGTAGGCTGCCCTCGTCCAGGGTCTGCGTGGGGGCAGCGTTGTGCTTCGATGATGATGAAAATGTCATGTGTGCGTGAGAAGTGGGGAAGAGATGGGTAAGACTTGGGGGTTTGGGTGAGTTTACAAGATTCAGTCACTTTTTAGCACTGAGTCTCTAAAACAAGCACTGGGTGGAAAGCTCCAAGCACCTCAATTACTGAGCAACCTTGGACAACTCTAATCTTTCTGTCGTTGCTTTCTTAGAAACCAAAGGAGGATAGTAATCTTTGGTACCCACTTAACCAGCATTGTGTGGAGTAATGAGACTGTAAATGCCTTGAGTGCCCTGGAGATGAAGAGATAGGGAAGATTCTCTCAAGTGTTATTCATATTTAATATGGAAAGATGAATCAGTATAGGTCTTTTTTTTTTCTTTAACCTGTTGGGCTTTCAGCACCTCCCTTTTATAAGAGAATGTGTGCCTGAGCAGGGGCTGACTTTGTAAGAATTCGGTCTTCCAACACAGGCCCCGCAAATTTTTTTTTTTAATTTTTATTTACTTAGGATAGTCACAGAGAGAGAGAGAGAGGCAGAGACACAGGCAGAGGGAGAAGCAGGCTCCATGCACCGGGAGCCCGACGTGGGATTCGATCCCGGGTCTCCAGGATCGCGCCCTGGGCCAAAGGCAGGCGCCAAACCGCTGCGCCACCCAGGGATCCCCAGGCCCCGCAAATTTACGACGTGGGTTGGTTTTCGAAGAGGCGAGTTTGAGGGTAGCCCTGTCCTCCCCATCCCCCGACTCTACTGGTGAGGGGTTCTCTCTAACGATCTCCTGGTTGAGCGTAAACCAAGGGCAGTGATACCAAGGCGATCTTCACGTTTACAAGAGAGCTAATCGGCTGTTACTCTAGCGAGCCCCTCGCTGTGTGTCTGCTACTTTCTCCTAATGGACTTTTGAGGCCAGAATAGTGAGGAGGTGGCTGCAGATTCCAAGGAAGAGGCAACACCGTGTTTTAGGGCTGGAAGCTGCCTGATTCCTGCTCTCGCTTTTCCAGCCCTGGTGCCCTATGTCTTGGTCGTCTGTCTAGGGCAGGAGGAAAACGTCCCCCGCAGAGCCTTCGCCTCCTGTATCTTGTCTCCCCTAAATGTTTGCTTCCCAGGCGTGGCTGGGGTTCACGCCTCCCCTCGCGGGGAGCGGCCATGCTGGCGCTTTCTGCCCAGTGGAGATTCCCACCGCCCGTCCCCGCCATTTTTCTGTTTCCCACAGGAATCGACGATTTCCCAGTTCTTCAGAGAAGCAGGTGGTTCTTTTGTAGGGTGCATGAGCCTTTATCCAGTCCGGCCTCACCCACCCTGGGGTCTCCCCACAGGGACCACCTCCCTGCCATCACCTTCTCATTCCAGTGATGAGTTCGTTGTTCTCCAGGCAGCTTGTTTAACTTTTCAGTCCAGTTGAAACACTGGTGGTTAAGTGTCCTTTCTCATCACTTAGTGGAAAACGGAAAACTTCCATTACCACGTCGTAATTTCCGTTTACAGATCCTGGATTTTCCTTTTGAAATAATCTAGAACACATGCTCCCCTTCTGTGGGATGGTGGCCTTTCAAATACTTGAAGACAATGACCATTTCTGTCCGATGACTTTCTATTTTCCAGGTAAAAAAACGTTCCTCATCCGGTTTTGACTCCTTCCCGAACTTGCTGTCCCTCTCGGGTGATTGTATTCCCAGGCAAGATTAAGTTTATCTCGGCTACTATGGCAACTAGCTATTGCTTGTCTCTACTCAGAGGAAACCACCATTTTCCTGTTTTCAGTAGAAAATCCGTAATTAAAAAATCGACGTGTTCATAACGTGCTTAGAACAAGGCATTTACGTTGCCGGGTATTGCGGAGATCCGTGACTTCTGCAGCGGTCTGTGCGCCGGCCTCCCCATTCTAACTCCCGTAACTTACCCTAAATGCATTCCCCAAATCTCTCTCTGCGGTGGTTTTCTCATTAGGATACATCGTGTGGCATGAGTCAGAGAGAGACTGTAGGCTCCGTGGAATTTAGGTTCAAACCCCAGTTCAGCCACTTACCGGCTGTGACCTTGGAGGAGTCATTTACATGTCGGAGCCTCATTTTCCTCATCTCCAAGGGAGACAGTAACTACTACTTCTGTGTTAGACGCAAATCAATCGAGTTAAATCCCTAGGCCAATGCTTGGCACATAAGAAATTCCCAGCAGACGGTGGTTGTTATAATCCTTTATAGCGTGTAGGTGACAGCCTGATGCGGGAAGTCCAGCAGGTGGGCAACTGCAGTGGTCATGGATGGTTGAGACTTTGGAAGCCCTCGAGTTGTCAGCCCTGTACAGGGAGGGTCACGGAATGGCTTGTGGGGTTAAGTATCTCTTCTAAGCCTGGGTGGTTGGGATAAAACGGGTTCTTAACCAGGAGCAGTTTCCCACAAGGGGACATTCGGCCATATCTGGAGACGTTTTTTATTTTCACGACTTGCGGGAGGAGGGCGGAAGATGCTATTAGCAACCGGCGGGAGTGGCACCTAGCATCCTGCGATGCACAGACGGCCCCCAGACAGTTCTCTAGCCCCGGATGTCAGTGGCGCCTAGGTCGAGAAACCTGGGATAGAAGCACGGGGGCGGGGGGGGGGGCGGCAGGGCTTCCAGGATGACTAAGAAGGACCCGGCAGGTGCAGCTCTCTGATGGTGAGGGGCCCAGACTTTGACCAAAATATTGAAATAAGATAATGACTTAGCTGCAGCTCTAACCTCACGTATGTAGTCTAGCCCCATAATCCTAATGTGCCTTTCTAAGATGTCCCTCCTTTCCAACTTCCAGTGTCATGGGGTGATTAAATAAATCCTGCCAAAGGCTTATATGAGAGGTTTGTGCCTGCCGTCTTATGTTTTTATGTCGCCCCTACTAAAGGTGTGCCTGACCTAATTGGTCCAGTCTTGAAGCACTGATTGGGTCACAGAAATGGACAATCAACCAAAAACCAATTCCAAATAATTCCATAACTTCAGTTCTTTACTTACATTGCCAAAACCTGGTAGGGAAGACCTATAGTTTGTAGCAATACTTCTAGACAACCTCCTTTCCCCTGCCCTCCATTTGATACTTCTAGCCTCTTCCAGAGTCTCTCAGAGACCTCCTCTGAGAGAACGGTCCCCCCAGCCTTAGCCCGTCTCCTCTGCTGCTCCCTTTGTCTTGATTGTGTCTCATGAAAACCCAGAGGGGCCGCATCTAGCGACAGCTTAACTCTCATGGGGTGGGGGGTGGCTGGGCAGGTGAGGGCGTGCAACAGAAGAGGCAAAAAGCATCCCCTGCACCTGTTGGGAGGAGGGGAAGTGAGCAGGGAACACCCACGTAAATACTTGGGACTCTCCTGATTTTATAATTTGCGAACACAGTTGTGGAAAGAAGGTGTCATAGACCCATTTCACTGAGGAGAAAACTGAAGGCTCATTCTCGTGTTCCCTCAAACAACAGGTTGCTTAGGATGTCCCGGGGGTATTTCTCAGGGAACGGCGTCTTAAACGTTCAAGTTAAAGTTCTTCAAGAATCATCTCTGATTGTGGGGGCTCTTGGCTGAGAGACAAGGAGACCTAAGGTCCCCAGATGCAGACCTTCTAGTTCCCTACACGTTGGCTTACACGACCCTAGGATAGAGAACAAGGAGCATGGTGCCCGCTTCCACCACATTATCCTTCTCCGTGTGTTGGCTGCACCGTTACCGCTAACATTTAGGGCCTCACTATGTGCACGGTGCTGTAACAGGCTCTTTCTATCAATTATCTTCGCTAGAAACCTATGGGGTGGGAGCTCCTAGTGGGATTTCACAAAGGGAAGCTGGCCGCCTATGAAGCTGTGCGAGTTCCCTGACTGAATTGCTAGTAAGTAACAGAACTGGGATTTGAATCCCAAGGTTTTGGGTTTTTTTTTTTTAATTTTTATTTTTATTATTATTATTTTTTTGTATCTACAGCTTTTGCTTTTAATTTCTTCTCATTCTGATTTCATAGAATACTTTGGTTTTTTTCCAGCAGCACAAAGAGCCCTTCCTGTAAAAGCAGTTCATTCCCTTGTCGCACTGTGATCATGGTGTCTCTCCTACGGAATATTTTTTTTTTTGTAAAGGGTAATCTGGGGGTAAATTTTGAAATATATTCTGAATCCCGCAGTTTAGATGAAAATTTGAATGTCGTGAATTGATGTCTCATTAGCAGATTGTGTCAGTGATCTTTTGGCTTAGGGCAGCGTGTGCCACGACTTCCATTTCTTCTGAATTAATAGACTCGGCTCTGGCGAGCTTATTTCTATCACCCTGGAAAATAGAGGTTGGACTGGCTCCAAATTATTTCATTGTATTGGAATGTCTTTGTGTTGTGTTACGCGGTGAGCGTACGGGCCATTGGCTGGAAGCTGGAACGGAGTTTTGCTTTTTTATGCCTTAAATGATTTCATTATGATTGGATTAGACCCACCTTCCCGTGGTTTATTTTATGGGGAAGCATTTCGTCATGCCGAATACATCAGCATATGAAGGTTTACATTTGCTCTGGTTTGCCCTTGCTTCCAGAAGAGTTAGTTGGTCTCACCAGCTGTTGAGAGAGAGAAAACACCCAGAGCCCCCCGGGACCCCTAAGAGCACCGGAGCAGAGTAGGAGGGTTCAGACCTTTTCCTCTAACAAATGTGAACATAGAAGGAAAACGAGGGGAGAAGGAAGGGGCTTCCATGGACGAGGCTTGGTGGCCTCTACTCTGGGTGTATAAATTGACCCTGACTTAAAAGGTTATTTTTTAACCTTAAAAGAATGACTTTTACCGTAACCTAGAGTATATACATTCCCCTAAGAGGCATGGGACTTCTAAGTTAGGAGGGACCAACAGGTAAAATACTGCCTTTCACAGCTGAGAGACCTGGGGCCCCGTGTCAGTTGATTGCCTGCCTCGTCGTGTATCCTGCACTAGACCCCGGCGGTCTGACGTTGTGGGGTGATCCGTGCCGCCCAGATCTTCCCAGGGCGCAGGAGTTCAGGAGTAGCAGACGGATTGGTGGCGCGGAGGTGGGGCTCTGCATGCACGAGGGGTGGTCACAGTGATGAAGGGAGCCCTAGAGGCTCTTGTCCTCCCCGTCCAGTGCTCAGATGTCCTCTGCTCGCTCTGCCCTCCCCGAGGGGTACAGCAGGTGCGCCTCACTCACGGCGTGGGCAGCGCAGGGTCCCCAGCTCGGGTTGACTTTGGGTCCTCAGATTGTACGGGCCTCAGATTTCCTTCCTTGGAACTTGCAGCATTGGGACTATCTGGAATAAATCTAATTCTTCTAACAGATTTTTTTAAGTTATTTATTTATTCACGAGAGACACAGAGAGAGAGAGAGAGAGAGAGGCAGAGACCCAGGCAGAGGGAGAAGCAGGCTCCATACGGGACTCGATCCTGGGACCCAGGGGCACACCCTGAGCCGAGGGCAGATGCTCCACCGCAGGGCCCCCCAGGGACCCCCCAGCCAAGTGTTTGACCTTGGATCTGTAACCCGTTCCCCTCCGCCACCCTCCAAGGAAAACGTCCAAGTCCAGCTCTCCGTTAACAGGCTCTGCGGCCTCTGCAAGGGCCCGATTCTCCTCTCATTCCTCTCCCTAGCAGTGACGCTGCCCCCTCTGCTCCCCGGAGGACCCTCGGGGACACCCCTCCCTTTCTCACTCACATCCCCAGGAGTCAGTAGGGTCTGCAGACTCTTCCTCCTGAGTAGGGCTTCCCTCCCAGCACGTCGCGTCTACCTGTCACCAGCCAGAAGTTCCATGTGTCTTCTCGAGGCTTCTGGTCCCCGTTCCGTGCTCCATGGTTTCTTTCTTTTTTTTTTTTTTTTTAAAGATTTTATTTATTAATGAGAAACACACACAGAGAGAGAGAGAGAGGCAGAGACCCAGGCAGAGGGAGAAGCAGGCTCCACGCAGGGGGCCCGACGTGGGACTCGATCCCGGGTCTCCAGGGTCACGCCCTGGGCTGCAGGCCAGACCGCTGAGCCACCCGGGCCGCCCACCACGGTTTCTTCACACCTCGTCCTCTGCTGCTTTTCCGCGCTGGTTCTTCGGGAACTTTCAGACGTGAAGCATTCAACCAGAGAGAAGAACGAACGCCTTTAGAGCTGCGAGGAAAATGGGGTCCTTGGCCCGTATTTCTGTCTGAGCCTGTTTGTAGATTTGACCTCAAAAGTAGGAATTGATGTCTTTGGGGGGGGGGTGTTTGTTTTTCTCTCTGGTAGGACGTGTTTAGAGGATATTAATGAAATGGCCTGAATTCTCCCTCTGCGTGTTCTGAGCAATATAGACTTTGCCGTAAAAACTTTAGAGGCAGCCGTGAATTATACTCACTTAAGGCAAAGGTGCGAATATTTTATCTCACGTTGTCTCCTGTTTTCTCTGCAGCATGTGGGCTTTGATCTCCTTAGAGGAGTGCTCCAATATGGTAAATAACTGTAAGTCCTCCTTTTGAGAACCTCAATTTCCAGAAAACATTGCTCAACAGTAGTTACCTAAACATGTTTCCACAATTTTAATGTTGGCTGCAATCCCTTTAGGGAGGACTTTTTTCAGAAATTCCCATGTTTTTGCTTGCCTGTTGTCAGTCTCCTACACAGTCTTTTGATGTGTAAATTCACTTTATTTCCTGTGGATTGGGATGATAGCATTTCAGTTTAGGAAGAGGTCGTTTTGTGGTCGTTGAAAGTTTTTTTTTTTCTTTTAGCAATGTTTATACCCATCTTGGATCAGGACCCCAAGATCAGGGGTCACAGGCTTCTTCTGACTGAGCCAGCCAGGCACCCCATTTTGATGTTCAAAATTTAGTATTCAGTATATGTGTAGGTCGGGACAGTTCTGGAGGAACCATCCTAAGTGGCCGCCGTGAACCTCAGCTGGGGAACAGGTGTAGCACTGAGAGGTTGGCATCATGGAAGACAGCCACGGCGTCTCCCCAACTCTCTCTGAATGCCTGTCTCGGGTGTACTTCCATGTAGGCAGGCTATGGATCTAATCCACTGTGGCATTTTTATTTTTTTAGATTTATTTTTAAAATTTCCTTTATTTATTTGAGACAGAGAGAGAGCATGAGCGGAGAGAGGGAGAAGCAGACTTCCTGATGGGCAGGGATCCTGACGAGATCACGACCTGAGCCGAAGGCAGACGGTTAACCGACTGAGCCACCCAGGTGCCCCGCTATGGCATCTTTCAAAAATGCCTTTTAGGTGTTTGATAAAAGCTTCTTAGGTAAATCAGCATAATTTATTATTTATTTATTTATTATTATTATTATTTTTTAAGACTTTTATTTTTTAAGATTTATTTATTTATTCAGAGAGAGAGGCACAGACCCAGGCAGAAGGAGAAGCAGGCTCCATGCAGGGAGCCCCATGTGGGACCCGATCCCGGGTCTCCAGGATCACACCCTGGGCTACAGGCGGCGCTAAACCGCTGAGCCACCGGGGCTGCCCATTTATTATTATTTTTTTTAATTTTATTTTTAAGTGATCTCTACAACCCAATGTGGGGCTCGACCTCACAACCCCCAAGATCAAGAGTCCCGCCCTTTTACTGACTGAGCCAGCCCCGACACCTGTAAATCAGCATAATGTAATGCTAATGTGCTCATTAGGACGGGGGGACTTGTGTTCGGGTTTGGAGGACGGGCGTGTTCAAATCTTTACGCTTGGTGCCATCAGGAAGGATAAGATGTGGTCCCTGCTCTCCGGAGCCTATAGTTTTGTAGCGTTCAGAAGCTGTATCTGCAAATAAAGTGGAATCTGCAAGGCAGACCCGGGCCAGGTGCTCTTGGCATCAGAGGAAGTAAGGATCATTCGTTGCTGAGGGGAAATTGGTGAAGGCCTCACGAGCTGGCACGGTGGAAGCCCTGAACAAGTGGAGGGAGGTGGCCTTGGAGCTAGAACCTATAACTGATGAAAATATTAGAATATTCACCAATACATAGTGATTTTGCTTTATTTTGTCATTTCAGTGTTTTTGTAAAAACAGTTCCTAAGTGTGTGGCTGTTAAAATTGCAGTTCACCCTTAAAATTTGCCTCTTTGCCTCCAGTTCTAGGGAATTCAGAAGTCCTGAGGTCTCACCTTTTCTTTGAATATTCAGGGAAGGACACATGGTGATTCCTGGCATTTCTGAAATTCCAGATCAAGCCCTAAATGAGTCTTGCTTGACCTTGGCTTCAGCCTGAATGATCGGGCGCTGAAGCTGTGGCCCTTCGGCCCATGTGTCGGTCCTTTGATTGCTTTGTCTGTTGTTCTGATGTTCTGAGATGGGTCAGAATGTGGGGAAAATAAATGGGTAAGTTGATGGCGCTTTGTAGTGGGTCTTTCGGCCTCCGTTCCCTGGCACCTCCCAAGTGTGGTGTGCGTCCTGGTTGCGGTGGCCCCAAGGAAACCTTGCTTGGTCAGGGGCTCGCGGCTCGGCTGGCTAAGGTTTCCGCAGTGGCCATCGCCTCCCCCGAGTGTGCCCCACGAGCAGCGAGGCCTGGGTTAGGCTCCTGGAGCTGGCGGCCGGCTGCTGTGTCCTCGGGTCTGGGCCCGGTGGGTCCGGGACAGCAGCCCCCGGCCTCCAGGGAGGTCGCCGCTGTTTGGCAGCACGTGACCCTGGTGTCCCCGCGCGGAACCGCATCCCCGAGCGAGGCCCCGGCGGCTGGCCGGCGGTCCGTGCGTCCTGTGAGCCGATCCCGGGCCGGGGCAGGGCAGCGCGGGGCGCAGGGAGGCGGCGGGGATGGGAGGTCGGGGTGGCCGCCCGTGACCTTGGCCCCGGAGAGCGCTCTCCAGGAGGTACGTGCGGTCCACGGGCGGCATCTGTGCTTGTGCCAACCCTGGCAGTGCCAACGCCAGTGGACTCTCATGGCTCCTAAGTGAGCGGGAGCAGGCAGCAAGCGGGGCCAGGCGGGCCGCAGCGGCCTCTGAGCAGAGCCTGCCTCCCGGCCGGGCCGTCAGGGCCGTCGGAACCCGCGCTCCTAAGGCTGAGGTGCCGGCGGGCTTGCTCGCCAGGGAGGGCCGGCCGCCCCCCGTCGCCCCCCACCCCCAGCTCCGCCGCCGGCTCCGAGGCCTTTCCCACGCTGGCGGCCTGGCCCGCGCGGCCTGAGATCATGGCCGTGGAGCAGACGGGGAGGTGCGGCACCCGTGGCCGTCGGTGGTCTTGGCTGCGCTCCCGGCCTTCTGGCTGCAAGGTGGCTGGTTTTGAAGCCTGGCCCAGACTCAGAACTTCGGCCCAGATACTGGCTTGCGAGCAGTGAGCAGGAGCGTCGGCAGATGAGCCGTTTGGTTTTTCTGTGGAGGTCTTTGGTGTTTACTTCACGTGCGTTTGATTTTTACTGTTTTGAGTATTTCTGGAGCGATGGAGAAACAGGAATTGCAGGCATTTTTCAGACACAGAGGTTAGAATTAGTAATTTATTTATTTTTTTTTAAAGTTTTTTTTTTAATTTTATTTATTTATGATAGTCACAGAGAGAGAGAGAGAGAGAGGCAGAGACACAGGCAGAGGGAGAAGCAGGCTCCATGCACCGGGAGCCCGACGTGGGATTCGATCCCGAGTCTCCAGGATCACACCCTGGGCCAAAGGCAGGCGCCAAACCGCTGCGCTACCCAGGGATCCCTAGAATTAGTAATTTAATGTACTTCCCTTGAGCTTCCTGATTTAGTCCTGTTTGCTGCTAGATGTTAAAGGTGAAGGTCATTTTTTTTTAGGATTTTATTTATCTATTAGAGTGTGTGTGTGCACACACGGAGGGAGAGGGAGAAGCAGACTCTCCACTCAGCAGGGAGCCCAACGCAGGACTCGATCTCAGGACCCCGGGATCATGACCTGAGCCAAAGGCAGGCGCTCCACCGGCTGAGCCACCCAGGCGCCCTGAGGGTTGGTTTTTTTAATCTGCATTCAGGATTTGAGGTTTTTTCCCCCAAATAGCATATCTAATGGCGGGCAGATTTTATGTGCCCTTTTGTACGGGGCCCTTTATGTGCATTTTATTATTTTTTTCAAGAAGATCAAAAAAAAAAAACCCAAAAAACTAACACCAATCTTGAGCTTAAAGTAATTTCATGTTTACCCCAGCATCTCAGAGACGATGTAAGAGTTTGGCTCTGTGTCCCACAGCACTCTTCATTTTTCTTTCCCTCTTGGTTCCAACGCTCCTCATTTCCACGGGATCCGAGCCAGGCCAAGTAATGGAAGCCAAGTGGCGCTGCTTGCTTGCCGCGTAGATCCTGACAAATCTAGAGTAATTCTTCTATTCTTCAAAGCTGTCACATCTCTGCCTCCAGAACAATTGGGGTTCCAGGCCACGCATTTAAAATTCTCATCAGCCTAATATGCAAACATTAATATTAATAATAATGTTTATTATTTAAAATCAATAATATTTTTCAATATTTTTTTTTATCAGAATGAATCACACCAGTGTTTGCTACGGTTTCTGAGACTTCGCCGTCAGAATGTGTCATTTATCCTTGAATTTGTCATGTGGGGAACTACTTTCAAGGGCTTGACTTGTGTGTGTACGGCACGAGTTACTTTGCGTTCGACTCTGCCGTGTGTGTGTGTGTTTTGGTGCTAGAAGTTGAGCGTAGAGGAATGTTCTGTGTTGGAGAATTTAGCTCTCCTAGAACAGATGTTAGCATAATTAAGACTCGCTGAAGATCGCTGGCGAGAACGGGTTCCTTTCACTCGGCAGACCCCGTTACACGCGCTAGGGCGCAGCGGGGACCATTCGGAAAATCATTTCTCCAGGCCTTGGCCCTGCGAACCCACTTTCCGTTCCCCGGTACTTGAGATTGAATCGTAAAATACTATCTCACTTAGTAACTTAGTGGGGTCGAATGGGTATGGTTGACAGATGGGGGGGTTCCCTCTTCCAGGCCAGTGGCAGAGGTGCAGTGAGCGCCTGCCCCGTACGGCTTCAGCGCACTGTCAGTAAAGGAATTAGCAGACCGAGTCGGTTAATTAATTCCAAAGCACTAAGTCCGTTTAACCCAAGTATTTACACTTTAGCTGAAAAATCTGAAGCGGTCATTCTACCGGGACACCCTACAATGTGCAGCCTGCTGGAGCAGACACCAAGGAAGCCTCTTAGAAAGGACTGACCTGGAGGGGACAATACGCAGACTCGGCTCAAGGAATCGCTAGTCGTCTAAAGCCTCGCAACGCAGCCAGATAACACGACCTGGCTCCTTCATTCGTTCCGTGAATCCCACGCGTTGCCTTTTAACCAGACATAAAGCAGGAGGCTTTTGAGCTTGAGAAGGGGAGGCAGCGTCTTTGAGGGAACTCCGTTTAATACATTAAAAGCCAATCTCTAAACCCTGCCGAAGTTTCCTTTATGTGAAATAAGTGCTTTTGGGGGCCTTTGAGTAAAAAGCGTAGTTGTATAAATAACAGAAATTCATGTGGTCCACGTGGTTTCTGCCACCTGTGTTCCTTTCCCCTCCCCGAGGCACATCAGAAAGTCCCAAACAAACCCTGCAATCGTGCAAGGGCCCGGGAGCCCAGTACGTTTCGTACAG
Organism: Nyctereutes procyonoides; assembly: GCF_905146905.1. Lineage (NCBI taxonomy): Eukaryota > Metazoa > Chordata > Mammalia > Carnivora > Canidae > Nyctereutes > Nyctereutes procyonoides. Next base: position 540,795 of record NW_026575126.1, on the reverse strand, counting down.
GTTCTCATTAGGACAAACATAGATGTTGGGAAGGAAAGGCCTGGGACCCACGTGAGTGTATAATCTCTAACGAATCAGCAATCCCGCTCATTGTGAGGCCGTGGAAGTTGTGTCCACGATACAGAATGAAAAGTAGCTTTTAGCGACCTTCAGCTTTGTAGCCCATGTGAGCGTGGTGGGGGCTCCGGCTTCCAGCTTTTGTCCTCCGCTTCTGTAGCTGTGGACCTGGGCCAAGCCATTCTCCGTGCCCTGCCCCCCCCCACCCCCGCCCCCAGCAGGAGTCCTGTCCTTTCAAATCAGCCTCAATTCTTTTTTTTTTATAAATAAAGTCTAAAGTCTACTTTCTAGTAACCCCAGATCTTTTAGGAATGAGCTAGAAAGTAAACAAATGACATTAGAAGAGATAGGTAAGTAAACGAAGCATCAGTGTGTCTACAGGTGCAGGGACCGCGGCAGCAGAACCTTAAGTGAGCCTAGAGCGCGCGGTTAGAGCGCCGTGGTTAGAGCCCCACCGTTAGAGCTCAGCGGTTAGAGCCCCGCCATTAGAGCTCAGCGGTTAGAGCCCCACCGTTAGAGCCCCGCCGTTAGAGCGCTGCAGTTAGAGCTCAGCGGTTAGAGCCCCGCCATTAGAGTGCCGCGGTTAGAGCTCAGCGGTTAGAGCCCCGCCGTTAGAGCGCTGCAGTTAGAGCTCAGCGGTTAGAGCCCCGCCATTAGAGCTCAGCGGTTAGAGCCCCACCGTTAGAGCCCCGCCGTTAGAGCGCTGCAGTTAGAGCTCAGTGGTTAGAGCCCCGCCATTAGAGCTCAGCGGTTAGAGCCCCACCGTTAGAGCCCCACCATTAGAGCGCCGCGGTTAGAGCTCAGCGGTTAGAGCCCCGCGGTTAGAGCGACTCCCTTGCTGAGTCGCTGGAAGAAGTTCTGTGGTAGCAGTCGCCCGTGTGTTGTTAAGCCGGGCGGCGGGGCGGGGGGTTGTATTTTGTTTCCATCTCTGTTAGCTGATTGCTGCGGCGAAAGTGCAAGTCTCTCAAGTGTTTCCGAACCGTTTGACCATTTTTACTTAAAATCATTACTTTTTCAAGTGAGGGTTTCTGATCGTTAATGTTTGTAAACGCGCCTCTACCCCCTGATGGTCCGTTCTGCACGTCCCTTCCCCTCGCAAGGCCGACATGGATCACGTCTTTGTCGCAGGAAGACGCGCTTTCTCTGGTTTAGGTGACCCAGACTCCGGAGGCTCCTTGGAGGCCCGGTGGCCAGAGTAGGAGGCAGAGCTTCGCCGTCCCCCATCCCTGCCCCCGTCCCCACCCGTTCCCTCCCCACGGCCCCCTTGCTCCTCCTCCCAGGAGCCCTCACATCTGGCCTTGGGGCTGCCTGCAGGACAGAGGCGGGGGTCTGGGAAGGAAAGCTCCCCTAAGTACAGGTCGGTGGCCATTTGCAGATCTCGTTCGTCATCTTCTCTCCGTTGCTTTGCAGCATGGAGCAGAGGCCGCAGGGAGGGGGAAGCCGAGGCGCCTGCTGGACCGCCGCCGCCGCTTAGAGAGCAAAGTTGGGGCGGCGCTGCATTTTCAGCTACCGAATGGTCCCTTCATAAATTCTGATACTCAGGTGCAGGTGTTTCCAGAACACCCTGCGCCCTAGGTGTCTGTGGCCTGGCACACGCTCTTCCCCGGTGTCCCCCCGGCCGGCCGCCCTGTCCCAGCTGCCTCCGCCCGGGCAGGTTGCAATCCGGAGGGACGTCCTGCACGGCTGTGAGCAGCTCGGGGCCGGGGCGGTCATCGTCCCTGCAGGTAGAGCGGTGCCCGCGGCAGCGGCACTCCTGGGCCGGCGTGCGGGAGGCCGCCTGCCTCGCCCCGGGGCGAAGGAAGGGCTGGCCTGGGCTGACCTGAGCGGAGACCATGTGTCATGTCAGCGTGTTGTTTTAATTTTATTTTAACTTTTCTAGGAGGCGACTAAGTCTCGTCTGTCCGTCCGGCTCTTTAATGACCGGTTCTGGAAGGGGTGGGGGCTAAGGATTTGCCGTTGACTCAGCTCGGCCGGACGGGGCCGCGGTCGCCTGGCTGGCAATTTGCGAGCGGGCGGCCTCTGGAGATGCTCCAGCGGGAAGCGGCCCGGGGCCAGGAGCGCTCCAAAGGGAGGGCAGGCTTAGTCATTGGTGCTTACGTTTCCACTCGAGGTTCTGTTGTCACGACTGGAATTTCTACCTCATTCTAGTGAATTCGTTTCTCTTAGCTCCCAGGCGTCTTCCTGGTGCCCTTTCTCAGGTGGCGTCAGGATGAGATGCGGAGGCGAGCCTCTGTGCCGCGGGGGCCCCGGGGTGTCTGCAGCGTCTCAGGGCCCTGAGCTGGAGGTCCCGCTGGTTTCGTCTCCTTTAGCATCCAGTGTCGACGGGAATCGCGTCTCCCGATCGCCGTGCCGGGGGGGATGGGTGCGGGCCGAGGACACGCGCGTGCAAGTGCGCGAGGAAGGCAGCAGCCCACGTGGCACCCGGGGAGAGAACTGCGCTCCAGGGAAGGGCTCGCGGCTTTATGACCCCTGCGCTTGGCGGGAGCCACCGCGAGCCACCGCGAGCCACCGCGAGCCAGCCGGCCCCGTCCTGCGCACGCTCCTCTCCGGCCACATTGCCCTGACGACTCCGTCCTGATGCTGGGGGAACCTCTGGCCCATCTTAACCCCTAGTTAAAGGCTTTGGGTGGGCAGAGGGGACATTCAGGACGCGTGTGCGGCAGCGGGTGCAGCGGGTGGTGTCGCGTTACTGTCCTGTCCGGGAGCACTGAGGGGTGGTGACTTTGAGCTTTCACCTGAGCAAACATGACTCAGTTTGTTGACCTGAAACCATCCAGGCCCTTCCTAAATACACAAACTCTACTAATTCCCGGAGCCACGCTAGTGACTAAGTAGGGCCTTCGTGACCTATACCTGCTCGTTAGTTGCTTGTGGTGTCTTCAAAGGTCGTGGGTAATGTCAACATTTTCCATTTTATTCTTTCCTCTTACAGTAAAACCCCTCATACTTTTTCTTTGTTATTGTTGATTTAAAGATAGAAATCAAGCTTGCTTTTTTTTTTTTTAATTTTAGACACTGTTCTGTGATCCGTGTAGTCACAATTTTGGCTATAGCTAGTGAAAACACGGCCTCCTAGCTAGAAGCTTTGTTTTCAGTTGACTTTGATGGACTTTTTCTACATAAAGAAACATCCAGGAATTCACTTGTAGCTGGTATAGGAAGTTGTCTTAAGTTGTAAATATAGGGGCGCCTGGGGGGCTCCGTGGTGGAGCGTCTGCCTTCAGCCCAGGGCGTGACCCCAGGGTCCCGGGATCGAGTCCCGCGTCGGGCTCCCTGCATGGAGCCTGCTTCTCCCTCTGCCTGGGTCTCTGCCCCTGTCTGCGTGTCTCTCATGAATAAATAAATAAAAACTTAAAAAGTTATAAATATGTTATTGGGAGAGCATCAGCTGTCCATGTTTGAATATCAGAATATTACTTTCTCAAAAATTACAGGCACTGCTGGAAAATCGAGAATGTTGAATTATCTTTAGGTTTTGAACCTATGCTAAAGGTTTTTGAGACTAGAGACTAGAGGGCTAATTTATTCAAGTGAAGAAAAATGTTTGTGACTCCCATAATACGGCTTGAGATGCACTTGAGGCTTCTCCAAGTTCGCTGCCATGAGATTTATGAAAATATTAGTATTCCTGGGATTTTTTTTTCTTTATGCAAGATACACTAGACTAACGAAAGAATGAAAATAATTCAGGCTGCTACAAAGGCAGGCGTTCACTGTGTCCATTAAAAATGCAGCCTTTGTGCCCGTAAAGTGTGCAGCTTCTCTGTTATTAAGTTTGGAATGTGGTTTTGGAGCTTAGCTGAGGAACTCGGTTATTTTTCATTTTGGTCTAAGGAGGGAGAGACTTGTTTTTCAAAAGTGGGGAGGGGAAGGAAAGAAATGAAAAAAAGCTTCGTTTTAGAAGAATCGAAGTTTTAAAATGTAGTAACTATTTTCTGCAGCAAATAGTCAGTCTGAGTATGTTAGCCAAAAATAAAATTCATGAGTTTTGTCTCCCTGTTTATTTCTCTAGCTACATTAAAAAGGGTTCAGTTAAATGGACCATTTGGTTTTTCCAACGTCAGGGGGCGGTTTGGCTAGGTCGGGATAACCAAACTTTGATGCATTCATATTTCTAAAAAGCCAGATGTCTGATTTTAGGTGGATTAGGTGTAAAATGTCTTTGTGATACAGTTTTGAGTTTTAAAGAAAAACTTCCCTTGCCTGGATTCCTAGTGGTTCTGTGGTGCCCGAAGGACTTTCAGCTAGAGCTTAGTGGTGCTGTGTTTCCTGATACATTTTAGTAGACTTTGCCACACCTTTCTGCAAGCATAACATTTTGCCAAAAATTTACTGCTAGGACAGATATTTAGGGATAGAAAAAATATGTATTTGAGCATTAGAAGCAGGGCAAATATTAATAATGCACACTTTTGCCTCCTTTTTTTTTTAAGATTTTCTTTTTTTTAAGTGAACTCAGTACCCACCAAGGGGGCTCGAACTCACAACCCCGAGATCAGGAGCTGTGCAGTCCCCTGACTGAGCCCTCCAGGCACCCAGACCGCGGTCTCCTAGGTGACCTTCCTCCTGCTTTATTATTTCTCTGGTTGTTACCTGATGTCTATTACATAGGAAATGATTTCTGTTCATAAAAGGTGTGAAAGCACAGTGTGCCAGGGATCAGATGCACAGAAGTAAACGTGCTTAAGCTACCATAATCTATAATGTTGTCCTTTCCCTGTTCATTTTCAGAGATACATTTTATAAATCTATTTTTTAAGGTTTTTAAAAATTTATTTATTAATGAGAGACACAGAGAGAGAGAGAGGCAGAGACACAGGCAGAGGGAGGAGCAGGCTCCATGCAGGGAGCCCGATGCAGGACTCGATCCCGGGACCCCAGGGTCACATCCTGGGCCGGAGGCAGCGCTAAACCGCTGAGCCACCGGGGCTGCCCTATAAATCTGTTTTAAAAGTATATTGTACTCGCAGGACCTACAGGAAGAAAATTGTGAAAATTTTCAAAGAGATATCAAAATGGACTCCAGCTCATGGGGAAGGAATCGCTGTTCTTTGACAGGAAAACTAAATGTTGGGAAAGGATGTCCATATTCATTTGTAGGTTTAGTGTAATTTCAGTCAAATCCCAGCAAAAGGATAAAAAGGGTAAATTTTAAATGGATTGGGGGGGGGATTCACTCTATCAGATATTGATAGAAGCTAATTTATAGGATTTACAGGATTCAGCACAATGTTGTCATGAAGTGACAGTTCAATACATGAAATCGAGCAGACTGTCCAAAAACATCTATAGGTATACATGAGATAAACGTGAGGTCATAAATCAACAAGAAAGGAGAGTCTGTTCAGTAAAGAATAATGTAAATGTTTAGCAAAAATAAAACTTGGGACCTCGATTCGTCTTTTATATCAAAACAAATTTCAGATGGACCAACTATGTAAATATCTTTAAAAATTAAGTCGTAAAAAAATAGAAATTAATTACGGTGGCTGTTTATTGGATTTGGAGATAAAGAAGGTCCAAGCACAAAAGCACGGGAAAAACCTAAAGCTAAAGAAATATTCCTTTTTTTTTTAAGATTTCATTTATTTGAGAGAGAGAGAGAGAGAGAGAGAGAGCAGGCATGTGAGAGTGGGGCAGGGGCAGAGGGAGAAGTAGGCTCCCTGCGGGGCCGACCCCAAGACCCTGGGATCAGGACCTGAGCCAAAGTCAGATGCTTACCTGGCTGAGCCACCCAGGTGCCCCAGGTAGAGAGAGATTCTGTATAAAATCTGGAACTTTGGGGATCCCTGGGGGGCTCAGTGGTTTGGCACCTGCCTTTGGTCCACGGTGTGATCCTGGAGTCCCAGGATCGAGTCCCACATCAGGCTCCCTGCAGGGAGCCTGCTTCTCCCTCTGCATGTGTCTGCCTCTCTCTGTGTGTGTCTCATGAATAAATAAATAAAATCTTAAAAAGAAAAATAAGTAAAAACACGCGTTTTTTTTTTAAAAACTGTATCAGGTGTGCTCCTGTTTTCTAGAAATGTACATTAATGTTAGTATGTATTATGAAGTTACAGACTGTAACTCATTTATAAATTTTATCTAATTACACCCTCCTAGAAAAGACAGTATTTTGATATTTTTCCAACAGCGGTTACTTCCCTCTAGTGGGATTTTGGGTAAATGTTGTCCTGAACTTTAAAATTTCTGTGTTTCGCAGATTTTCTTTTATAATCGTGTAACCATTTGGTAATCACAAAACTGTGTGTTCTTGAATGTTCCGTAGTTAGATGTGCCGACCTCTTTTGCGACGCACAGATGAAGTGCGTGGGTTAGATACTCCCGAAGTACGGCCTGTGCTTCAGTCCTCCCGACAGCTGCGTGCCACACGGGGCCGGGGTCGGCGTGGCTCTTTCTGTCCGTCGGATGCAGCGTAGAGCTCAGGAGCGTCTTGGAAACCAGCTGCCTTGGCCGGTCTTAGGAACGGACCGTCTTGCTTCTCAGATGAGGGTCCTGAAGCCACCAGATTAGACCTGCTTGCCCGAGACTAAGTGGCGGCGAGCTGTTCACGCGGGCTTCAGGCCCTGTGCTCGCTGAAGTCCCGGGGCCTCCAGCCCCGAGGTGGCTGGGAGCTGCAGCACGGTCGGTCGGTCGATTTTTGTCACATTTGTTTGGAGGAAGAAAGTAACTGAACCAGGGATGCACGGGTGTTTTGGTGGTTGAGCGTCTGCGTCTGGCTCAGGGCGTGACCCCGGGGTCCCGGGATCGAGTCCCGCATCGGGGTCCCTGCAGGAGCCTGCTTCTCCCTCTGCCTGCGTCTCTGCCTCTCTCTGTCTCTCATGAATAAGTAAATAAAATCTTTTTTTTTTTTAAAAAGGAAGTAACTGAACCAGAGTGGTTACGAATATATTCTTTCAATCAAAATGACAGTGATTGAAAACTTAGTGCGAAGACTCTTGGAGAAACTTGCTGACACCTGTGGAGATCCCTGAAGGATCCTCACCTGGGTTTGGGGGCTCCCTGGGGACTACGATCCCAATTATAGAAGGCAGTGTGAAAATTGGAGGCAAATGTCAGCCAAAAAAACGAACATTTCAGTGGGAGATTTTTCTAAAACAGGAAAACATTTTCTTTTCAGCTCCAGGACCCACGACGGCAGTGTCCTACATGTCCGTGAAATGTGTGGACGTCCGTAAAAACCATCACAAGGCAAAATGGTTAATGCCTTGGGGACCCAACCAGTGCGACAAGATCCGGGACATCGAGGAAGCGATTCCAAGAGAAATCGAAGCCAACGACATTGTATTTTCTGTCCACATACCCCTGCCCTCCATGGAGATGAGTCCTTGGTTCCAGTTCATGCTGTTTATTCTGCAGCTGGACATCGCGTTCAAGCTGAACAACCAAATCAGTAAGTGTTCTCTCTCCTCGTTCCGTTCCTGCCTTGGACGTTTTTCCTCTTCAGGTTCACGTCCTCCGCAGTTCAGTGAGGTGGGTCTTACTATTTCTTCCTGTGGTTAGAGACCTTGGGCCCCCGCGAGGTTGCTCAAGGTCAGAGGCTTCAGAGAGTGGAAGGGCTGGCGTTCACACCCAGGCCGCCTGGCTTCCGAGCCGTACCCTAACCACCGAGCTTCATCACCTTCGTCCTGTTTAGATGGAGCTCAGCCCAGCAGAGCGATTTGAAGGATTCTGAAAGGTCCCGTGTTTCAAAATGTCTTTTCCCGCTAGACTTTGGGAAAAGGCATCCTCTTGGTCAGGGTCCCTGTCAAAATGGGAGTGCCAACCCGTGAGCACCCATTTTCCCATAAGACAGGGGTTGGGGTTTGTTTTGTTTTTGTTTTTTGTATCTTACTCGGTTGTGGCTCAGGGTTCTGAGGCCATGGGACATACAGACAGCTCATGAGCGGGAGAAAAAAATGTTTGTCTCAACCTAACGTTCCCTGTACTGTTTCTCAGACGCAAAAGTTAGGTTGAGACCAACTTTTTTTTTTTACTGACACAGGATTAAGGGTGAGACGGAAAGAGAAAGACGTGTGTGTTGGAGGCCTCCCTGCCCGGGGCCTGTCCTTGGATCAAGGCACTTTTTCTAATTCTGATTTTCCTGTATCGGCAATAATCCCCATATACAATCAGGAAATTAATTTTGCTTAGGACTTTTGCTAGTATTTGTGCTTGATTGACATCTTATTGGGAACAAACATATGCTGAGATAATTTCCAGAATGAAGCGCCCCCCCGCCCCCCCCATCCATTCATTTAGGGCACCCCGTTGTTCCAAACCGTTTGCAGTGCCTACCACTGCCAGGCCCTGTGCTGATGGCCAGACATACGGAGACGGGAAGGTACGACTGCCCTTTAGGGGTTTATACTCAAGTGCAATGACGGGCAAATAAACGATCATGCCAGTGTGATGCGCAGGAGGCTGTGGAAATAAAAATAGGCTGTGGAGCATGGTGAGGGAAGATTGCCTTGGTACACGTGTGAGCAGGTGTGTGTGCACGCGCCTGTGTGTGTGGAGCTGAGCAAATCGATACCTGGAGTGAGCCTTCCGGAGTGGAGACCCTGGGGGCACCCGGGTGGCTCAGTCCGGGTTAGAGCCAGCTGGGAGCAGTCAGAGGCACTTTGCATTTCACATGTCCACATCCTCGTACCTATTGTCGCCTCTGTTGGTTGTGTAACACACTCATTCACTCATTCAAACCTTATCATGTCTCAACCGTATGTTAAACACGAAGTACTGAGGATGCAGGACTGAAAAAAAAATGTCCTTTTAAGGAGTTGGGAGAGACAGTGGTTGGGAAATAGACGCTTAAACTCACCGAACTATGTATGTGTGCATACACCTGTGCTATAATAAGGGGAATAGGCAGTGTTGTGATAATGTGATTTATAGGAAATATATATTTGGTCATCCAGATCACCAACACGTATTTCTCCTATATTTTGGGTTTTACCCACAGTTCCTGGCTCATGGTTCCCAAAACCCTTAGAATTTCCGGAGTGATGAGAATAATGGGAGCATCTTTTGTTATGATATTTGGTCTCTTGTCCTCAGTTCCTGAAAAAGCGTCAGAAGCCATAAAAGTGAAATGGGTGTTCTTGTTCATAACAGGCCCCTTTCCGCCGCAACTGGGCTTGTGTTAATGAGGTGACTTTTGGAAAGCACCTAAGGGGTGGGGGCTGGTTGCCAGGGGAACCAACCGTGAATAGAGGGGTGGCACTTTCAGTTCCACTCCTGGTTTTCAGGGAGGGGAGAGGGGCTGGAGGTCCACTCAGTCACCAGTAGCCAAGGATTTAATCAGTTGTGAATATTAACGAAACCTCCGTAAAAATCCCAAAGGAAGGGAGTGCAGAGAGCTACCCGTTTGGGAAACCAGAATGCTTTCTTATGCTACCCTGCCGGTCCCAAACTCTGTGAGGAAAGAAGGAATTTCTTTGTTTTAGATTTTCCTTATTTATTTATTTGGGGGAGAGAGAGAGAGCGAGCAAGCACACGCACATGGGCAAGTGGGGGGGTGGAGAGGGAGAGGGGGAAGCAGACTCCCCGCTGAGCAGGGAGCCCGATGCGGGGCTCCAGCCCAGGACCCTGAGCCGAAGGCAGACGCTTAACCAACTGATCACCCAGGCACCCCAGAAAGAAGGAATCTCATTAGGGATCTTGTCCCAGGGATCTCTGACCCGGCTGTTGGTTCATATCCTTTGTAATAAATCAGTAATCCAGTGAGTTCATGGGTTTTTCTGAATTCTTTGAACTGTCCTAGCAAATTAGACCCAAGCGGGGGCTTTTGGGAACCTCTAATTTTAAAGCCAGTTGGTGAGAAATGCAGGTAACGCCCGGGCTTGAGATTGGCATCTGGAGCGGAGTACAGTCTATGGGACTGAGCCCGTAACATCTCCGGGTAGACGGTGTCAGAACTGAACTGTGTTGTAGGACTCCGCTGGTGTCCGAGAATTGTTGGGTATGTGGGGACCCCCCTCCCCCCCCCCCACCCCCACACCACATCTTACTGGGTGGTCAGAGTGATCACATGTTTTAACAAATGAATCACTTCCCAGCAGATATTTGTTTTTAGATATTGTGTTTGTTTATTTGAGAGAGTGAGCCCACACACGCAAGGGGGGGCAGAGGCAGAGGGAGAAGCAGGCCGCCCGCTGGCAGGGAGCCCAACGAGGGGCCGGACCCCAGACCCCAGGATCATGACCTGAGCCGAAGGCAGATGCCCGACCCACTGAGCCACCCAGGCGCCCCTACTTCCCAGCGAATATTAATCTGAGACATTAAAAATGCCTTCCCTGGTGAGGCTTTAACTAAAACATTTCTTTTTTTTTTAAGATTTTATTTATTTATTTATTCATGAGAGACACAGAGGGAGAGAGAGAGAGAGGCAGAGGCACAGGCAGAGGGAGAAGCAGGCCCCACACAGGGAGCCCGACACGGGACCCGATCCCGGGTCTCCAGGATCACGCCCTGGGCCGAAGGCGGCGCTAAACGGCTCAGCCACCAGGCGTCCCAACTAAAACATTTCTATATGTAAATGAATTTGAATGTGTCTTGTATTTTCTCTCTCAAGTATGTACTCTGCCTCGAAAATATATTTTATCTTCATCTAGAAAAAAAAAGACCGTACTAAAGATTCTTATCTTAAAACATTGTTAAGTTTCTTGTACTAGGAGGGCCCATACCTCATAGGGGCACATTAAAAAATTAACCAACAGCTCCTTCAGTTAATGTATAAAATAACTGGCACCGTAGAGCCATCAAGAAAACCAGGTCAAAAAAGTGCTTTCTGGGGGCAGTAGCTGTGGGTGGGAGCTGTCACCTTTTACTATGAGAAGGCTGGCTACGTGTCAGGTTTGTGGGAATATTTTTTTCCTTGAAATTTATTCTCTGTGCCTTTGTTTATGGACAGTGAGGGAGGCACCCATTAAATTAAATATTAAATAGGGATGGTGCGTCTTTGCTCACAGAGAGGTATTTTTAATCATAATAACATTCATTAGGCCCCGTAGATCTGTTTTCCTCGGATTCTTATGTTAAGAATGCATGAAAGTTCTGTTTATATTTTACCATTAGTCTGGATGCCTTTCTGGCAGCAGTAAGTAGGACAGGAGGAAAGAGATCAGGAATGTGGTGAACAAGATCCTATTACATGCGGTCGACTTCCTGTTTATCAGAGGTTGAGCCATAACAGTATTATCTCAAGTGTAAGGGAAAGTCAGGACCGATTCTGTTTCTTCTTTGAACTTTCTTAGGCAGTCTGTGAGATGAATTCCTGATTTCAGATAATGAGAAGAGATTGTTCATTTGGGCTATGAAATTAATATTGAGATTTCCAGATAAACATAAGCATGGCCAGAGTTCCCAGCTGCCTTTGAAGGGCCTTTGAGCAGATAAAAGAACCTAAGGACTATGTATTTTAAATGACTTTAGTCCTTGGGTGTTAAATGTATATTTTTAAGCTTTTCCATTTACATTGATACAGGTTTTGGCTGGAATTTGAGGTCTTGACAAACCCCAGAAAGCAGAAATCATTGGTTGACTCTTTAAAAGCTTGTCATTACTTAATCAGTTCCACGATTTCATCACATCGATGCCTTTAGGGGGGGAAATGGTGATATTACCGGGAAATTGTCCTCAAAGTGGTTAGGGAATGTGCAAATTATATTTGATTGTTGACAAAGAAGATAATCCCATGTGTGTTAATGTAAAAAAACATAATCCTTGTTTGGAGAAGCAATTGTAAACAGAACCTCTACTTTTCACCATTAAAACGTAAACATTTTACACAAACATTTTTTTTTTTAAGATTTTATTTATTTATTCATGAGAGACAGAGAGAGGCAGAGGGAGACGCAGGCTCCATGCAGGGAGCCCGATGCGGGACTCGATCCCGGGTCTCCAGGATCACGCCCTGGGCTGAAGGCAGACGCTTCACCGCCGAGCCACCCAGGGATCCCAAAACATAAGCATTTTAAAACCGACAGTTGTCTTTAAGGGAGAAGTATAAAGAGTGGCGGGTTGAACTTTGAAGCGGTGACAGTTTTAAAACCACAGGCTGCAGGAGCCGGGGAGGGGAAGCCCGTTGGAGGGGATCTAGACTCAGAGATGCTTGGAAGCGGGAGTGACCGACCTGTTGGTGAGTAGCAGTGACCGGTCCCGAGCAGACCCCTCTGTCAGAATCTGTGATTGGGTCAGTGCTCACTTTTTCCTGACTATTTCAAAGACTTGGAATTAGCCTGTCTGTCGGGGCCCTAACGTGGTGCTTCCGTAGGGTCGTAGGAGTGCCCTGAGACGGGAACAGTGGGCCGAGCCCTCTGGCCTCTGGATAAGGGGTTAATCCCTGGGGGAAATGAATGCTTATCTGTGTGATGGGCATCGATTTTTCTGTGACCCCAAATTCTGTTACTTGAAAATATCTTCTAAAGTGGATGTACCTCGGGACACCTGAGGGCCTCGGGTTGAGCATCTGCCTCTGGCTCAGGGTGTGACCCCGGGGTCCCGGGATCGAGTCCCCTGTCGGGCTCCCTGCAGGGACCCTGCTTCCCTCTGCCCGCGTCTCTGCCTCTCTCTGTGTCTCTCATGAATAAATACATAAAGTCTTAAAAAAAAATAAATTGGGTGTACCTTCTTTTTAAAGTGTATTATCATTCAGTTTATGTATTTTTCTGCAAAGGCAGGTTTGGATTGGCTAAGATGGTGCCTGCTCCTAAAAAGGAATGTCACTCTACTAATTACCACTGCAAGTCACATGCTTAGCATAACCTCAGACTCTCCATGGGGCTTCTTCTGAGGAACCTGGGCGCAGAGATCAAAGAAAGTTGGGTTTTTCTGACCTGTCTCTACCCAGCTTTCACATCTACAGGCCGTTGAAATAGCAGCCCCGAGAGTCATTGGCGGAAAGCCTCAAGATGGATTGATCTGTGTTGGGCAGTAAATCTAGAATTTTAAGGGGTTGAGAAATTCCTTAGTCTGAAAAAAATACTGGAAAATGCTGTGGGGTAGGAAAAGCCAGCACATCCATTCTGTTCTTAGGTAATGAAGTCATCATGTTTTGCCTTGAGCCCTGTGCTGTACGTTACGATGGAGTATTAAGTCTTTCTTGGTGGTTTCGTTACCGCAAATGACTACATGAAATGATGGAATCATTTCTATAACTGACAAGTGATTTTTTCTTCTCTCAACATTTCTGTAAAACAGATTTCTAGTCAAAAAAATAATTACAATGATAATATTACCCCCTTTTCAAGTTTCATAGCTGAGAGTCCTAACTCTTTACAACGGGATTGTGCTTTTCCATTTGTACGTCTATGATGGAATGTCAGGCACCACATGAAGACAATTGGGATAAAAAAAAAAAAAACCAGTCTGCTAACTGTAAAAAAAAAAAAAAAACAAAAAAACCCAAAAAACAAAAAAAACTCTGTCATGTTATCTAAAATGATTAGGGGTGAATTTACAGGAGGAGGAACGTCTGTGGACTTTTTGACCATTAGCAAGGGTTGTTGTTCATTTTTCTGTATTTTCAGATGCCTCTTGGGAGGAGTCCGCGCGCCTGCTAATAACGGCGCCAGGCCATGGGTAAAATGGCATTCATGCGGCTGGATTTCCATGCTTTATCAGACAGTCCTTTTTAACAAAATATGTTGAAGCAACTACTAAGAAATCTAACCGTATTCTCCCAGTCCCTTCAAAAAGACACCTTTGAGTCCTGACCATGTTACGGCCTCTGTTTATAACAAACATTTCTGATCGGATAGGTTTTTTGTTGTTGTTGTTTTTAGGTTTACTTATATATTTGACAGAGACAGAGAGGACGAGGGGGGCCCAGAGGGAGAGAGAGTCCGTCCGGGGCTGGTCGCGGGGCTTGACCTCATGACCCTGAGATCACCACCCAAGCCTCGGAGTCCAAGGCTTAACCAACTGCACCACCCAGGTGCTCCTGGTTGGAATAGTTTTTGTTACAGGCTGGTGTCACCGATATTTTTAAGTTATCTATTAAATCTCTTTACCTAAATCAGAGTCAATATGAGCAGAAATGACCTCACATTTTCCCTTTGCCCTCACCTCCCTCCCCTAAAACGATAAACTGAAAAAGCTCAAAATCCACCAGAAAAGATCCAGGAGACTTAATTAAATGTGGCAGGGTTTGCAGCGGTGGGCAAAATTAGGAGGGTCGTCGGTGTTTGAGGTGGGCTTACGGGGCCAGTCTGCTTTCTTCCTATGGAGTCACGTACCCCTTCAAGCCCGGATGGGAACCTGGAATTTTCGAATGTGAGTCAGTTTTACCTACTGACTTGGGTTAGGAAGAAAGTAAATCACAGGAGAAGACTATTTTGTTGATTAACCCAGGAATAGTGGAGATAAGGGACATCATGTTTGTTTGCTTTCGTTTATGGATTATCTTTCCCTTTGAGGGACTCTTCAGGCACAACTATGGAATCAACCATTATGAGCAAGTTCATGTTGGCAGGAAAATGGGAACCTTCGGCTTTGTTTTATTTGGGTGTGATTATTGGTAAGCTCGTTATTTGGCCGGCATCACTGTAAAACCCTCAGGATCTCCATCATCTGGCCAGAGGGTTTCGTGTGAGGTCATGTGTATCCAAACGAAGAAATACAGCCTAGAGACAGGGTTGGGCCCCTCTGAAACCTTCCCAGGATTGCTAAACTAATGTTTAGACTTTGGTATATCCGGTCCCTCCTACTTCCTCCCAGTCATCCATTGGCTTATGGGTCAATTTAACGTTGGGTCGGTCTTTAGTCACAACAAATCGCTCACCTGTGGTTTGAATGATTTTCAGTAATTGTTATTAAACACCAGCTGTGTGATTGCAGACCTCGAGCACTGAAGGAACTTGAGAGTGCCTTAGTCTGGAGATCTTCAACCAAGAAGCCCGGGCGGGGGGTGGGGGTGGGGGATCCCAAGGGCCAGGCCAGCCCCCTGGTATTCTATGTAAAATTTCGGTCATATTTATTATATGTATTTTTGGAGTAAGAGGGTTTGTGGCTTTTGTCAAGGTTTCAAATTGGCTACTTAATGCCAGAATGTTAAAGGGACTGATCCTTTAATTTACTGGGTAAGGAAACCTTATACCCCGAGATAGGTGCGCACCGTGGCACAGCTGGCGGAGACAGAGCGGGACCTTGTCGCTGCCGTTAACCACGTAGGTGGGTGGATGGTCCATAGCAACAGGCGCGCTCCCACATCCAGGTCCTGAGCCTTCCACCCAACAGCACCCAAATATTCCTGGACAGAAGTTGCACTGGTCTTTCTAAAATGGTGTATTTTCTGTTTTTCGTTTCTAAATCTCCCAATCTGTAGTTGAGGGAATGTAGTGCAGTCTAGAATCTGTTTATAGTGCCACAGCTGCACATCACCCACGTGTCTGATTTCCTGCTCTGAGTTTGGAATATAAACGAGGAGATTCTCTTTGCATCCATAGCAAATATATCCTGGTTACTAAGATAAATCCTTGTGACATCAGTGAAGAATGTGAATAGCAAAGCAGCAGCAGAGTCCTTGATAGCACCCCCACTGTACGTATGAGGTGGTTTTAGGGTTGTTTTGTTGTTTTGTTCCTTTTATCTCCTCCCCTAACTTGGAGTATTCCTGTCAGTATTTAAATGCCAGTCAGTCATCCCATAGCTAATGTGAGGTTATTTTACTGAGAAGCGTGCGTATCTTTATTTTGGTTCACTTAAGAACATGTGAAGAAAAACTATTTTCTGGATTATGCTTTTCAAAGCAAAAATAAGTGAGGTGGGGGAAGGAAGATCCTCTGATAAACAAGGCAGAGCAGAATTCTACTTGCAGAAGTAACAGGGACCCTGCATTTGGGAAAAAAAATTCCCCTTAGTATCTACCTGTAGTTTGCGCACTGATGCTAGACGTGGTTCCAGTTCCTCTTTTGCTTTGGCAAGTTGGTGCTAATTTGGTTGGAGGGCAGTAGCAATTTTTTAAAGCAAGAGGAGGTTCTGATTTTTAGATTTTTCTGGGTTTAGGTTATTTCAAAATAATTACCCAATCAATGTGTCTTTGCTGCCTTAACTGTTCATTCGTGTGGCCATCAGGAAAGCCCAGGCCTAACCTAACAAGCAAGATTGTTATCTTCTTTAAGGAGGTAAGGTTTGGGGGGGGGGAAGATTGAGAATATTTAAATGAAGCATCTTGGAAAAAAAAAAAGGTGCTGTCGCATGGTTGGACTTGTCCCTTCAAGTACGGAGCAGCTTGTCACGGTGGGTATCAAGCGAACGCTGATTGGGGTGGAGAGTCCAGGATGACCACAGTGATAGCCTATGCTGGGCGGCCCTCTCTTTACAAAGTACTTTTTTTTTTTTAAAGATTTTATTTCCGTGTATATATTCATGAGAGACAGAGAGAGAGAGAGAGGCAGAGACCCAGGCAGAGGGAGCAGCAGGCTCCATGCAGGGAGCCCGACGTGGGACTCGATCCCCGGACTCCAGGATCACCCCCTGGGCCGAAGGCAGGCGGCTTACCTGCTGAGCCCCCCCCGGGCGTCCCTGCAAAGTACTTCTGTACCAGAGATGCCGATGGTTGTCTTTGTTGCCAGCCATTTGCTTTGGCTTCACACCATGTTCTCGCAGCACTTGCCCCCTGCCCTCCCTCAGAGTGTGGGCCTCCCCGTGCCTGCCCCCCCCCCAGGTGACGGGATTAGGACGGGGCCTTCACCCAAGGAGAGCCAGCAGGGTCCCGCGTGCCCGCTCGGGCCTCCGTATTTCCAGGCCCCCCTCACTGGCGTGTGCGTGGGAAGTCCCGAGGGCTCCCCGGGCGGCCATCCTTCACCCCACGCCTGGAGAAGCACAGAAGGTTGTTTGGCAGAGCGGGGGAGCCAGGGCCCACGGACGGGTGGAGGTGGAGTGCGCGGTTACTACGGCCGACAACAAGGTTCCTCAGGTTTGGTAGCACTTTCTGCCCCCAGATTTCTTGAGATATCCGTCTCCGTCCAGCTAATTTCCGTGGGAGCTCGCGTGGGTGGAACCTCCCCACCCACAACCAAACCGTCTCCGATTAAGACGACTTGACTTTTGTTTCAACCGATCATCTCAACAGGTCCCCCTGGCAGAGAGCGGAGGTGGAAGACCAGAGAGGTTCCCTGACCTGTCCGGGGTCTCACAGCTGAGAAACCGAGGGATTAAAAGCAAAAGCGATCTCGGGGCTCCAGTGCCTTGACCCCCACCTACCCTGAGTCTGTCTGTAGTGCCAGGGGCGTGCCCCTCCTCTGAGTAGGAAATGGCCCCAGATGGCCCCTCAAGTCCTGCCTACTCCAGCTCTCTTGCTGCGAGTCCATGACTCACTGCAGATTCTTTGGTTTTCTCAAAGCCTGTGAGTATCCATCCCTCCAGCTTTGTAAACAGGCGGCTTCGCAGACCCTCAGGTATGAGCCATTTTAGAAGATGCCCGGCCCTAGTGGGTGAGCCTGGTGTGGACGTGAGTGAGCTTTCTAGTATTTTCTTTTGTTACGTGTTTACCTTGTGTTCGTTTCTAGGCCTCGGGTAGGCAGACGGGGCTGGTGTACTGGAAGTGTATTTTTAGTCTGACATTAAAAAATGTATCATAGACACCAACACAGGAAGCAGTTTTTAGGTGAGTCAGTGTATAAATAACCTCAAAGAGTCTTCATGAAGGGAAGGTAGACCTTTTAATTCAACAGCCCGGCTCCTGAGGCCCTCTTCCCAACTTCCTTTATTCATTCAGGGGTCATTTATTGGGCTTCTACTATGTGCTGGCATTTTTTTATACTTTAAGTCCTTACCCTTTACACTACAATGTCAGAAAACTTCAATGGCCCTTTTTGTTTACTTCTCTCTATCCAGCAAGACTGGATTCTGAGAGCGGGGCCTGTATCTTGTTCTTCCTTTTGTCTCCGTACTTAGCGTAGCCCCAGGCTGTATAAATACTCAAGGATGTACTCAAAATAATTAATTAGGAGCTCACAGTCTAGTCCAGCGAGAGACAAAAAATCATACCAAAGTGTTCAATGTGTTCAGTGCTAAGTGCCCAGAGTATCGCATGAACAAAGAAGGGGGAAATGATTAACTTGTACTGAAAAGGCAAGTTTTCTTTTTCTGTTTCTTTTTCTTTTTTTTTTTTTTTTGGTTTTTAAAAAGTCTTATTTAAATTCGACTTTCCAACGTACAGTATGACACCCAGTGCTCATCTCATCGTGCGCCTTCTCTAACGCCGGTCGCCCGGTTGCCCCATCGCCCCCCACCACCCCCCGCCCCCAGCCCTTTGCTTTCCAGAGTCAGGAGTCTCTCATGGTTTGTCTTCCTCTCTCATTTTTCAGAAAAGGTTTTTTTTTTTTTTTTTAAATTGAGTTTTGAAGGGTGGAATCTTCTAGGAGTTGTTGAAATTCATGACTGCCTAATGTATGACGGCCAAGAAACAGTCCCAGAGTAGCTGTATTTTGTTCGGGGAAACCAGAGTGTTTGGGCTAAATTCTTGTCCTGACACTTGTCGATTTTGTGAGACCTCTGGTAAGTTCATGAACTTCCTCCATTTCTTCATGTATGAAATAGAGATAATTGTAGGGCCATCCTTATAGGATTGTTTTAAGGATGAAACTAGAATAGCATGTATGTGGCTTTTTCATAGAAAGTGCTGGTATGTGGTAAATGCTCAATAAAGGTGAGTTATTCCCGGACTTGGGCAGAGAGGGGGAGTGTGAGTTCTGGAGAGAATGCAGAAGCCTAGCAAGGCCAAGCGTGCAGAACAAGGACCTGGGGGGTTGCTGGGCATCGGCCTTTCATTACTTCAGGACAGTGGTTCTTTTTTTTTTTTTAAGATTTTATTTATTTATTCATAAGAGACACAGGCAGAGGGAGAAGCAGGCCCCATGCAGGGAGCCGGGAGCGAGACTCGATCCTGGGACTGTAGGATCACGGCCTGGGCTGAAGGCAGGCGCTAACCGCTGAGCCACCCAGGCGACCCGAGGACAGTGGTTCTTAACTTTGGATCAAGGACCTTGACCTTGGGGGAAAAATGTGCGTAGGTCCCATTCAGATGTTTTGGGTTCATATGTCAGCTGAGTCCCCGAAGGTCATCTGTGGGACCCAGAGGTTTATGATTCTCAGGGTAAGGGCTCCAAGTTCCTGAGATAGGTTGACCCCGTGAGTTTCAAGTTACACATCGGTCAGCACTTAAGCAACTGGAGATTGCAACTGTAAGAAGATGTGGAAAATTCTCCGCGTCCTGGAGACTGTGCCCAGAAGGCATGGCTTAATCACGCGGGACTGTAAACACGTTAGCACGGAAGATAAAACGTCTTGGAATAGGATGAGAGTAGAAGTGTCTGGGACACGACCTCTTGAAGCTCTGCAGACTGAGCGTGTGGCAGTGAAGTGACTTCTCCAGGGTCACGGGGTTTGCACGCGAGAAAGGGCCCAGGTCCCGGGTTTCCTGAGTGAAATGCCGTGAAAGAACCCGTGGTAGGAGGAGGACAGCGAGCCCGCGTGTTAGGCTGCAGAAGAATTCCCTGTGGGTGAGGAAAGATAAGCTCCTGACACACCACGGGGGCCCTGGGACTCGCAAGATGGCCTGGCAAAGAAATTGGAGTCTGATCCTTAAAAGGAATTGATCTCGCGGGTGGAGCGCTGAGGTACGAAGTGTGGAATTCGGGATGTGGGCCTCAGGGCCTGCTCCTTGTGTTGGGCCCTCACTGGCACCCGGGCCCAGCCGCGGGCCTGCCGGCGGGAAGGCTGCTGAGCCCCGAGTGGGAGAAGTGGGCCGCGGGGTCAGGGCTGCGGGGTTAGGCCGTGGGGCGCCTCGGGCGGCGGGGTCAGGCCACGGGGTCGGGGCTGCAGGATCAGGGCTGTGGGGGTCAGGCCATGGGGGTCAGGGCCGCGGGGTCAGAGCCGCTGCAGGGTCGGGCCACGGGGTCAGGCGGCAGGGTTGGGGCCGTGGGATCAGGCCGTGGGGGTCAGGGCTGTGGGGGTCAGAGCCGCTGCAGGGTCGGGCCACGGGGTCGGGCGGCAGGGTTGGGGCCGTGGGATCAGGCCGTGGGGGTCAGGGCCGCGGGGTCAGAGCCCCAGGGTCGGGCCGCGGGGCGCCCCGGGCGGCGGTGGAACCCCAGGCCCCTCAGCTTGGTGAGCCCGCGTCCGGGGCTGCCAGTAATTGTGGGTTTAAGCCACAGAGGACAAAGATGAGAGAGGAGCAGGGCTGGTTTTTCCGCAATTAAATGTGGCCTCCCGGGCTTCCCTGGCGGCAGGGATCCGAGGGGTCAGGAACCGCCGGGCACATCCTCTCCCTCCGGCGCCCGCCTTCATCTGTGTCCCCTCCTCGCGCGGGGACGAAGAAAAGGTGCGTCGGGAATGAAAGGCCCGTAAAGGCCCGCGCTAGCCCCCTTGCTCCTGCGGAACTGGCGGGAAACAAAGCTCTCCCGGGAACGCGGCGGAATCCCGCCTGGCAGCTGCCTTTCCTGCGGGCGGGGGGACGGGGATGGGCACAGGGATGGGGGACGGGGACGGGGCCCATAGAGCAGGTGCCGTCCCGGGGCCGGGGTGGCTTTCAGCCCCCGACATGCTGCGCGCCCGCCGTCTGCGCGGTGGCCACTGTGCCCGCTGCGGAAGGCCGAGGCCGCCGCCGTGGCCCAGGGTGGGGGAGGCCGCCCGCGGCGGGGTGGGGGAGGCCCTGGCTAGTCCGCCTCAGGGCCGGAGCTGCACGCAGAGCCTCTGCCCCGAATGCCCGCCGCCGCCGCCTCGCCACACATCCCCGTGCGAAGAGCACCGGCCGGGGCGAGCGGTACCACAGCGGCGGACGCGGCCCGGCCCGGACCTGGGGTGCAGCGCTCGACGGGACCTGGCTGCAGCGGCCCCAGGGCGGCCTGCCGGGCCCTGACCCCCCAGGGTCTATCCCCGCCGGGTCTGTCTCCCCCCAGGGTCTGTAACCCTCCAGGTCTGTACCCCCCCATTTGTCTCCCCCCAGGATCTGTCCCCCCCCAGGTCTGTCTCCCCCCAGGTCTCTACCCCCCCCGGGGTCTGTCTCCCCCCGGGGTCTGTACCCCCCCAGGTCTGTCTCCCCCCAGGGTCTGTCTTCCCCCAGGTCTGTACCCCCCCAGGTCTGTCTCCCCCAGGGTCTGTCTCCCCCAGGGTCTGTCTCCCCCAGGTCTGTACCCCCCAGGTCTGTCCCCCGAGGTGTGTCCCCCCACCAGGTCTGTCTCCCCCCAGGGTCTGTCTCCCCCAGGTCTGTCCCCCGAGGTGTGTCCCCCCCAGGTCTGTCTCCCCCCAGGGTCTGTCTCCCCCAGGTCTGTCCCCCGAGGTGTGTCCCCCCACCAGGTCTGTCTCCCCCCAGGGTCTGTGTCCCCCAGGTCTGTCCCCCGAGGTGTGTCCCCCCCCCAGGTCTGTCTCCCCCCAGGGTCTGTACCCCCCCGAGGTCTGCCCCCCAGAGTCTGCCCCCCCTTCTACCCCCCCATCTGCTTCCTGCCCACAGGCCTTCCCTTGCTTCTTGAAGCCCAAGGCTCGTTCTCTCCGTGGGTGGCTCAGAATGAGGAGAGAAACTCAGACATTGTCGGACCAGGAGAGGAAGAGAAATGGTCGCTCCGTGGGGCACCTGACCTCGCCCTCCCCGTCCCGGCTTCCCTCCGGGGTCACGGGCAGCCCCGGGAAGGCGGCAGGACTGGGCCGCGGTGGGGGAGGGCGAGGCCAGGTGCCCCACAGAGGGGGCCTCTTCCACGCAGTCCGGAGCGGGCGTCGATGGCTGAGCGCGTGCGGGGCCGGTGGTGCGGGAAGGAGTCCAGGGGCAGGCACCCGGGGCCGCCCGGCGGATCTGGCCAAAGCCTTGGCTGCTTTCATCAGGATTTGGGGAGGGCCGATGGAGGGCCACGGGGGCCCGCGCCCCTGCAGCCCTTTGAAGACCTGCCCGCTGGGTTTCGTGCAGCCGGGACGGCCTGTGCGCCGTCGGTTGTCGGTTCCGCAGTTGTTCAGGGGTGGGCGGCCGGCGGCTGCGTCCAGAACCTGCCGTGGGCTCGGGTTAGATGGAGTGTGAGTGAAGCCTCCCCTGACTGCGGGGGGCGGGGGGCGGTCACGGAGCTGTTCTGAAGGCGCTGGCATTGGGGTCCCGGGGGAGCAGCAGAGAAGCCCGGGCCTAGGCCTCCTTGGGCCGCAGGTTTCTTTCCTCTCCACATTTGTGTCGATCATGGTCAAATGGGCAATCTCGGAGCCCCGGGCCCCGGTCGGCGGAGATCAGTGCGCCGCTGAGTTCAGACTCCCTGAAGACAGGGAGGGCGGCCGGCGATAGTCGCCAGGAGGGACAGTCCTCTTGCGCTTGCTGAGAACTGGGTGGGCGCCGCGGTGACCTCCAGCCGCTCACCCTACTGCCTTCCCCGACCCGGTCCCTGTCTGCCTTTCACACACCGGCCGGGTCTCTGCTCCGACATCTCTGAACAGGATGCCCCGGCGTGGGGAGCGGGCCGGTCCCCCTGCCATCACCCCCCGCCCCACCCCAGCGTCGTCCGTTCTCTGCACCCCTTCTCCCACCCTCCGCCACGTGGGAGCTGGTTTCTCCGACTACGGGCCGCTGTTGACGCTTCCGTGTCCGTCTGGCCTGTGGTTCTTTCTCTTCAGTACCCAACGACCTTACTCCTGTGCGTCAGTTAGACGTCACCTCCGAGGGAGGCCCCGGGGTCCCCTCAAGGAGCCACTTTGGCCCCAGCCGGCGCTCGCCGTGGTCGTGCTCTCACGTAGCGCCAGCCCCCGTGGTTATCCCGATTCGGGTTGACGTTTGCCGTCCCTGCTTCACCGTGGGCAGTTCAGGGCAAAGTGCCTCGTAGGTCCTTGTGATCCTCCGCCATTGGTGCTTAAAAATACCTGGTGGGAGACAAAAGGCATCGGCCTGGACGGTGCATCCAGTATTAGAGGTTTCAGAGGCATCTCGACTGCGTCCTGGCAGCACCGGCTGTTACGGGCCCCGGGATCCTCAGGGGCCTCCCTTCCCGCCTGGCCCAGGAGGCCTCGGTGGGTTACCAAGGACCCGGCAGCTAGAGCTCGGTGCGGTCTCTCCTCTGGAACCTCTTGCAAGCAGTCGGTCTGTTCCTCATCCTACAGACTTGGACAGGCGCGACGTATCCCTCCTAGGGCAACCCTTTTACTACTTTGCTTGATCCTTAAACTGGGAGACTTCTTTGATCTGTAGCCTCCGCGTCACACCTTGTTTCCTCCTTTGCCCTCACGAGCCCTCTCAAGCCGAGCATTAGTGCAGCCCCGTATTACAACTTAGGGGGAAAGGGGACAGCACCTCCCTCGGGATCACTTCCCTTAAAAGCCCCCCTTCCCAGTCCCGGGGAACAGGCGCGTTGTTCCTTGACGGGACCACTGGGCCAACCTCGAGGACACCGCCTTCCTGAGGGGTACGTGTGTACGTAGGTGTGCAGTGTGCGTGGGGGCGGGGGACGACAGCAGGCCCCGGGGGAAGAGCGAATGCCGCCGCGACAGCCAACGGCAGACCACACGCGTGGGGTATACAGGTAATGGAGTGACAGAAGAACTCTGGGGTTGTGAGGTACCTGGAGGAAGACGGATGATGGTAATTTGACAGTTCATGACCGTCCCATAAAGACGTGAGTGAGGATAGTTGTGAGCAAGACCGAGCAGTCCCTGGCTTCCGGGAACCTCTCCGTGCACGGGGTGGTGGTGGGGAAAGGCACGGTGAGGTGGTTGCACGGCTGGGGGGTACTGGGGGTACTGGGGTTCGTGCGACAGAGCTGGGTGCGCCGGGTACGGAGGGGTGAGAGGGGCGCTGGGGCGAGGCTCAGTGCGGGGAGACGGGAGTGGGCCGGGGAACCCAGAAGGTGAACGGGGGTCTGCCGCGAGGGGGTGCAGGGTGTTGTCTACGGCCCACAGGAAAGGGAACCTTCTGGTGATTCAGCCTAAGGAGACACCTGTTTAAAGCTTGGGGTGCTAGCGGAGACCCCGAGTGCAGCCAGCGCGGGTGACCCCGAGTGCAGCCTCGAGGACCGCCGTCCGCATTTACTGAGTGTTTGCTGTGTGCCGGGGCTGTGCCGAGCAGGTCCCACGTTAGCTCCTTCAACCCTCACGGCCGCAGGGCGTGGCCGTCGCCCGTCCCCACCCGTAGGTGGCAGAGGCACTTGCCCCCCGCTGCGCACGCAGATGTGGCCCCGTGGGCTACCGGTCCGGGCCGTCTGCCCCCGCACAGCCTGAGCTCTCAGCGTGTCCCGAGGCCGCGGGTGGGGCGCCGAGCTACGCTCCAGTGGAGAGGAACCCCGAAGGTAGGAGCCGGGGGTGCCAACCGGGGGCCCCATATTGAAGGATTGAAGGAGTTTCTGCGTTAAACATTCTGAGGACCCACGAGGGCATCGGCAGTGCTTTCCGAGTCCTCTCCTGGCAGCAGCGCAGAGGGACAGGAATGGGGCCCGTGGCGGGCTGCTGAGGCCTAGAACGCTGGTGGCCGTGAGCAGGAGCGGGGTCCACGGCTTCGGTGGGGAGTGAGCAGGCAGCTTTGGGACCCAGCAGGGGGACCTGAACTTGGGAAGGGGGCCGGTGCCCCAGCGGCAGGTGAGACGGCCGGCGGCGTCCTGGGCAGAGGCAGAGGCAGAGGGAGCCGCTGCACAGCCTGCTGAGCGGCGGCCGCGGCTTCTCTGTATCCTGCGGGGCCTCGGGTCCGTGCGCCGCGGAACAGCGGACATCCCCTGCGGCTTCCCGGAGGGGCAGCAGTGACAGCAGTGAGCGGCTGATTTCCCGGGACATTCCCTTCGCGAGTGGCCCGGGGTGAGGGACGCTCCCCTCACGCTGCCCCGGACGCGTGCTTCAGCGGGGGCGGGGGCGGGGGCTTCCCCGCGGGCAGGGACCACGCTGAGGACGCTCCGAACCTGCCTCCTCACACCTGGAAAATCCTGCTCCCAGATGCAAGCGCTTGATGCGGTGGAGGAAAACCAGAGAGGCGCCGTGAACTGAACTGCTAGGCCGGTTCGCGAAATAATCGAAATGATCCTACTCCTTCATTTTTCTAGCGGTGCACACCCAGGCCCCGAGGGCGTCTTAAGAAAACAGCCAGGGCCAAATTTATAATTAGCCGAGCCCATTTTCGCCAGGCCTCTCCGTGGATGTAGGACGGGCTTGGTTTTGTTATTTCCTTAATTGAGGGCGTCAAGAAAACACCAGCCGGGTCAGAGAGTGTTTGATCGGGGGGGGGAGGAACGAGGGACGCTGGCGGGGGGCTGGGAGGGGGCTGGGAGGGGGCTGGGAGGGGGCTGGTCTGTGCGGCCTCCCCCGAGCTTACCCACACACACAATCCTTGGTGACTGGCAGCTCCCCTGTGGAATGTGCGAATGCCTGTGAGCGTCTGGAAATTAATTTTCTTCCCAGGGCCGGGGCCTAGGGAAACCCCAGGTTTCTCAGGGAACCTAAAAGCTTCTGACAACCATTAAAATGATTCTTTTTTTACTCTTAACGCAGCTCGCCCTCCCCTTTGTCCCCTTTATTTCCAGTTAATAGGTCAACCCGACCGTCTTGAGCCTGGATGGAAGGGAAACTAGTATTTTCAAGCACTTAGGGTATCAAATGGTCCCATCGGCCTTGGGAAGTAGGCCCAGCGATTTCCATCTCGCATACAGGGAGGCTGGGGCTCCTTCGAGGCCGCTCACCCGGAGGGTCGCAGACACACAATCGCAGAGCATCTCTTGGCCTGCACGCTCTGCTGTCCTGGCCGGCAAGTGCCAGTTTCAGGTCCAAGTGAGAAGCATCCTGATGAGCGCGCCGAGGCCCCACCTTTCTCTGCGTCGCCCCCCGGGGCCTGTTCTTACTGTCAAGCAGCTGCCCTAGATTCTTGGGGCGCTCAGGTTCTTCCCGTTGGGCTCCCCCACCTCTCCCGGCTGATGCAAAGCACTTGCCCTCCTCGTGGCTTGTGCTGGTCGTTGGCACAGTGGGCAGCTCCAGGGACAAGGTCCCGTGCTTCCCAAGAACGTGACGGTCGGTGCCGCGCAGTAGGGGAAGGCACGCATCTTCCCGCCCGTCTGATCCTCCGCCCTTGCAGCGCAGAGCTCCTCCCGCCAGAGCGCTGCCTCGACCAGGACGGCCGTCCTGTGTGCAGGACCCTAGTGCCTTTCCACAGCTCCTTTCCCCGTGTTCCGAGTGGATTTTCCACCCAACTGAAGGGTGTCTCCAAAGCCGTTTGAGAAATGTGGGCCTTGGGTAGCGCACAGTAGAGCGAGCTGCTGGTCTGGGGCCGTGAGGAGAGCGGCGCCCCGGGTCTCTGCGCGCCCTGCGTCCCTACCTTAGGCCTCCACCCCATGGAACTGGTGGAACCAGTGTCCTCGTTTATAGGGTTGGGTCTTCCAGGTGCCAGAGGCGGCCCCGGCCTCCTGCCATTGTCCCAGGGCCGGCAAACTGGAGTCTTGGCTTTCATGAGGTCCCGGTGGGGGGGGCCTGTGGCCCACATGGTACCGGGGGCACGAAACCAGCGTTTTATTGCGCGCAACACAGTCGTTAAAGCTGGACTTTCAGTCCACTGGAGGCCGGACGGAAGATGACCCAGGCGGCTGACCTCACAGCTCGGGCTCCCCTGCCCTGTGTCCGAGGTCAGTGCCCTGGGTCGGGTGGGGGCGTCCCGGGGCCCGGGTGAGGCTCCCGCTGCAGGGTTCCCTTCGTGTAGAGCCCAGGCCGCAGGGGCTTGCAGGGAGGTCTGCCTCGGCCCAGGCCGTGACCCAGGGCCCAGATCGAGTCCCGCGTCGGGTCCCCGTGGGGCACCTGCTCCCCCTCTGCCCACATCTCTGCCTCTCTCCGCATCTCACGAGTGAATAAGTAAAATGTTAAATAAACTGTGGGTCCCAGGTTAAGGGCCCCTCCTGCCGGCATTGCGGCCAGTGGTGCTCCGAGCCCCGGGCTCCAAGGACTGATCCCCCCTCGCACAGCTTTCCAGGCCTGCG
Organism: Nyctereutes procyonoides; assembly: GCF_905146905.1. Lineage (NCBI taxonomy): Eukaryota > Metazoa > Chordata > Mammalia > Carnivora > Canidae > Nyctereutes > Nyctereutes procyonoides. Next base: position 513,859 of record NW_026575126.1, on the reverse strand, counting down.
CTGAGCCCCAGGTCCGAAAGGCCCAGCCTGTGCGCCGGACCGGGAAGGCCGCAGCCCGTGCCTGTAGCAGAGCGCAGAGGCCCGATGGAGCGGCGGGTGGGTGCGTCCAGCAGGAGGCCTGTCGAGCAGGGTGGCCCCAGCTCCTGTGCTTGGCCCTGGGTCCCTGCGCGGCCCGGCGACCTCCGGCCCAGGTGGGAGGATGTGCAGGGGCGGCAGGTGCACTGACTCCGGCGCACACTCTGGCCCAGTCACCTGTGACCAGCACCTCGCCTGCCTCTCCTCTGCGCCAACGCTGTGCTCAGGTCCCGAGGGCCCTGGACGGCCGGAGGACGGAGGGTTCACTCTTCCAGGAGGTCCCCTCCCTGTGGCTGTTGGGAGGTCCTGCCTCAGCTACTTCTCATTTTCTTAATTCTTTGTTTTTTTTTAAGATTTTATTTGTTTATTCACGAGAGGGGGGGGGGCACAGACACAGGCAGAGGGAGATGCAGGCTCCATGCAGGGAGCCCGCCGCGGGACTCGATCCCGGGACCCCGGGGTCAGGCCCTGGGCTGAAGGCAGGTGCTCAACCACTGCACCACCCAGGCTGCCCATCTATTTCTCATTATTTTTAAGCAAGTCGTTGCAGTCTCTGGTCTGCCTGTGTCATTACCATTATTTTGCCCTTGAGATTTAATATCCTTTGTTTCCTTTTACTGTTTTTTGTTGTTGTTTTTTTCTGTGCTGTTGCGGGAGGGAGAGGAAGAAAATGGGAATGGCCATTTCACCACGTCGGAGGACTGAAGTGGTACCAATAGAGTAGCAGGGTGCAGGTGTTGACTGAGGGTTTCATCTGGATCCAGATGGCCTCAGATCTCGCCTTTCCTGCCTTTCTTGCATTCTTGTGCTCTCAGAGGACGCTGTCAAATTGGCTTTAAGTAAGTCACACTGGGCCAGTGGATAGAAAGCCCGAATTCTCCAGACAGCACCTGTTCTCCGTTCCGCCTGTGACCCGTCACGCGCTCGGGTGCCGGAGCCTAGAGCTGAGCCCGTCGCCCAGCCCCAGTGGCGGCTGCCTCTCCACTTTGGAAATGTGACCCGTGCCCTTTTTTTGCCCCATTAACACTCTTCTGTTCTTGGACTTGCTCAGCCCAGTAAAAAATAGACAAAATGGGTAGATGTGATTTTATTCGTCGAGTCTCCTTAACACCCACCTACGGCCCTTACTAATAGGGAAGTCCATGTGAACGTCCATTTCCCCAGCTACGTGCTCGTTATCATGTTCTTACCCGTGTAGAAGTCTTTGATTTTGGAGAAACCCTTCATCTTTCACATGAACTTTCCCCACAATTCGCAGAGGGGTTTTGAGCTTTTGAGAAGCAACAGGTCCCATATGGAGAGCTGCTTGGGGAGTAACTCTTAGAAGGATGCCTCGAGACTAGAGAACGTTCAGGAGACAGCACGGAAGTTCTCGGTCAAGTCATGTCTCTGGGGGGTGGTTGGAAAATTCTTGTCAGAAAGAAGACCCAGGAGATGAAGCGTGGGTTCCAGGTACGTGGGGCACTTTTGTGGAGGAAGGACCTGCTGTCCCGTGTGACTCCGAGGGGCAGACCTAGGACCCGTGTTGCAAGTCCCGGAAGAGACGTGTCGAGCACAAGTCCCCGTGTGCCCGTGTGAGCCGCTTCAGAGCGGGTGAGAGCCTGTCTCCGGAGGCCTTGGGGGCACCGGCCTCCACCCTGGACGTTCACCCTGCGACTTTAAGTTTTCAGATTTGGAGACTTGGATTTGGAGTTTGTTAGGAACTGCTGTGTTCTGTTTGCCTCGTTGGGCTCCAGGGCAGAGCCTGTGAGAACCTTTGAGCTACTTCCCCATTACCTTCCCAGATACCGTTTCTGAGTTGTGCCCCTTTGTCTTGCAGGAGAAAATGCGGAAGTTTCCATGGATGTCTCCCTGGCTTACCGTGACGATATGTTTGCTGAGTGGACTGAGATGGCCCATGAGAGAGTGCCCCGGAAGCTCAAATGTACCTTCACATCCCCCAAGGTAGGACGCCTCGCCGTCTATATTGATGGGGTTTCTCTTTGGGTTCCAGGTACAAGAGAAGATTCACTTTACAGATCGTAGATACGTTCCTTGTTCCTAGTGTGCATGACCGCAGGGGTCGGTTAGTCGTCGTCGTCTTTTGTCTTAGTAGAGAAAAGGGGGATGCAGAGATGTTACGTCCCTGCACAGGGAGGAGGCCGAGAAGGATGCCTGTCTGAAGCGATGTAGTAGTTTCTCTGAACTACCTCCATAAAAACAAACTCTTGGTTCCTTGCGCCGAGAGCGTCTGAAGAACGTTGCTAAGTTATTTTGAGGTGCAAGGATCTGTTCGTATTGGATCAGTGCTCGTATCTGCTTCTCTGTTTCGTAGGCATCCCTGTTGCCAGAGTTAATGTGCAGGTGCAAAGACTAAAACTCCCAGCGAACACCGCACACGAGCAGAGGCCCTGAGGAAGGAAATCCAGTTTCACTGGAGACCTGGGTCTTCCAACCCATTTTTAAGGCTCTGTCTTCTCTGATTCTTCCAGGAGCTCTCATTCAGTCACCCAGCGGAAGGACGCTAGGGAAGGAGGTTACCCTCTTGCGTTGAAAATAGTCAGAGGTCTTTAATTTCAGGATTCACTGAAAATGCAGAGATTGACTCAGGGACCCTCAGAGGACAGTAAGATTTGATGGTACGAGGACCAGGTCACAGCTGGCCAGGGGCCGTTTTCCCTGGCGGGGGCTGTCCTCCCGCACACGCCTTCCCGAGATCCCGACCCCCCCGACCTGCACTTACTACCCAGTTTTGAGAGTTTCTGTGAAGATGAAGTGGAGCCGCCGTCAGTGTTACTCCTATCCCTCAAGGGTGTTGACACGGGGCAGCAGCAGCTAGGGGACCTCTGACGTCCCTTCAGGTACAGGAATGGTCTCATTTTGTGTGTGTGCGTGAGGTGCACCGAAGCACATTCTTGATCTTGTCACTTGGCATCTTCAGGTCAGTTCCTTTTTTTTTATTTTTTTTTATTTTTATCATTTTTTTTGGTCAGTTCCTTTTTAAAGGATTTGGACAGCTTGGTAGTGCCTACTCCACTGATGAATTTGGTTCCTCTTCTCTCCTAGCAGTGGCCTCTCCTGACCTCACCGTGGCCTATCCCTGCAGAACTGGGGTTCCCTAGGAGTGGCAGGATAATGTGCGGGTGAAAGTGAACGGTCGAGAGGAACTGGAGGTAGCGGGAGAGAGGAACATCTGACGTTTTCAGATCTCTGTATGCAATAGGGGAAGTTAATTAAAACCTTTTCAACTGTCACTGCAAGCTGATTGTATCTTCCAGAGGTGAGATTGGTTGGATGCCTAACCTAAAGCATCTGAAGCTCTGGCATATGGAATTTCATCCTCGGAAAGGGGGAAACTCATTTCTCACCTTACTTGAACACGTGGAGGGTGCCGAGAAGCAGAGCAAGGAGGAGGTCATTAAGAAGCCTGCAACTGCTTCTTAATGATGGCTGCTTAATTATCTTTAGGATGTGTTGATCCCTTTCAAGAAAGATATTAAACCTTGAAAAGTGTGAAGGAAATGAATCATCAGATCTCTGCTTTTTGATTGCACTGAAATTTAGTCTTGAGTCTGAAGATTAAATGAGAAATTGCTCTAAAGCTTTTTAGTCCCTGGTGGATTGTGAAGTCGAGAGGGAAAAAAAAAAAAAAGTCAAGTTGCCACCTGCTGTAATTTGTCCTAATTAGACAGGCTCATGCTGGAGTTGGGGGAGGGCTGAGGGGGATGGGGGAAAAGGGGGGGGGGAGTGTCTTTCTTCTTAAATGCCCTAAATACTGGCAGAGGCTGAACCTCTGCATAGGAAGAGTCCCTGACAGGATTCAGCGGGTTTTTCCCTGAGACAGGTAGGTCGGGCCAGGGTCCCAGGAGCTGATGTATCTGATCTGTTGAGCTTCGGTAACGTCTCATGGAGTGGTAGTGTTACCCCCCCGTGAGGACCGAGCAGTGGGGGACGCCCCGGGGACCGTCCTGGGGAACTGGAAGGAACCCCAGGGATCGTGTTTTACGTGGAGGACAGCGAGGCTGAGTGAGGCAGGTGACCTTCACAGCTGCCCAGCCGGGGGCAGATCCAGGCCTCCCTCGTGCCTGCCGTTGGCATGTCTGAGGCGGCATCACTGTCTCCTCCCCGATGTACTTGAGGGTCCTCTTCGCCGTCAGAGCTGGAGGCTGGACGTGGAAGGCCCCTGTCCCCAAACCAATGTTGCTACAACTTTGGGACCTCGGGCGAGAAACGAATCAGTGGCATTAACACTCAGTTTTGGTTCCCTTCCCTCTCAAAACTCTCAATTCGTAGAAATAAAGCGAGACCCTCAATGGAGACACGTTAGAAAATCTTTTTCATGCCGTTTCCACGGAGGGTAATCCGTTTCCTCGGTGCAGCTTCATCTGGAGCCAAATTAGGGCCTCCAGTGTATTGTCAGCAGTGCCTGCAGGGCCCGGCCCGGCCCTGACTCAGACGGACAAAAGGAAGGAGCAGAGGGGAGGGAAGGAATCTGTGTGGGAAGGTTCATCCAGTCTGCAGCTGAAGTTTGGGGGAGAAGCAGGAAGCTTTCTACAGGAGAATTTTTTAGATCTCGCAAGCCAAGAGTCGTCAACTGCGACTGCTGAAAGAGCCCCTCGAACCTTCGACGATGAAGAACTATCGCGAGTGACTAGTTGTGGCTGCTGTGAGTGAGGAATGGGGGGATGGATGTGTAGATTCAGCTATTAGTCTGCTGAAATTCTGTGTGTTGCCCTCCAAGCTCTGAGCGTCCAATAAAGGATCCCCCAAGATCCTAAAAGGAGCAGAGACCCTTCTACGCACGTTGGGCAGCAGACTCCTTGTAGAGTTTCTCCACTGGACTTTTTACTCCAGAGACCTAAAAATATTTGTGTGGGTCATGAGAATATAGGTTTAGGAACAACAAATTACACTTGCTCAAGAGCTGCATGCCAGCAAGCACTGACGCTGGCACAGAAACCCTCCGCTGATGGCAGACGCTCCTCTCTTCCCAAGGGGGAGTCCCTGGCTGCTAAAGCTCCTGCCTCCTCACTCCCACATGTACCCCCACCCCCAGCTCCTTGGCCGGGGCGCATGGCCCAGGGTCCTGGGTGAGTCAGAGCAGAATTTAGTTTTCAAAAGCAACCTGTACCCCCCCTACTCTTTAATAACCAGGCTCTGGGCAGTAGCTCTTCAATCATTGGCAGGAAGTCTAAGACTTTTTCTCAAAATTGGGCTAAATTTGGTTTAATTAAAATCTCTGGGCAGCCTGGGTGGCTCAGCGGTTTAGCGCCTGCCTTCATCAGGGCGTGACCTTGGAGACCCCGAATCGAGTCCCAGGTCGGGCTCCCTGCATGGAGCCTGCTTCTCCCTCCACCTGTGCCTGTGCCTCTGCCTCTCTCTCTGTCTCCTCTCTGTGTATTCTCATGAATAAATACTAAAATCTTAAAAAAATAAAATAAAATCTCTGCTCCCTCCTGCCACCTTACCTCTTGGGCAGAAAACCCCAAGTGTGCGTCTCTAGCAGACTAACCCCATCATTACCTTTTGCCCTTCCGGTCTTCCCCAGATTCTAAGTGCTCCCTGACTGACTGCTTTTTCTGTCAAATCCGTAGAAAGAGGGTCGTTTCACCTTCTTGTAGCTTCTCCTTCGGGCCCAAACCGTGAAAATAATTAGCCGTCATCGAAAAGTGTGATGAACACCAGCAAAGGCTTCTCCCTGAATGTCTTAGAAGCTGACTGGTCTACGCAGCCGTGAGGTCTCCAGGGATGTGATGTGTTGTGCGTAGAAAGCCCTTGCGGTCCTCGTAGACCAGCTTAGTCTGATGTGAGGCTTATGAGGACTGGAGAACCGCGGAAGTGTTACGAGATAGAGGAGAGTCGCTTTTTATCTAAAATTTCTGGTTCTAGGGATCCCTGGGTGGCGCAGCGGTTTGGCGCCTGCCTTTGGCCCAGGGCGCGATCCTGGAGACCCGGGATCGAATCCCACGTCGGGCTCCCGGTGCATGGAGCCTGCTTCTCCCTCTGCCTGTGTCTCTGCCTCTCTCTCTCTCTCTGTGTGTGTGACTATCATAAATAAATAAAAATAAAAATAAAATTTAAAATAAAATAAAATTTCTGGTTCTACTTCAAATGTGGCTGGGTTTTGGGGGGCGGGGGCAGGAGCAGCCAGTGGACGCCGTGCCTCCAGCGTGCCCTGTCACCTGGAGCTCTGCGGTGCACCGTTAAGCATTAGCTCGTGAGGACGGGGGACACGAGGCCAAGGTCAGAGCGATCCCACGTAGCCTGTGGGAATCGTGATTGTGCCTCAAACCCTCTGCTCTCTTCCAGACCCCAGAGTATGAGGGCCGTTACTACGAATGCGATGTCCTTCCTTTCATGGAAATTGGGTCTGTAGCTCACAAGTACTACCTTCTGAACATCCGGCTGCCTGTGAACGAGAAGAAGAAAATCAACGTTGGGATCGGGGAGATAAAGGATATTCAGTTGGTGGTGAGTGAATCTCATGGACCCAAGCGGCATGTGGCCCCGGGACGCTGGCTCAGGACACGGGGGTGTGAGCAAGGATATCGGAAGGGGGCCCCGGGTCACCCTTGGCACCTCCGTGTGTCAGCTGCTCCACCTGAGAAATAGGAATAATATCCCCACGATGACTGGGGGCTTAAATTTACACGAGAGACTACAGAAGTGGAAAGCAGCTCAGTTACGTGCCCGTTGAAGATTTTATCGTAATGGTCACGGTGACATCCTAACACCAGGATGAACTTTGTTTTTTTTTTTTTTTTGACATATCTCACCTCACAAGCACAAGTGTTAAAGCAGTCGTTTTAGGTTCTTTCCATTTTGTTTAACATGGAAAGAAAAAGTAGAACATGAAGCAAAAGGCTTTTTTATGAATCTAAAAAAAGTGATATGAAATTTGTATTTACTGTAGAAAATTAGGAAGACAAGCATGTAGAAGAACATAAAAATCAAAAAACAAAAGAAGAACGTAAAAATCAAAAAAAAAAACATAAAAACTACCTGTAAAACGTAGAGAAAGAATCATTGTTGAGGTTTTGATGTCTCTCCTTATAGATCTTTTTCCTGCATAGATAGATGGAAGCATATTTTTTTTTTTTACCAAAACCAAAAAAAAAAAAAATCACACTCAACTGATTTGTTCCTTGCTTTTTTTCATTTAATAGTATATTTGAGAATATAATATACTTGGCAATGCTGCTTAGCGTTCCACTGAATAGATTTGCCTTAATGCATTTTACCAATCCCAACATTTTGGGCATCTTAAAATATCTCAATTTTTCAGTTAAAAAACCTTAGGGAGAAAAAAAAAAAACTTAGGAAAAATCTTTGATCATGTTTGTAAGGATTCCTGTTGTATAGACTGGGTCCATTTTTTGTTTTGTTTTGTTTTGTTTTTTGCCTTTTAGTTAGATTTCCGCCTGAGGGAGGGGCTTGGGAGAGCGTGAAGAGGGTCCATGCCATGAGTGCTAAAGCTCTGGATTGAAAGTTCAGCAGAAAATAGCTCCTTTCGCGTCTCCCCAAGATGCATTTATTTGCTGGTAGAAAGCGGCACTAAGATACATTCACCTTCAAAATTATGGTTGGTCTCTGTCCAGGGGATCCACCAGAATGGAGGCTTCACCAAGGTGTGGTTTGCCATGAAGACCTTCCTCACGCCCAGCATCTTCATCATCATGGTGTGGTACTGGAGGAGGATCACTATGATGTCCCGACCCCCCGTGCTTCTGGAGAAGTAAGAGCTGGTTTCAGAGCCCTCGTAAGGCTCCGGGCACCCCGGGTCGGCCCGCCGCGGGCCTGGTGTCCCTGGGCTCTGCCTCCAGTGGTCCGTGTGTTACTTGGGCTGGTGATTGGACCCGGTCATCCTGGACTCTTCTTACTCCTTCAGGTTTCACATGCAAATCACCGTTAAAGCCCGGGGATCGTACACCGCTCCTGTTCTCTTTGCTCGTCGTTCCCGTGGTCTGAGTCAGATAACGGTCTCTGTCGCAGAGACAGGGGACACACGCTCTTGCGCCTGAGTCCGACCCCCTCACCCCCGGGAGGACAATACTCTCGTCCACACATTCCCTTTCTGTCCCACGTTCCCGATTTTTCCTTTCTGCCGGGTTATTCTCATTACCCTACAAACATGCTGTATCATTCGCTTTCTTGGACAAGACTCTGACCTTTCCTACTCCCCCCGGAAGCCACCGCACCGTTTTTCTGCTCCTCTTTACACCAACCCTCCTAAAAAGAGCCTCGTCTGCCCTCTTCTCTGCCGGTCCTTTCTTGAGCCCGCCCCACCCCTCATTGAGCCTGCTCTTGGCAGGGTCACCCGTGACCTTCACGCTCCTAATCCGATGGTCGCGGCTCAGCTCTCACTTCTCTAGACTCGGCCCCAGCGTTCAACGTCTTCGGTCACTTCCTTGTTGTCCACGGAGCCTCCTCCACCTTCTCACGGTTCTCCTCCTCCTCCGCTGGCCGTCATGGTCTCCGGAGCTGTGTCCAGCCGGCTTCCCGCCCCCCTGAACTTTGGAGCCAGGGCTCAGTCTTCGGACCTCTTCTCTTTATTAGCTCTGCTTGTTCCTGGAGTGGTGTCTAGCCTCATGGTCTTGAAAATCATCTAGTGTCTGATGACCCTTCATTCTTGTCCTTACCCTCAGCCTCTCAGCCCTAAACCCAAATATTCCAGCTGTTAATTCAGTGTCTTCACTTTCCGAAAATGTAACACGTGCAAGGACAGTGTTCTCTGTCCTCCTGCTTCTAACTGGCTCCTCTCCCCGGCAGCCCCGTCCACTGGGGATGGAAATGGCAGCTCCAGCCTCGCAGGGGCTCGGGTTAGGGAGTGGGAGTTCATCTTTGCTTCCCGGGTTTCTCCCCGGCCCTCATCCAGCCCAGCAGGACGTCTCACCGTATCCATCGCTGCCCCCTAATCTAACACCCCATCACCTCTCCCTCCGCACCTGGATCATTGCACGCGCCTCTCCACTGTTGCTGCTTCCGCTGTTTTCCTTCCTGTGGTCTGTTCTCACAGCAGCCAGTGTTCCCTTTCTGGTGTAAATCAGGTCTTGTCACTCCTCTACTCAGAGCTCCCGGTTGGCTTCTTACTTCCTTTGCTCTGACCTCTAAAGCCCTTGATGACCTGGACCCTTGCTACCCCTGATTTTGTGTGCTGTCCTCTGTGCCAGCTTGATGATGCTCATACACGTCTGACCTGCTCCCACCTCGGGGCCTTTGCACTTGCCGCTGTCTTCCTCTGAATGCTCTTTCCTAGCTACCTCTGTGGCTCAATTTCCTTCAGGCCAGCCGTAATGTCTTTTATCTTTAGCCATCTTATCCGCCTCCTATAAGAGAACACCCTTTCTCTCTCCATTCTCTTACCTGGCTTTACTTTCCTTCATTATATTCTCAGTTCATTAGTTACCCTTCCTCTCAGACCCCTGTCCCCCTCTTTTGAATGCAAGCATCATTAGACCAGGATCCTGCCTGCTTTGTTTACTGCCATGTCCCCAGTGTCTAGAATAGTGACTGGCACATAGTAGGGGCTCAAGAAGTATGGATTTATTTAATGAACGAATGATGCCACCCCGTTGTTGAAACTTCTTACTGGAGCCTCTGTTTTTTCAAGATAAATTTCAGGTTCTCTGATGGGGCGGGCACGCTTCTTCACGAGCTCAGCCTTTTTCTACTTCTCTGGTGCCGTGTCCCGTCATTTCCTCGATGTCCGGCTTGCAGCTGTCCAGGCTTCTGGGCCTCATGCAGGCTCTCCCCTGCTTGGAAGGCCCTTCCACGCCCCCGGTCTTGACCCACGAGGCCTCCCAGTCTCCGTGTCTGTCGGGGGTAGAAGTCCCCGTGGCAGCCTGTGCGCACTTTGCCAGTATCTCCGGTCACTCTTCACGTGGCTCAGCCGCCGCCGAGTCTTCCTCCATGGGTTGAGGAGCCCTACGTCGCCCAGTTATGGGAGGCCCTCCCCAAGTGCCCAGCCTGAGATCCCTGCGTGGTCAGCACTTGCATATCCCGTAGGTGTGATTGAAAGTAGGGACGAGTCCCTTAAACAGTGAACGGTATTTGGTAGAGCGGTGGCAGTTAGTCGTGCAACACGGGAGAAAGCAAGCGCAAAACTAAACAAGCCGCTAAAAGATGTTGTATTTCTTGCTGTTGGGGGTAATTTATTACTGAAACCAACGTGCTCACCTAGTTCATGATTGCCGAGGCTATTGTCGTCATCGTGGATGTTGTGAATGATCAGGTTAATGATTATCTGAAGACGTAAAAGAGCATAATTATGTCCAGTGAGGTCTGTTTAAGGAGGCAGAGGAGGGGATGCCTGGGCGGCTCAGCGGTTGAGCGTCCGCCTTGGGCCCAGGGCGTGACCCCGGGGTCCCGGGATCGAGTCCTGCATCGAGCTCCCTGCAGGGAGCCTGCTTCTCCCTCTGCCTGTGTCTCTGCCTCTGTCTGTGTCTCTTGTGGATAAATAAAATATTTAAAAAAAAAGAGAGAGAAATGAAGGCAGAGTTGGGGACAGCATCACAGAACTCCTGACCTGATGTGGGCCCAGAGTGCAGCGCAGGGCACAAGGAGGTGAGCCTCAGTTGTACAGGAGGGTTAGTGTCGCACACCTTCATTCCGCAGGGGACTGAACAACGTGGGGCACGTGGCCTCAGTGTAGAAACCCACGGTGAGAGCTGAGGACTCCGTCACGTGGCTGTGGTTTCAATATGTACCATCCTAATTCTCAAGCGACTGGGTTGGGAGTTTTTACATTTTTGTTTTGAAAATCTGCCTTTGGGATGAATAAAATGGCTTCCCTGGTATCTTCTCATGATCAGAGTCATCTTTGCTCTTGGGATTTCCATGACTTTTATCAACATCCCCGTGGAATGGTTTTCCATTGGATTCGACTGGACCTGGATGCTGCTGTTCGGCGACATCCGCCAGGGCATCTTCTACGCGATGCTCCTGTCCTTCTGGATCATCTTCTGTGGAGAGCATATGATGGTAAGAGCTCCCCAGGATGGAAGGGCGGGCCACGGGCCGGTAAGCTAGTGGCTGCAGAACTGAGCCGTGGAGTCGGGACAGCGGTTCACACTCTGACTCCACCGCTTGTGACTAGGCAGGTGGCCTTAGGCGAGTGACTGTGGCTCAGAGTCTCAGGTTCCTCATCTGTAAAATGGATTTTAAAGGCCTGGCATAGGGCTTTCGTGAGATTCAAGCGAGACAATGTGAGCATTTCACAGAAGGTCCACACACTTCTGCCTTGGCTTCAGCTCTGCTCATCCCAGGACCAAGGTAACCCCCGGAGCATGTGGGTCTGACTCTTTCCAGCTGGCGGTGTGTCCAGGCGGCCTAGTAACCCCTGTGCCCCTGACATACGGACCTCCCTGGGCTCCGCCTGCACAGGCGTCACATCCTATTTCAGGAGGCACCGAAGGTACCGTGGATAAAAATAAGAGCGGTGCCGTCATCACGTCGTGGCTGCGGTGATCTTTGCCAGCTGGAGCGGGGCCTCCCGTCAGGCAGCCGGCCTCCTGGCAGCACACTGCTCTTGAATTCCGTCGGGGTGGGTCATCGCGTCTGAAGTCTCGCAGCCCTTCTGGGGGAGCCGTGAGGGGAGACAGCTTGGCTGAGAGCTGGGGCAGCCGGGGTGGGCGTAGGGCGGCTCCTGCAGTGATGCACCCAGAGCCCCCGGCGGCAGAGGTGGGGGCCCGGGGCCTCGGGCCCGGCAGCAGCACAGCAGCCGGGTGGGCGGCCCGGGGGGCCTTGTGTGCGCCGTCCCACCCGGGCCCCAGCCTGGATGCTGACGTTTGTCTTCGGCCTTTCCCCGTTTCCTCGCTCTACATTCCTTCGTCTTCTGTCTCTTAGCGTCTTTGTGTATCAGAGGAACCACGCTTGTTTGCAGTGGAGATGCGGGGAACGTACGTGTAGTTTCCTAACCATGACACACACTGATGTATCTTTTGACATATTTTAATGCCTCCGACTCTTTATTTTGTCCTCTGGGCATCGGCGGCCCGAACAAACACAAGTGACGATTCACATAAGAGTTTAGTTCTGGGGGAAAAATAAATAAATAAATAAATAAATAAATAAATAAATAAATAAATAAATAAATAAATAATAAAATGAATTAAAAATCAAAAAATTAAAAAAATATAAACAAATAAATAAGAAAGAAAGAAAGAAAGAAAAGAAAGAATTTAGTTCTGGGGATGCCTGGGTGGCTCCAGGGTGGAGTGCCTGCTTTTGGCCCAGGGCGTGACCCCCGTGTCCCGGGATCGAGTCCCACATCTGGGCTCCCTCCATGGAGCCTGCTCCTCCCTCTGCCTGTGTCTCTGCCTCTCTCTGTCTCTCATGAATACATAAATACAATCTCAAAAAAAAAGAAGAAGAATTTAGTTCTGGGGGCAGCTGGGTGGCTCAGTGGTTAAGCATCTGCCTTTGGCTCAGGTCACGATCCCAGGGTTGTGGGGTCAAGCCCATGTCGGGCTCCCTACCGGTGGGGAGCCTGGTCATTCGGCCTCTCCCCTCAACCCCCCCTCACTCATGCTTGCATGCGCGCCCTCTCTCAAATAAAATCTTTAAAGAAAAAGAACTTAATTGTGAATGCGTGATCTTGCACAGAGCTTGGGCTGCTAAGGGTGCAAGGCCCTTTGTGTCCGGGGCATCCTGTGCTCACCCTGTGGATGGGCCGAGACATCCTCCGTCCTTTGGAACGGGGGTTTTGGACTTGCTCTTGGCCGTGTGCTTGGTATCGAGCAGGTGGTCCGCAGGGGCTGTGGGAGGGCCTGACGCACCCAGAACGGCTTCGCTGTCTCTTCCCTCATTTTCCATGTTGCTTTGCCTCAGGATCAGCATGAGCGGAATCACATAGCCGGGTACTGGAAGCAGGTGGGACCCATTGCCGTCGGCTCTTTCTGCCTCTTCATATTTGACATGTGTGAGAGGTGAGCAGGTGCCGGGGGCCTGGGCTCAGTGTGCACCCCGGGTCCACCGCGGCTCTGGGAGGAGCATCCTAAAGGCGGGAGGCTGGCGGGAGCCTGTGGGGTCCAGGCATCGGCCCCGCTGCTCCTGAGCCTCAGGTTCGGTCCGGCCGAGCTTAGACACGGGCCGGCCGGGCGGAGGCGCCGAGGGGGTGGACGGGGCGGCTCCCCTTTGCCCGTGGGCTAATGCTCCTTCCCGTCTCGTTCTCTTCGCAGGGGGGTACAGCTCACGAACCCCTTCTACAGCATCTGGACGACAGATGTTGGAACGGAGCTGGCCGTATCCTTCCGTGACGGCTGCAGGGCTTCCTTCCTGCCGCAGCTGCCTGGTGCCCCAGGACCACTTCTGGGTCCTGCTGACGTTGTCCGTGCGCCCAGCCGCGGCTCTGATCCTCACCCAATGATAATGGCACAGTTAGGGCCAATGACACGAAGAACGAATGCTCGCTTTTAAGCCGGGCCAGAGCGGGCGAGGCGCGGAGGGCGCGGCGTGTCCCCGGGCAGGGTGGTGGCTGCTGGCCTCGCCGGCCTCGCCGTGACCTGCTGGCCGCCTGTTGGCCGCACGCTCGGGCGTGCCTGGCTCGTCCCCGGAGCCGCGGAGCCCCCCGGGCCCCGTGGGCGGCCCGTTTCCGAGGTTGGGCGCGAGCAAGACTCCTTCCAGCGGCCTCGCGTGCTCCTGGCCGAGCGCGGGGGTGAGGCCAGGGCGCGGTGGGGCTGGCGGGGCCCTGGGTAAGCCGCGAGCAGCATCTGCGCGGGCCGACGCCAGGCCGCCTGTCCCCCGGGAGGCTGGATCCGATGTTCTGTGTCCCTGAGCGAGGTGTCCGTGCTTGGGGCGGGCAGCCGCAGTCCTGGTCCCGGTGGTCCCTCGCCGCGGGCCGTGCGCCTGTCCGGCCGTGCAGCCTGTGCAGGCGCCGCGGTGTCGCAGGCCCGGGGGAGCAGGAGCAGGAACAGGAGCAGGAGCAGGAGCAGGCCGATGCGTCGCGGCCTCGCCTGACGACAAGTCCAGGCCCCCCCACCCCCGCGACTGTGGCGGCCCCGCGCGGGGAGGACTTCCCACGTGCTGTCCTCCGCCCGTCCCTCGCGCAGAAGCCGTGAAGTCCCGGGAGGCAAATAAAGTGTCCTCCCGGAGCGAAAGGCGACGTGTCCTTCCTTCGGGCCGGCCGGCGTGAGGAGAGGAGGAGCCGCGGCCCGCAGGCCACCTAGTGAGCCGCGCCCTGAGCTCACGCTCGCTCGTGATTTGGACTAGGCGGCTCGGGGTGGGCGACCGCGGAAAGGACTTGGGTCGGGCTCAGCGTGCCCTAGGTCTGCGTGGTCCTCGCCTGGAGCTTTCTAGGCGGCTCCTGCCCCCACCCCCGGGCCCCGCTCTCCGTTCGGGCCACGGGCTTCCCCGGTGCTGACCGAGAAGGGCAAGCCCAGCCCCACCCCGGCCCAGCGTCCCCTGCCGCTCCCACCCCCGGCGTCACCTCCCGACGCCGCGGCGGCTCCGGGGCCTTATAAACGTCCAAGGGGGGAGCCCAGCGGTCCTCAAGCACGACCATGCTCGGTTTCCTTGCCCTTGGAAGGCCCTGGAACCTGGGCCGTGCGCTGACCCGGCTGCTGACTTGGAGGCAGCGTCGGTCCTACGCGAGCCGCCACTGGCATCCAGCACCCAGGGGTCTGGCGCTTCCCCAACGTGCGTACAGGCCTCCTGGGGATCTTGCTGAGAGGTGGGTGCTGACTCGGGCGGCCTGGGGTGGGCCCTGGGTCTGCATTTCTCATGAGGCGGCTCCCTTCCTTCCGCTTCTTCCTGGCCTCGGAGAGCGACGTGGAGCGTCCCCTCTGTTGTGCTTCAGTGTCAGGAAGGCCCTGCCTCTGGCGCTGCAAGGCCAGGTGCTAGTGTCGGTCCCCCCGAAGGCTCCGAACCGTTGGGAGTCGAAGGGCGCCGCAGAGGCGGAGCCGAGAGGCGCGTGTGCCGACAGTGAGCCTGCACTTTCCTTTACTGGACGCCTCAGATGGCCTTCATCATCGTGGCCGGCATCTGCCTGTGCCTCTACTTCCTGTTTCTGTGCTTCATGGTGTTCCAGGTGTTCCGCAACATCAGCGGGAAGCAGTCCAGCCTGCCTGCCATGAGCAAAGTCCGGCGGCTGCACTACGAGGTGAGCAAGCCCCCAGGCTGAGCGGGAGGGTGACCCAGCATCCCCGCTGGCGTCGACGCACAGCACGCACCTGCACCGGCGGTCAGCACCCTGCGTCGGCTGCACCCGAGAGGCGCTCCCGTCCCGTAGGACGACCTCTGGGCCAAGTAAGAGGCCAGCCCCGACCCCGAGAGGCCGCAGGCTGGCTCCTGTACATGTTTTCTGAGGTTTACAGTCTCTCCGTCCTCAGAAGGGGGCAGCTTGCTGGACAGGTTCTGCAGCTTTGGGGTGGAACGTGGTTGATACCAGAAGGGAAGCGGGCGAGGGAAGGGTCAGGGCCCGGCTCAGGGAGGCTTTAGGCAAGGTTCCCTTGCTGAGAATCCGCCTGGAGCCCGGGCTGCAGCCCAGGTGGTCTGATTTTCAGACTCTAAGAGGCCACATTTCCCCAAAATGCCCAGCAGGTGATCAGATAAAATTCAGTAATCTCCTTTTTTTTTAGATTATGTGCCTCATGCAAGGGAAAGCGCTCAACGTCCTCCGACCTCTAATGCAGGCAGCGCAGTCTTAATTGTTCAAGGATCCCTTGGACTCACGCCTAAGTGGCTGTCCTTGGAGACGTGGGCCTAACTCCTCTCGTGAAAAGACACAGAAAGTGCCGAACCCTGGGGTCTTTTATATGCGGTGGATCTGCAGCTGTGAGCCCCTGAATAGGACGTGTCTCTCCCCGCAACACAGGTTGCCTTAAATCCTGCTCTCGGGAAACCCTGGGCGCCTGCTGAAGCTTTGCTGTCTCCAGAGCTGGAGTGACACACGAGAAAACTCAACCAGATCCACTTCATGTTGATTAATATGCACGTTTCTTTTTGTTCACTGGAGCAGAATTTTATTACAACCGCAGAAAACTTGGATTTGGTGACTTTGAGCCCTTGCAGAGAAGCATAACCAGCTTAGCAGGGAAATTAGCAGCCTCACGACGTGCCGTGAATGTAATTTCCCAGGCTCTGGTATCAGTGTTCTGTGGGAGATAAGAGCCCGAGAAATACTTGGCCGGTGAAGGCTTCAGCCGCCCTCGCCTCTGCAGGGGAAATGTCTACTACGTGGAGTCACTTTACTAGTCGCCCTGAGGGGTGTTGTTTTATGGATTTCTTTAAAATTAGATTCTTTTTTTTTTTTGTAGATTCTTATATCAAGGAAAGGATCCGTGCTGGTGCTAGCCAAGAGAGGGTCGACTAAACTGTGTCTCCTTCCCGACAGGGGCTGATTTTCAGGTTCAAGTTCCTCATGCTGATCACCTTGGCCTGTGCTGCTATGACCGTCATCTTCTTCATCGTTAGTCAGGTGAGTGGACCCTGCAGGGTCGGGGTGGGATGTCCCTGGAGGCGTCTTCTGTGCCTCGGCTCTGCACAGAAGGCTCCAGAAGGCCGCTCAGGGCGCTCCAAGGCCCCGGCCGGTGTGCTCCTTGGAGGAGCAGGAAGTCGCTGCGTAAATGAAAAGCCTGCAGCCAGATCGCAGCGCACTTGCCCGGTTTACTGAAGAAAACGCACTTTTCAGGCCCTAACGCGGAACCCTGACGAGCCTGTTAGCTTGGCTTGATCCTCATCCCGCCTTCACGGAGATCCTTTTACAGCCCGTCGGCCATTCTCGGTAATGATTCTACTTCCACTGAAGTGGGATTCAGAGGTCCCCTTGCTGGGATCTTACCTTTCCGCTGGTGATTGCCCAAACTCAAGATCTGGCTTCTCCCTGAAAACCGTAATAGTGGTGATAATCTAAAAACGTCGGTGCCTGGTTTTAGGAAGCGGAAAGCCCCGCGTAGATCTGACATACGGCCTGTCGTTCACTCGAGCTTCACAAGGATCCTGCGGGTTCAGCAGGGCGGTAGGGGCGGTTACCCCATTGCTCGGACACGGGATCTAGAGGTCTGAGAGGCATGTCCCATTTCTGCTGTTTCCCGGCTCGGGGGGTTGGGGGCGAACACCTTGCTCACCGGCCCCGAGCGAGGTCTGCTCTTCTCCCCCGTGTCGTGGACGTGATCATGGCACGGCTGCAAGAGGCGGGCGCGAGGGCCCCAGGAAGCCAGGCCTGCAGAGCGACTGCTGCAGGGCGTGAGGCACACCGTGAGCAAGGGTGAGCGTTGGGCCAAAGGACACCGAGTGGGTCGGGGACCAGAACCCGGTTCCTGGGACCGTGCCGCGCCAGCTGTCCTCTCCCCCTGGTGGAGGCCCAGCACGGGGCTGTCTCCCGTGGAGCTCGTTTCCCCCTAGGGGAGGGGCTCCCGTGCTTCCCTTGTACGGCAGACGCCTCGGGCCTGCAGTACTTTGGGTTTCAAAGATACGAGCGGTTGTACGTGTTACAGACGTCACGGGTCTGCGTCGTGACTTCTGCTGGAGACAGAATCACAGGTGGTGCCGGTGGGGGTACAGGCAGCGGTTTGTCTTCTCCGTTTGTAAGTGAAAGAAACACAACTTGAGTTGGAGGCTGGTGAAGGTAAAGCTACAGCTCTCCTCACTCGGCTCACGGACCCCGTGAATGCGACGCGCGGCCGCCCAAGGGCGCCCCGGGCCGTGTGAGGGTCGGGGTTGGAGGCTGAAACGAGCGTGGGGGTAAAGGACCCCTAATCATCGTGTCCTCGTGGGTTCCGCTCCCGCGTCTGCCGGGGCCTCACCGGGGCTGTGCTTGCATCAGACCCTTTATAGAGCCCTGGAGACGCCGCCCGCCACTGCGAGTGCGAGTGCGAGTGCGAGTGCGGCAGAGCATCCCGGCTCTGAGCGAGCGCTGCTCACCCGGCTGAGGCTCAAGCAAGGGCGTCTGAGGCCTGTCCTGGGGCTGATCCTCCTGTGACCAGCGTGTCCGGCCCTCCGATGCTTGGGAGAGCGCAGTGGCGCCAGCAGGGCCAGGTGGGGCGTGAGGGACCGCGGGGCGCCGGGCTCGGGCGCACAAGCTTCAGGAAGGCTGGGCTCAGGGCGGAGAGGTGACCCCAAGGCGCGTTCTCAGGGGCGGGAACGAAGGGCACTTTGGGTCCCAGCACAGGTGTCCGGCCCCTGAGCCAAAGCCACGCCCCGCGGCACCGCAGCCCCCGCCTTCCCCCTGGCCCCGCGGCGGCCCCGCGGCACCCCCGCCCCCCGACGGCTGGCCCCACGGAGCCGTGCTCCTGTTAAGTAACTGGTGCACCACTTGGAAGCGGGGGACGCCAGTTCTTCCAAGGAGCAGAGTCGTCGGTGGCTTTTCTTTGGAGGAAAAGATGAATGTCGCATTGTCCCAGTATTCTCTACCAGGGCTCCAGCCCGTGGCTGGCCTTTTATATCCGCCGCGACAGTCGGCCCGAAGTGGATTTCAGCTCCAAGGGGGTAGCAGCGAGCTCTTTCGGGTTCCATTAGGTCCTCACATTCCTCCTGCTGGGCTATTTTTTCCCAAGGTTTATTTATAGATATCTAAGACGTTTTCAGGCATGACTCTCAATGTCCCAGGTACTGTACTAATATAGTCATCAGAGGGCTCATTTTTTTTTAATGTCATTTTGGAATGTCTCAGCAATGAGCTCACCTGAAAGAAAACCCATTGGGTGACTTTTTGAAATAGATCCCAGCCTTAGGTAAAAGGGATGTATTAAAACTCCCATTATACTCGCGGGCTTGCTGAGAGAGCTTGCATTTAAGCCCCGTGAAATATAATGCGAGGGGATCTCGCCAGGATATTGAAGCTCCGAGGCCGGGAATGAAGGACCCGCAGGGAGCTGTGGGATGCGGCGACCTTGAGGCTTTGTGGCTGGCCCTGAGGGGCAGCGCTTTAATGCGGGCATTTTAATGGCCTCAGTCGTAGCAGCCAGGGGATGGCACACCACAGTCTGGTATTTTAGCCCCTTCCGTCTGGAAAAGAGGCGTTGCGCGTGGAGGTGGCGGGCAGTAGGGGACAGAGGTGCGGGGCGGGGGAGGAGGTCGCCAGCCTCCGCCAGGGGACCCCCAGGTGCCTGACGCCCGGGTCAGGCCTCATGCCGCAAACTCCCGGCGAGCCCGGCCAGCCCGGCCAGCCCTTCGCTCTTCGGTGTGGGATCGCTGCCTTCCGTTCCTCACAGAGGAAATGTCTCCAGGGAGGCAGCCTGTGTCTGGGATTCGGAAATCTTGTTGTTAAGTGGAATGTTGGTTGTCAAGACTACTGGGTGTAAAGGGATTTGACCTGCACTTGGCTCCAGGGCTATAATTGGGTGGTTTCACACAAAAGTAAATTGTTCGAATGTTAAATCAGGAAAAGCAGGGACTTTTAGAAATAAGACTTCTGCAGAGGGGAGAGGATTTTCTTTTTTCTTTTTCTTTTTTTTTTTTTCTTTTTTTTTCCTGGTTGGGGCTGATTTTTTTTTTTTTCCCCCTCCGGGAGTTAAAATGCGGGGACTGTCCCCTCGCCGCCGCCTTGGCTCTAATAAGATCTCGAATTTCCAAGGCCTGCTCCGGTGAGGCCTTGGCGTACTGTGGCTCGTGGTGCTGGGAACGGGCTGTGAGCTCAGGGGGTCCCAGGCGGGACGACCGAGAGGGGAGGTGGACACCCACTGACGGGCCGACGCTGTGCGTACGGCTCCTTCTCACACGCGGAGCCCTCTGCCCTCAGGAGATGGTGCACTTGGAGGTTACTGAGTAAACAGAGCGGGCAGTCCTGCAGCTCGGTGCTCCCCGAGGTGCCCGTGTCGCACGGCAGACGTGGGATGGGGCGTGAATCCGCCAGTGCCTGGAGCCCTCGGAGCGCCGGTGCGCGCCCCGCGGTGTGAGCCTCTCGTGGCTCCTCCGGGAAGCCGTGGCTTACGTGTACGCCCAGCTTTGAGCACCACCATCCCTACGTCTAGGACCTCTAGGGCGCATGTACTACTGGATTATATATGGATTTCGGTGTGCAGATCTGCGTGTGTCCGTGTGTGTGTGAATCTGGACACGCTGGACAGTACGGGGCGTTGTGGTCAATTAGGTCGACCTTGGAAGGAAGTTTGGGCTCCGCGGTAGCTGCTTCATATGCCAACGTGACAGACTCCCCCCGTGGAAGACAACGTCCCTACTCTTACGCCGCGTAACGGTTAACGACACCTTGTCTTGGGGTCAGAGCCGCGACTTTCCGACGGAGCAACCTTGGGAAGGACAACGTGCCTCACCGCGGCGTAGTTTCCCCACGTGTTGAGCGGGAATAGCACCTGCCGTAATACCGTCCGTGTGAAATCCCTGCTATGGTGCTTGACGTATCAGCGTTGGATAAATGTTGACTATCGCCCCCCTTGTTATTAGGTTAAAAAGTCTTAGTTTTGCGGATATCTGTGTTTGCAATATCTAAGTGAAATAACACGGACTGCCCATTGGCTTACTTTAAAGGACGATTCTCATTATTTACCGGGGAATACAGTATCTTCACTTTGCCATCAGGTACTTCCTCAGAGTCCCTGTCTCTGTCCCTTTCTACTGCCGTGCACCTGCCCTGGCGTTCCCGCCCAGCCTGTACTTTTGTCCTTGTTCATCCAGCTAATACCGTCTGTCGAGTACCACGGTGACCAGGTGGACATTCCCTTGGGCTGGTTATGCCAGTCCCAGTAAGGGTCCATTTCAGGAAAATTCAGTACCGAGTATTCCCACTTTATGTCATGGGAAGTAGGGTCTCTTGCAGGAGAGAGACCTACTGGGGCCCTACTGCCTTCACAGAGAAGAGGAAAGTTAACCTGGAGCCTCCCAGCCTCCCCCGCGTCACCTACAGATCAGGTCCCTTTGTTGTGAAAGCGGGTACGTGAATTTCCAGGAATTATCTTAAGACTTCCTCTCCTCCTCCATTATATGCATTAAAAATCATTTTATTTTATTTATTTTATTTTATTTTATTTTTTTTAAAGATTTTATTTACTCACAAGAGATAGAGAGAAGCAGAGACACAGGCAGAGGGAGAAGCAGGTTCCACGCAGGGAGCCCGATGCGGGACTCGATCCCAGGACTCCAGGATCACACCCTGGGCTGAAGTCAGGCTCTAAACCACTGAGCCACCCGGGGATCCCTAAAAACCATTTTAAGCATGCCCTAACTACTGTAGTTTTTATATATATATATATAATATAAAGTTAGGATATTCTGTTAAGAAAAGTGACCCTTGGCGACCTTTCTAAGAAGTTAGTTCTAAGTAGCTTGAACCTCCACACATGGTTCCAAAACCAGTGATGGCCATAAAATTCTTCTTCTTCTTCAAAAAAAAAATATATTCTCGAGCACATTATATCCAATGAACTATGTTTGAAAATAAGGGTCCGCGATAGTGGTTTGTGCATCACAAAAATGAAAAGTTAACGTGTCACCAGGGCCCAACTAAAACGGGTTCGTCTGCAGTTTGTTGACCTAATCAACTGAGGCTCCAGGTCTTTCCGAAGGAAATACCTGTGCTTCCAGCTTTCTTCCGCCTGGGGCCCCAGGGGGTCGTGGGCTACGGGGGAGGTGTCAGGTGGATCCAGACTCATGAAAGCCACCTGCCCGCTGAGTCATTAACATCGAGATACAGCTCGGGGCCCTTACGTCCTCCATCGTCCTCCATCGTCGTCGTCCATCGACCTCTGTCTTCCGCTGTAGCTCCTACAAGGGGCTCCTGGAGACGCTTTACGTGACCCAGCTCATGTTCTCACAGGGGAATTTGGCCATCGATGACGCCCTGTGGTTGGCACAGGTGGTCGGAGCCGTCCCACTCATCTCAGAGCTGGCACAGATTGTTAGTCGCCGGTGCTTGGCGTGGTCCACGGGCCGTCGGCCCTGCCAACCATGCTCAGGTCATGAACGTAGACAAAAGCAGCCTCACCGCGGTCTCGGAGAGCTGTGAAGCGTACGAAAGCCTCGCGATTACCTTCGTCAGCGACATCCGTATGGACGTAGCCTTATTAAGGGTTTCCCGAGTGTCAGGAAAATTCTAGAAGCATTTTTACCCGATTCCCCTGCAAGTTTCTGTTTTGTACTGAAGGAGACCGCAGTTCGGAGTCTTGGTCTCTTCCTGCGTTAAGCAGAGAATGAGTGGTGGAGTCTGCCTCCGAGTCCTGGCCTCCGCCTCCAGGGCCGTGACTTTCCGCTTCCCGACTTCCCCGCGAGGGGGGACTGCTCACCGGGAGGCGTCCCCTGCTTGTCTCACCGGCCTGTCCTCACCGAGCCAGTGCGACGCGCCGGGCGCCGAGGGTTGGGCAGTACACGAGTCAGGGGTGGTCTCTGCCTGCAGGGACGCTACGTCCAGCTGGGCGGCGGCGGCAGGGGGTTACGGCTGTGGGTCAGCGGGAGATGCAAGCACAGTTTCTGTAGGTTGGGGTGACCTTGTGCTGTTATTTAAGAGAGAGATGCTCCCTGGGTGGTTCTGATGCGCACACAGCTCGGGAGCCACTGGCTCGTACCTGGCACAGGAGGCCCTCAGAGAACCTGATTCATACTAGTGTGATTTAGATTAAAAAAGGAGTCGTGGCGGCACCTGGGTGGCTCAGCCGGCTAAGCATCTGCCCTCCGCCCAGGTCACGACCTCGGGGTCCCTGGGGTCAGCGTCAAGCCCAACAGGAGGCGTCTGCTTTTCTCTCTCCCTCGGCCCCTCCCCTAAGTAAGTAAATAAGTAAGTAATCTTTAAAAAAGGAGTCCTACAGGGCCCTCTCCTCGTCCCGTATGGAGAAGGCGGCTGGTTTCTGTGTCGGTTGGTTCCGGTCTCGCTGTCGTCTCTTCTTGGTTCCAGCTGAATGTTGTCTCCTTTCTCCGTAGGTGACCGAAGGCCACTGGAAGTGGGGCGGCGTCACGGTCCAGGTGAACAGTGCCTTCTTCACAGGCATCTATGGGATGTGGAACCTGTACGTCTTTGCTTTGATGTTCCTATATGCGCCGTCCCATAAGAACTACGGGGAGGACCAGTCCAATGGTGAGTCGCAGTCTCGTCAGCACAGCTTCGTCAGGATAAGTAGGCTCAGCCCCTGCGGGGTTCACCCAGCAAAGGCTCTGGGGTCCCCAGTCAGGCTCCCTCCAGGTGTCCGTGAGCACCCCCCGGGGACTGGGGAGCCATGAGACGAAAGCCACCACAAGGCAGATGCTTCTTTTAAGTCGTCGTCTCTCTGTCTCTTTCTTTCTTTTTTTTTTTTTTGATTTTTAAGCATTCTAGTCTGAAGTATGTGCCCGTTTTATTTTAAAGCTTAAGTTTCCTTTCCTCGATTTCTTGAGCAAAATCGACTCTCAGAGATTAAGCCACGTTTATTCTTCTGGTTTGAAAAGCATGATCTCAAGATACCAGGTGGCCTGGGACCGGGTCCTGAGACTGAGGACTGAGCCGGCTTCGTGGTTCTCCTGCTCATTCTTGTGCAGGGCTGTTGACGCGCCTCGGGCCGATGGCTAGTCCCTGCCCCCGTGGCCTCCTCCTCCCGCGGGGCTACTGATGCCTCCAGGAGCCTCGGGGGACCTGGCCGGCCTGGTTATTTTGTAGATGGGGACCTGGGGCTTCTCCACCAGCCGTGGCAGCGGGAAACGGCTGTCACTGCCTAGGGTGTGCCCTGGATTTGGAATTGGTGGCCCAGGAAACGACAGATCGGAGAAGCTCCTTTTCCTTTGACTACTCAGCCCTGCGCTGCCTGGCTCCACCCCTGCTTTACCCGAGCCGTGTCCTTGCTGTTCTGAACGAGTGGATTCCTATCCTGGGTCCACCTGGGCCCTAAAAAAACCCTCCTCATCCTCTGGGCTCACTCAGAATTCTTCCTCTTTCTTGGAACCTGTTCCTGATCGCCCTCGTTGGAGTCCAGCAGACTGTATCCAACCGAATGTTGTTGCCGTAGGATATTGATACGTCTGAGTAGTCAGACGACTTTGGGAGTCGAGTCGTTGGGTTTTTCATCAGCATTAATGAGGTCTTTCCTGCAAGACGTCTTAATGCCTTCAGCACTTTAATTCGTACCATAGGCCTTTTTTAAATGGGTGGGACGGACAGCTTTTCCCCAAATCATTAAATCATTTGGCCCTATACTCCTTTTTCCAGGCAGTGTTTTGTTTTAGGTTTATTGGGGGGTTTTTTTTCGTTTGTTTCTTGGAAATCGCGTTCTAAGGAACAGCCCTGGGGAAACACGATTATACCCTCCAGATGACCCCGTAAGTGTCGTAGATGAGGTTCCCGTGTCTCCTCTGCTCCGCCGGAGAGCTAACTCCCGAGCCAGGACAGGTCCTTGAGGGCGCTTGGGAAGTGTTGATTGAGTTGAGGCTTTAGAAGTCAGAGTTCGGGCTCAGTTTTCAGATTTCACAGATGCGCCGGTGATGTTGAGAGTTGAGGTTAACATGAGGGGCGACGGCATGAGACGGTGTGGGAGGTAGAGGGCCCGTTGCTGAGGGTTGGGGCCGCGGCCAGCCCTCAGCCACCCTCCACCTTCCGCACCGCGCCCGCCACTGCGTCGGAGGGTCCTTCCGGCTGCTTGGCCGCCACCCTGAGCATGGAAATGGGGGCACGTAGCCTCTAAAGTGGGCCTCCTAGCACCGGCAGGAAGGGATGCCGGGCTTGTGATCAGGAGTCGCGGGTTCGTGTCGTGGTCCTCCTGTCGGAGCCGACCAGCCACGTGGGCACGTTCTTGAGAGTATCCAGCAGGAACCCAGAGGTGAGGTGCTTCCTTCCAGGGAGATGCCACGTGAAGCCGTCGCCGGACTTCCCGGGAGGTTGGGATGACCCTGCCACCGGGAACAGTCCGCGGACCCTGACTTTACGTACACTCCCCTGTGGTGCCGCCTGACCTCTGCGCCGCGTCTCCCAGCGGTGCTGTCCCGGAGCCTTCGGGGGCCGTGCAAGTCCGTAGCTGTGTTTCTCCTCATGGCCAAAGGGCAGGAGAGAACCTCGGCCGGGAAGTGGCAGCCCGGGCTGATTGTGTCACGGCTCGGGGGTTTCCAGCCGCTGGTGAGGACCTGCCCGTCCAGCCCTTCTAGGCCGTGGGGGCCGGGGCTGCGGCCCGCCCTGCCCAGGCCGCCTGACCGCTTGCCGCCCGCTGGGCCAGTCGCCCGGGTTGCAGGCCAGGGTCGGCCCCTCCACTAGGACGGACCCTACTCTGCACCACAGCCACCCCCGAGGCTTGAAGCCCTGCGGTTGACGATAGCACCGGGTCTGTTCCCCGCAGGTGTTTCTTTCGTTGTGCTTTTTTGTTTCTTGTGTGTTGTTTTTTGTTTTTTTTTTTTTTTGTTTTCTGGTTTTTTTTGGTTGAAGGCAGCTTGACCTGGAGTTTCACAGAAAGCTCAAAAGCTAGTTCTCACCAGCAGGTCCCATCCCTCCCCCAGACCCCCCGCCAGAGCTATGCATGCCTGCTTGGTCTTGGGTCTGCCGCTGTGACTGGGAGGTGCCCCTGGTACTTAGGGCCAAGCAGGTAGACCCCTTGGGACCCTGTCCCGGTCACGAACACACGTCACACACCTTAGCAGCTGTGCGATGGTGACACCATCCGCTGTGACGGCGCAGCCGCCCCGCAGCCCCCGGCAGCTCGTTTGCCGTCCCGCTCCCACGTGGTTCCGTGGCCTCGTGCATCTGGAGGCGGCTGTGCCACGTGGGCTCCCCGATCCCGCTCCCCTCCTGCCCTCCTTCACTTTTCGTCTCCTCGACTGGCGCCAGCCACCCAAGGCCTCCCAGGAGCTGCGGAGCAGTTGCCAGGATTTTGAAGCTCCTTGGAAAGAGCTAGTTTGAAATATTACATGGAAACCTAGGAAATGGACTCCTCGGGGGTACACTGTATTTTTTAGATTCTCTGGGCCTCTGGATGACATCCCTTCCCCTCCCCCATGCTCCTTTTCTTTCTCATGCAAAGTTCTTATTGTTGAGTTGGCTTGGGCTCCCCTGCTCCCCTGCTTTTAAGGTCCAAGCCAAGAATTCAGGTCTTTTGCTGTGGAGGATGAATCCCAGGTGTGTGGTTTCTTGCCTTCTTGAGGTGGGTCCTGCGCCGACCTCTGGAAAAAGCTCGTCTCCGGGGACTTGGCAGGTGGTTTCTGATGCAGCCAAAGGGGACGAGGAAATAGAACATGGAGGGGGTCGTTGTGTTTGGATGTGGAGAGAGATGCCAGGAGGGGGCAGGAGGGGCAGGGGCAGGACGGAAACGAAAGCAGCGGAGACTCCGGCGTCTCCCTTTTGGTCAAGGAACGGACTGAGAGAAACACAGCGGACGGCAGGTTCTAGAAAGGGTTGTTTTCCCAAAAGCGTTTTGTTTTGTTTTTATTTTCCCTTGTACGTCTGTGCCTCTTTTCTTGTGTGGATCAGACAGTGACCCTTAGAAATGAGCCGCCGAGTACCTGGGCCCGGCGTCAGGCTGGGTGAGACGGGGTGGAATGAAGCCCGAGGGAGGGACGAGGCCCCTCTGCGGCGGCTGCTGGGTGCTCCCAGGCCGCGGGGCTCTGGGTTCCGTCTTGCTGGTGATTTACCGGCTGCTGGTACCGTTGTGGCCACGTCAGTTATTTCACACATACGCATGTGTGTCTATGGACGCGTCTGTTTACTTTTTCATTTATTATTTTTTAAAGATTTTACTTATTTATTCATGAGAGACATAGAGAGAGGCAGAGACCCAGGCAGAGGGAGAAGCAGGCTCCACGCAGGGAGCTCGAGGCGGGACTCGATCCCGGGACCCCGGGGTCAGGCCCTGGGCCGACGGCAGACGCTCAAGCACTGAGCCGCCAGGGGCTCTAAATAGGATCGTGTCCTGCGTGTGTGTAGGGACGTTTGTGCACACACACGTCCCAGCACACGCAGACTTTTGGTTCAGCAAAGATCACTTCGACCTCTTTCTCTTAAGGACCATTCACATCTGCTCTGTTCCTCCTGCCATTTCCTTCAAGTCGTTCCTTTCAGCGTCGCCGTAAGCGGTCTGTGGAGCACCCGGGTGCGCGCCGGGCAGGCACCGGGCAGGCACCGGGCAGGCACCGGGCAGGCCGGCGTTGACCTTAGGGCCGAGCGACCGCAGCGTCTCCCCGGGCTCGGCCTCGATGCGCCACACGCTCAACACTGCCCAACCCCCGCCCACCGAATCGTGGAGGAAAAACGTCGGAGCTGCTTATGAAGTGGGACATTTGTTAATAGCAGGCTCTCATCTCCGTGCCTTCGTCTGTAGACTTCTGGTCAGAAGGTTTTAGGAAAAAAACCCTGAGCCACGGAATTCCTGACTGGATGACGATGACGAAGGGACCAGGAGACACCCATTGCCAGCCGGTCCCGTTCTGTTTCTATCGAGCGGGCCTTTCCCCGGGCGTGTTGGGGACCCGGCCCCGTGGTGCCCGCGAGCGCGATGCACGTGGTGGGAGCCCGCGGACCCGAGGTGGCCCCTGCCGGAGCCGCTTCCCGGTGAAGGTGCAAGTGGGTGGCCCAGTCCCTGCTGCGGCCCTGTGGGTGGCGGCTGCCTCGTCGTCTGGGGCACGTCGCGCCTCCCGAGCGTGTCCCATGGCCGGGCTCCGTCAAGCACCGCAGCCCGGGGAGCTGAAACCGCGAAGCGTGGGCATGTCCTCACGCTCCAGAGGCTCGAGGCCCCAGACCGAGTGCGTCCGGCTTCCCCGTGGCTCGTAGGCTGCGTGTTCCCTCCGTGCCGTCACGCGGCCTCACTGCTGGTACCTCAGCGCCCCTTCTCATGAGGACGCAGGCCAGGCCGGACGAGGGCCGCCCCGTGACCTCATGGTGACGTCCTGACCTCCTGCAAGGCCGCGTCCCCCAACAGTCACGTCCCGAGGGCTGCCAACTAGGACTTGAACGGCTACATTCGGCAAGGCTAGGGTTCGGCCCATGACATTAGGATTTCACTCAAAACTTGTAGGTTTGGTTGTGCCCACCCTGTTGCAGGCACCAGGGACCCGGTCCCTGGAGGTCCTCTGGGGGCCGGGGGGCAGTGGCTCACCCCTCCCGGAATAATCCACCTCAGTGGCCGAAGGCGACCGAGGGGCGGCTGGCTGCAGGCCGCTGCGCCCGTCCCTGCAGGGCTGGAGCTCGCCGTGTGCGTGCAGCCGGGAGGATCTGGACCGGCCTGTACCCGGACGGTCGTGGTGGGGGTTTTAATGAGCACTTACTACCTACCAGATTACTGCACTGGCTATTTACGTTCTTTGGGAAAAAAAAATTTTTTTTAAAGATTTTATTTATATATTCATGAGAGACAGAGAGAGAGAGGCAGAGACCCAGGCAGAGGGAGAAGCAGGCTCCATGCAGGGAGCCCGACGTGGGACTCGACCCGGGACTCCAGGATCAGGCCCTGGGCTGCAGGTGGCCCTAAACCGCTGAGCCACCCAGGGATCCCCTGAAAAAAGTTTTTTTACAGATTTTTTTAACACCCACTGTCCGCTGTATTTTTCACATCCCAAATGTAGGAAGGACGTAGCCTCAGAGTAAACCATAATCCTTTACGTGGAAACCATCTAGCTTTACAAACACTACCCGCTCCTCGTTTTTCTCATCGTGCCGTGAACCGGGCTGGACTTTATCAGTCACCGTTTGAGCTTAGCTTTGAGGGTGAGTAGGGGTTCGGTCGGTACGAGACTAGAGGAAATTCCGCAGGGAAGAACGGGGTCGGGAGTGTTACAGGAAGGACGTAAGCTCTGGGGGTAGACACAGGTGGTCTGGAATCCGGCTCCAGCAGGTCCTGAAGAGCCGGGACCTCGGGGCGTGAGAGCTCCCGGGCTTCCAGATGGAGGCAGTGGGGTGTCCGCCTGCTTTGGGAGCCCCATAATGGCCGGAGGCTGCGGGTCTCCCAGACCCCTGGAACAGCCGGGGCAGTTCTCCTCCCTTCTCCTGCGGTAGCCGCGGACGCGCAAGGGACGGACGTCGAGATGCAGCCGCGGCGGGGAGCTGCGGTCACTGCTGCCTGCCTGTGGGGCCTCCCTGCGGGGCCTTAGAACATTCCGGGTCTCCAGGAGGCGTTCAGCCGCAGGTGCCGGCAGGTAGCCGCGTGCCTGCGGACGCCAGGTCGTAAATACGGACCCAGCGATGGTCCTCAGTGATGGAATCGGATGCCAGAGGTTAGCCTCCTTCCACAACAGCTGCACATCAGCCGACAGGAGCCGACACCAGAACCAGGGAAGGAGACGACTTCTGCAAACTGAAGGATTCCTTTCTTCACCTTCCTCAGTCGTCTCCCCGTTTATTCTCACCTCTTCCCAAAATAAGAGACATACCGCATTTTCGAAAAGGTGTTTTATTTTGTTTTTAGAAAAGGTTTTAAGCCCTTCTGTGCACTGAGTAGCAGGATCCAAGAGGGAGGGAGAACGGCAGGTGGAGCGAGACCTTGGCAGAGGTAGGGGTTGATGGCATTTGGAAGAAACGGAGGGTCCCCACTCCTGCCATATTCCCATGTTCTCCCCCTAAAGGGGGAAGAGTTGGCCTTCAGGGCACAATAAAACCACAGTTTGGCCGCTTGGGCCTCCTTGGCCTGGGTCCTCAAACGGGATCCCATTAGAGAAGCTGACTGCTAAGCCTCCGCGTCTTCCCGTCTTCTGAAGAGACGCGGCACGCAGAGCCCCGGAGCCCGCCCGCGGGGCAGACCCCGAGTCCCAGCTCTCGGGACGTCAGGGCGCCCGTACGGCGCGCTCTGGATTCTCTCTCATCGGATACAAAAGCAGAGCTAACGTGCTGAGCAGTTTGTCCAGACCCCCGCGTGCGTTTATGGCCACGACCCGCTGCACGCGGGCTCCCGCGTTGCCGGCAGACCCACTGGACCTCGGAAACCGGGAGGTTTACAGAGTCCGCATGGCCTCAGGGCTTGAGAGCCCGGCTCCCGAGCCTTGCGGTGAAGCCTGAATCCCACATCCCAGTGCACCAAGCCGGCCCTTGGTTGGGCCAGTGACTGACCCCTCTGTGCCTGTTTTGTGCGTGAGTAGAGTGGAAATGGTGACAGCGTCTCTGTCCAAGTACTGCTACGAGGATTGAGCGCGTTCGTGTCTGCAGAGTGTTTAGAACGGGGTCAGCACGCGGCAGACACTGGTGCGGGAGCTCATGAAAACAAGCTGAAGTCATTTTGGCCCAAGGGAGCCGTAGGATCCTACACATTTTGTAGGACATGCTGAGGAGAGTCAACATTGTGAGCCTGAAGAATTAGCATCTTGGGTTCGAAGCCTGAGCAGAATTCCATTCTGGTGTCCGGTTTTGAGTCTCTGGTGAAAGGGATTCTTCGGGTAAGCACTTGGCGGTGCTGGTGGGCCCACGGGGGTGGTCAGGCCTCTCTTTGGAACTGTGATGACTTACACAGACATGCAGATTCTGACGGCGGCTTGGGGTTTCCAGGGCTCACCCAGATCCAGAACCGGCTTCGCCTGAGAAACTTGAGGCCCCGGCACAGTGCTAGGCCCGGGAGTGGGCTAGAAGCCGCCGCAGCGAGAAGGCAGGCTGGGGCCCTGCCTGTTGTGTACGTAGTGGGTCAGCGTGGCCCTCGCGCCCCGCTGGTGTGCGCCCCGGCCGTGCCGGAGGCCGGGCTGCCGCCTCCCGTTACCTGCTCTGCCCCCCAGCCTGTGGATTGGACCTGGTGCACAGGGCCCCAAATCCTATCAGCAGTCCTGCAAGAGCCGAGGACCTCGCTGCTGAAAGTAGGGAGGCCTGGGTAGAGCGCTGCACGCTAGCGTTCGGTAGGGCCGCCTCGGCTGCGCCGCTGCTGGCAAAGGGGTCTGCAGGGGAACCCAGGCGGCGCGTGGCACGTGTGAAGGGCACCGGCCCTGCAGCCTGCGGGACCAGTGTCCGGGTGACGCCCGGGGGTCTGAGCCCGTGCGATGCACTGATGCCCGCCATCGGCGACATTAGTGGCAGGCGTAGGGCCAAAGCTCTCTTCCAACTTTCCACCCCAGTTGAAAATACCACTTATTTCCTTAATCCTGTGCTTTGAACTAGGAAAAATCTTAGTCCCAGAAAATAGGTGTCCACAGTATAGATATAAAACCACAAATATAAACTGTGACAATACGTGATACTGTGTAGTATGATAAAAATACCTAATACAAATGTGAACAGATCGTGAACGTCGCAGACCCCACCCTGACCTGTACTCTGCAGCGTCGCTCCCTGTCTGCAAATCTGCAAGTGCACGTGCGCCCCACACGCGCTGTCGGAGGACGGCGGCCTCTTGGTTTTCCATTTCCCCTCTGCCAGTTGTGCATTTGTTTGATCTCTCTGTGGTGCACCCCCCACCCCCGCCCCGGGTCGTGTCCTCACTGCCCTCCCTGTTTCCTCTTGCGTGTGGCCCTGGGGGGGCCAGACACCACCCCCCGGAAAGCACCGGGAGCCACGTGGTCCCAGGTAAGCCCTCCTCATGCGCTCCTGGTGACCGCGGGGACGGAGCGTGGTGCAGGCGCATGGTCGCTGGGGTCTGCTCTCTGGGGGACGGGAAGGCTCCGGAAGCCCTGCGGGGTGCGAGTCCGAGGGTGGATGTGGCCCGCGTTGGCGCCCGCCGGCGTCTGAGGCCGGGAGGGGGGAGGGGGCCGGTCCCGGGCCGCCGGCACGGAGGCGAGTGGCGCCCGTCTAACGCCCGCACCCTGTTCCAGGTGACCTGGGCGTCCACAGCGGGGAGGAAGTGCAGCTCACCACCACCATCACCCACGTGGACGGCCCCACCGAGATCTACAAGCTGACCCGCAAGGAGGCCCAGGAGTAGGAGCGCCGCGCCGCGCCGCGCCGGACTGTCCCCACGGCCCCGCCAGCTAGTGGGGAGCGTGCCAGCGCGGGGCCGACGGCGCGCGGGGCTCCAGCCGTGGCTTCGTGGGCCGGTGGCCTAGACGCGCGTCCGCTGGCCTCCCGGCTGCGGTCCCGGAGGACGGTTCCTGCGGCCACTAGGGCGTGCGTGTGGGAACAGCCTCCGACGGGACACGCTCTCTGCTCGTCGTGAACTAGTGACGTAGGAGCATCCGTAGCAGGTGCTTAGGGAGCCTCTTGCGCTGGGGTGCGCTCTCCTCGGGGGATGGTTCGGGCCGGAGGGGTCTCTGTGGAGTGGAATATTGACTCTTTTTCCTGTTTTAGATTCTAGGATAGATTTTAACACCTTTGCAGGCCGGGGTAGGCTGGTGGCTTAGTCTTCTCAAACCTAATCTGTGACCACTTGGGTTTTTTGGTTCTTTTTTTTTTTTTTTTTGGTCTCTTTTTTTTTTCTATTTATATCACCAGGTAGCCTGTTGAGTTAATATTTAAGTTGTCAATAGATACGTGTCCCTATTTTTTATGGCACAACATGAAATAACTGCATTTCATGAGAAGGTCTGTTACGCCAGGGGCATCTCAGCTTTGAAACCAAATCTGTGTTTCCAGGACTAACCAGTCTGTCGGATGTGGGTTTTGCAAAACTGTTTGCTGAACTACCCAAGTAGGATTCATTGTATTAAATGGCCTTTGGGTCTGAAAAGCTTTTTTACCTCTTGCTTAAAATGTGTTTTCTTTGCATAAGATGCTTCCCACAGCCTCCCAACGTGTAGATCCCACCATTCGAATAAACCTGTCTGTCCATGCACGTCTGTATACGCACACGTCGTCCTCCGGCCCCAGCCGCACGCCGGCCCGCCGAGGCTTTGCCCTGCTCACGCTGGGGTGGCGGGTGGGCGGGGAAATGGGGTCGTGGAAAACCAGAGTGTTTGGGGGCCGGGAGGTCTTTCTGGAAGCCGGGTAGTGTTTTCTGTGCCAGGTGCTTCATCTGCCTAGGCCGGCAGGGAGTGCTCACACGGGAGGCCCCAGGCGCGGGGAGGACGCGGGGAGGACGCGGGAGGACGCGGGCAGCCCCCCCCCAGCTCCCTTCCCCAGCAGCCCGTCCTGTCCCATGGTTGTACCCCCGCGTCCCTCACAGCGTGACCTTGGTGCAGCCTCCGGGCCGGGCTGTCCTCGCCTACTAACCGGTTCAGAGACTTGACCCGCTCCGCGGGGTTGCGGCCCAGTTAAAGGAGTCCGAGTGCATGGAGATGTTCCTGAAGCTCGAGGCCACGTAAACGTGTCCTTCCGGGAGTCGAGAAACCATTTTGTGAGCATTTTTCACACGCCGCAGGCCCGGGGCGCGTGCCACGTAAGGTGCCCGCTCCGCAGCTCCGCCGCTCCTTGGCCCTGCTTTTGGCTAACGTGGCGCCACGCCACGACGGAAGGAGACACGTTGGCTTTGGCGCTCGGCCGGGCCTTTCCCGGCCCGGTCAGCACGTGATGGCGCAGGAGCCCGTGCCCTCAGCCTCTGCTTTCCGATCGGCCGCTGTGGTGCCAGGGATGGGGCGCGGCCTCGCTTCACCGTCGGGGACGGAGGGTGAGCCCGAAGCGTGACTGATCGCCCCGTCCCGAGGGATGGACAGAGGCTCTCCTCGGGGGTAGGAGTTTCCCAAGACCAGCGGGCAGAGGGGACGGCAGGACGGCAACCCTGGGGACGTTACGGAGACTGGCTGGGGCTGGCGCCCGGGCCTGGCCGCTCAGTACGCGGAGTCGACATCCGTGGGCCCCGTGGCGCCGTGAGCCACGACGAGGCGGGGTTTGGACTCCGTCCGTCGATGGGCTGTGGGGCCTCACCTAAGGCTCCGGGCGGAGAAGCCGTACGGCCACGGCGACCCCTGGAGCCTGGAGAAGCTGGATGAGCACCGCAGAGAGGTCAAGGCCGGAAGCAGGGTGGCCGTGGAGGACGTGGGGAGGAAGGGGTTACCTGGCGCTAAGACAGACATGAACGGGAGCCTGGTGGGAAGGGTGGAGTCCGGCCTCCAGGCCCTGCTGGGTGAGGGGACGGCAAGGCCCAGACGGCGAGAGCTTCCTAGAGCTGGCTCAGTGGGTCTGTTACTTACAGGCCTGCGAGTGGGAGGGGCCGACTCCAGCAGCCTTGGCCAACACAGGAAGTTGCCCAGAGTGTTCCCGGGGTATCCCCGGGTCCGGGGAAGAGAGGGATTCTCCAGAAAGGTGAGCAGCTGGGCCACTCGCTAAGAGACCCCGCACCAGGAATCACGGCCCCGTCCCCCAGCCTTGCGCCCAGCAGCCACCCCCAGTCCTCGTCTCGGGAGAATGAGCCGCTCAGCCCCGGGCGGCTCCTGTCCCTTCGCAGTCAACTGTGTTCAGATCAACTCCAGTAGCTGCTAGTGGCTCACCCCGTGGACTGGGGTCAGGGTCTAAAGAACCCGCTTTGAGCAAACACCCCGGAAAGCTCTGCCACGACGGGCAGGACGGGGAGCTTGGATTTGCCGGGGCTGAATTTTAGAAGCCATTTGTGGGGGAGGCGACAAGCAACCATCGGAAACCAGAGAGAAAGAACGTGGCGCGCTCGGGGCGGGACGTTGGCACCGTTGGCTGCGAGCGACGACGGGGCCTCGGAGCCTCGGGAGGGGCAGTGAGGGAAGGAGGCGGGTTGCCCGGAAGAGGGCAAGTTGTCCAAAAAAGCCAGAGAGAGAGCCGGGTCCACGGGGGAAGAGGCTAGGAATCCCGAGGGAGCTGCGGCGTTGAGGGGATGAGACCTGCTGGATCTGGTGGTTTGCACGTCCGTGACCCCGCAGGTGGTGGGGGGCACGAGCTGGACGGGTCATGTGGGCAGGCGGGAGTTGGGGGCTGCTCCAGGAGGCGCCCACCTAAAAGGAAGGCTGCGCCCGTACTCGGAGGAGACCCGGGCGGGTCTGTAAGGCCGCGGACGAGAGCCCGCTGTGAGGTCAGGGTGAGGGAGGCCCGAGCCCCAGGGAAACAGATGTGGGATCAGGGGCGCTGGCGGGTGGGTCGGTTCTGAGGGAAAGGTGACGTCCACCCTGAGGACCGGAGGGAAGGAGCGACGTCCGGGGCACCCCCTCGGCGCTGCCTCTTGTCCACAGACGAGGGCCGCCGGGGGTTCTGAGGGCGCCCTCGCTCCAGGGGCGCAGGCTGGGCACCGCCAGTGACGGGAGGGAAGTCGAGAGGCTCCCCAGAGGTCGGGGAGCTATTCCTTTTTGTTTTTAAAAAGTTTATTTATTCATTCATGAGAGACCGAGAGGTGGAGACCCAGGCAGAGGGGGGAGCAGGCTCCCTGCAGGAGCCCGACGCAGGACTCGATCCCGGGACCCGGGGTCACGGCCTGGGCCAGACGCCGACCCCAGCCAGTGAGCCAGGCGCCCCGGGGAGCTTCCACTAAGGGCCGTGGATCCGGGAGGACCGTGGCCTCGCTGCCAGTTCTGCGGGGGCCCTGGGTCTTCCCGCGGCCGGAGGGAGGCCGGCCAAGGAGCCACGGGGCCCGCTCACCTGCTTCCCTTTTGCTCGGCGGACCCGAGTGGCCGTGGCCGAGGCGCCCCTGCAGCTCCCTCCTGGTGCCCACCACCTGCGGTGCTCTGACCCCCTTGCAGACCAGGGTCGCCAGCCCTGCCTTCCCGGCGAGGAGTGTCCGTCACCGCGGTGCTGGGACTGCGTGGGCCGCCCGGTGACCCGACACTTGTCCTGCGGAGCCTGCGGCCCAGCCTGATGCAAGTGCTCAGGAAGATCCTCTGCTCGTGCAGCGCGGGTGCGGCCGCGGTGCCCGTGATTCACACACACACTCATCCAGACCGAGGAGCCTCCCGCAGCTCGGCATCGCCCCGTGCTCACCGCTCTTCACGCACGCGGACACAGGCACGCGCACAGACACGTGGAGCAGACGCACACACATGCACACACGTGCACATACGTGCATGGACACGCATGCACAGGCACATACACGCACCCACAGATGCACGCACACACGTGCACATACACATGCACCCCCACACGCACGTGCACGCACACGGCCCGGGCTGTTGCGCTCCCCCTCGGTGGCTCCATGACGAGGAACTCCGTGATGCACACACTGCCCTAATGTCCCCTCGACGGTCCTGAGGACAAGGTCCTGCGTCACATACTAGGGAGCGAGCCTGGGCCGTGACGTGACCTGGTGGGGGCTGAAGAGGCCTCCGCTCGGGTCCCCGCGGGGACGGCGAGTTAGCAGCAGGAGCCGCCCAGGCCGTGGGCCGCAGCTTCCCCCGCGGCCTCCTCCTCCGGTTCTGGGAAGCTCCGGCCCAGGCTCCATCCGCGGCAGGTGCCTGCCCTCTGCTGATGGTGGAGGATGGCGGCGGCGGACCCGGAGCGGGGACCTGCGGGGGACACGGGGCGGGAGGCGCTGCTGCAGGGGAGCCTCACAGACCGACCCCCGCCCGGCCCGGAGCTGTGCTGTCGCAGGCTGCCAGGCCGCTCACCGCCCGCACTTCCCTCTAATCTAGAACTTCCCCTCTTCCCCGGGAACTCCTCTCGGTAGGAAGCTCAGGCCCGCCCCGACCTGCTCCCCACGGCCTGCCCCGCCGTGCGCGCTGGCCAAGCGGCCCTCCGGCCCTCCTCCATCGGGACGCGGGAGCCGTGGGAAGGGCTGGGCGGCCATCGGGGCTCGGTGCCCCCCCCCCCCCCCCCCCCGCTCTGGCACAGCCCCAGCCCCAGGGCACAGCCCCAGCCCCAGGTCAGCCATAGCCCCAGAGCACAGCCCCAGCCCCAGGGCACAGCGACAGCCCCAGGGCACAGCGACAGCCCCAGGTCAGCCACAGCCCCAGAGCACAGCCTCAGCCCCGGGGCACAGCGACAGCCCGACAGTAGCTTGCGCTGGCCCATCAGGTCCCACAGCAAGTTCACTGCGGCAGGGAGGCCTCGGTCAGGGACGTGCGCTGCCCGTGTCTCCCCTGCAGCCGCAGAGCAGGTGCCGTCGGGGGTGAGCCTTGTGCTGGCTCCAGCGGGGCTGTGACCACGACGCTGAGAGCGGGGACAGCGGAGGGCAGGGGCAGGACGGACGGGGCGGGGGTGCAGGTAGGGTGGGCCTGCGGGGGAAAGGGCGTAAACCAGGTGGGGCCGGAGGTCCAACTGCTGCCAGTCATTCCAGGTGACACGCAGGTGAGTGTGGACGGCTCAGGGGGAGGGTCCCCGGGTCAGGACGGAGGGTCCTTGGGGGCTCAGGACGGAGGGTCCCCGGGGTCAGGATGGACAGTCCCCTGGGCTCAGGATGGAGGGTCCCTGGGCTCAGGGGGAGGGTCCCCGGGGTCAGAATGGAGGGTCCTTGGGGGATCAGGACGGAGGGCCCCCGGGGTCAGGATGGACAGTCCCCTGGGCTCAGGATGGAGGGTCCCCGGGTCAGGATGGACAGTCCCCTGGGCTCAGGATGGAGGGTCCCCGGGCTCAGGGGGATGGTCCCCGGGTCAGGACGGACAATCCCCGGGGGCTCAGGACGGAGGGTCCCCGGGGTCAGGATGGACAGTCCCCTGGGCTCGGGATGGAGGGTCCCGGGGGTTCAGGGGGAGGGTCCCCGGGGTCAGAATGGAGGGTCCTTGGGGGATCAGGACGGAGGGCCCCCGGGGTCAGGACGGACAGTCCCCTGGGGTCAGGACGGAGGGTCCCTGGGCTCAGGGGGAGGGTCCCCGGGTCAGGACGGCCCCAAGTCCCCGCGAAGCGCTGCGCCGGGCCCTGCGCGCCGTGGCCTTTGCCGCCCTCTGCCGGCGCCGGCGCGTCGTGGCGCCTTGGGGAGGCGGGTGCGGCCGCGGGGAGGCCCGTGCGCCCCGATCTACTCCCCCGCGCGGCCGCGCCCTGGACTCGCTGCCCCAGGCCAGGGCCCAGGACACAGAACTTGGGTTGGTGACACTAGTTTCTTTTTTAAAGGATTTTATTTATTCCCGGGAGGGGCAGGCTCCCTGCGGGCCCCGATGCGGGACTCGATCCCGGGACCGGGGCGCCCCCCCCCAGCCCGCAGGCGCTGCCCCGCGGAGCCCCGGCCCCGTGACCTGCGACACGCACCGCGTCCTGCTGTTCCCAGCGAGGTGGTCACCGACCCTGTGGCCCCGGAGCAGCTGCGGCCCCAGAGGCCGTGGGTCCCGGGAGCCCCGGGCAGCAGCAGCCCCGCGGAGCTGACACCCGGGCTCCGCCTCGGCCCCGGGCGACCACGAGCCAGCGCCGCCCCCCCACCCCGTGGGGAGCTCCGGGCTCCAGCAGGTGCGCCCCCCCACCCCCTGGGGAGCTCCGGGCTCCAGCAGGTGCGCCCCCCCACCCCCTGGGGAGCTCCGGGCTCCAGCAGGTGCGCCCCCCCACCCCCTGGGGAGCTCCGGGCTCCAGCAGGTGCGCCCCCCCACCCCCTGGGGAGCTCCGGGCTCCAGCAGGTGCGCCCCCCCACCCCGTGGGGAGCTCCGGGCTCGGCAGGTGCGCCCCCCCCACCCCGTGGAGAGCTCCGGGCTCCAGCAGGTGCGCCCTCCCACCCCCTGGGGAGCTCGGGGCTCCAGCAGGTGCGCCCCCCCCACCCCCTGGGGAGCTCCGGGCTCAGCAGGTGCGCCCCCCCACCCCCTGGGGAGCTCCGGGCTCCAGCAGGTGCGCCACCCCCACCCCATGGGGAGCTCCGGGCTCCAGCAGGTGCGCCCTCCCACCCCCTGGGGAGCTCCGGGCTCCAGCAGGTGCGCCCCCCCACCCCCTGGGGAGCTCCGGGCTCAGCAGGTGCGCCCCCCCACCCCCTGGGGAGCTCCGGGCTCCAGCAGGTGCGCCCCCCCACCCCCTGGGGAGCTCCGGGCTCCAGCAGGTGCGCCACCCCCACCCCATGGGGAGCTCCGGGCTCGGCAGGTGCGCCCCCCCACCCCCTGGGGAGCTCCGGGCTCGGCAGGTGTGCCCCCCCACCCCCTGGGGAGCTCCGGGCTCCAGCAGGTGCGCCCCCCCACCCCCTGGGGAGCTCCGGGCTCCAGCAGGTGCGGCGCCCCCAGGGAGAGCTCCGGGCTCCAGCAGGTACGCCCCCCCCACCCCACCCCCGAAGCGTCTGGAAGCTGCTGCGGCCCGACCCGCGGCCTGGGATTCGTGCGTCTCCCCCGGCGCAGTGGGCGCCCCCCCAGGCCGGGACTGGACGGGACGGGGCGGACCTGACGCCTCCCGGCTGGGACCAGAGCCCTGGGCAGTGGGACAAATGGCGGGCCTCGGGGTGCGCCCAGGGTTCGGGGGCCTCCTCCACCTGGGGGCGGCGCAGCCCCAGGCTCCGGGTGCCCGAAGACGACGCGCCTCCACTGCTGACCTGTGGGCGCCGGGGGACGCGGGGTGCGGCCAGGTTCCCATGGGAACAGGGGCCTGGGGGCGGGGGGGGGGTGGCCAGCCCGGGCCGGGGACCTGAGGCTCAGAGGGGCGACCATCCCCGGGCTCCCAGGGCGGGGGGGGGTAGTGGTCATGACTCAGTACCCCCCTCCGTGCACAATAAGTACTGGGGGGCATGACTCGGTTCCCCCACTCCGTGCACAGTCAGTACCCAGGTGGGGACCATGACTCGGTACCCTTGCTCCAGACAGTCAGTACTGGGGGAAGCATGACTCGGTATCTCCACTCTGTGCACAGTCAGCACCTGGGTGGGGGCATGATTCGGTATGCCCCCTCCGTGCACAGTAAGTACTGGGGGGCATGACTCGGTTCCCCCACTCTGTGCACAGTCAGTACTGGGGAACATGACTCGGTACTCCCACTCCGTGCACAGTCAGTACCCAGGTGGGGACCATGACTCGGTACCCTCACTCCAGACAGTCAGTACTGGGGGAAGCATGACTTGGTATCTCCACTCTGTGCACAGTCAGCACCCGGGTGGGGGGCGTGACTCGGTACCCCCGCTCCAGACTACGTCCCCAAGGGAGGGCAGCACGGTAAACTGAGGCGCTCGCCTGTGGGACCCAGGGCCCCCAAGTAGCTTCCTGAGAAGCGGAGCAGGTGCATCCCTGGGTTCCGTGGGGCCCTGGGCTGCGCGGCGGTGGGGGGCGCCTCGGAGACGAGCCCAGGCGGGTCCCCGGGATGCAGACCAGCAGGTGCCCGAGGCCGGGCCGCCCGGGAAGGGACCCCGAGGAGACAGGTGGGGGCGGCGTCCCCCGCAGGGCGGGACCCTCAGCGGCCTTGCGTGGGCGCGGGAGGCCCCTGGAGGTCCGCTGCGGCCAGCGCGGCCGGGCCCAAGCCGAGCGGTGCGGGTTAGTCCTGCTTGCGGTCTAGCCTGCCCTCCCCCGCGGCACCCACTGACTCCGGGGCCAGCCAGCCCCCCGCCCGGCGGCGGCGAGGCCCTGCGTGGGCACCTGCCGCGGGCTCCTCCGGGGCGCGTGGGCACCTGCCGGGTCCAGGGCGGCAGCGGGAGGGAGCCCCGGCACCCGGGCGGCGGCCCTGCGGGGTCTCGCGCTCCAGCCCCACCCGCCTCGGCCTGGCGCCCTGGGCCGGCTCCCAGCTCTGGGGACGGGGACCCCGGGACCGGGAGCACCCCTAGGGCTGCTCTGGTGTCCGCCACTCACCTGGCACCTGGATCTCCGCGCCACGGTTCGCGTAAAGGGGCTGAACCCAGGAGCCAGGCCTGTGGCTCCGTTTCCTCACGTGGGACCTGAAATCGCTGCTCAGCGCAGGCGTCGCGGGAGGAAAAGGGGAGTTGGGGCAGCGCTGGCTCCTGGGGGCGGAGGGGCAGCTGGGCCCGTCCTCCCCCCAGGTCCCCCCCCCCCCCCCCCCGGCCTCCGCAGCCAGACGCCACCTAAGAGGCGCCCAGCCGCCCGGAGGAGCCCCACCCTCGGCCCAGGACACGCGTCTGCGCAGAAAACCGACGGCGCGGCCCAGCCGGGAAGCCGCGGGGGGGGGGGGGGCCTTGACGTCAGCGCGACCCCGGCTCCTCCTCCTTGCCCCCGCGGGGCTAGGGGCGCGCCTTCCGCCAGCCCCCGGGGAGCAGAGCTGGGCCCACGCAGCGGACGGCCCGCAGCTGCGGCGACCCGGCGGGGGCACCTGCGTCCGGGGGCTCCCAGCGGCCGCCCAGGTGCCGTTGTGCGGCGCGCGCACTGCGCACAGCACCGCGGGGCGCTGCCCGGGGGGGGGGGGGGGGCTCCTGAGCGGCCCAGCCCCCAGCCCGGACGCGCTGGGGAGGACCTCGCCGGACCCGCAGTCACCGGGAGCCCTGCGGCCTCGACGGCCTCGACGTCCCGGCCGGGCCCGCGGGCACCTGCGAGGCGGAGGCGGACGTGTGCACGCGGACACCGCGGCCCGAGGCGGGCAGGGGGCCTAGGCCGGGGACAAGCGCTCCCCCCTCGGGCGGCGGCACGGGGCTCCCCAGGTGTGCCCCCGCCCCCCGACGGCCCACGCAGCCCCCTCCGCGCCCTTGCTCTGCCCCCCGGGGCCCCCCAGCCCTACCCCCCCCCCCCGCCTAGGCAGGCCCTGTGCTAGGGCCCTGAGCGCGGGGCGCCCCCCCCCCGCAGGTGCAGGTGCAGGTGCCGCCCCCAGCGCCCTGGTGCCTCAGTCCTGAGGGGCCCAGGCTCCTCCGGGGGGGGGGGCACCTGCGCCCAGGGGCTCCCCTGCTGGCCCCGCGCCGCTCCCCGCACCCCTGCATGACCCGGGGGCTCCGGGGGTCGGTTACTAGCCAGTGATGGGTTACAGCCCCAGAGAGGGGTCCTTATGCGGCTGTGAACGTTCCTGTGAGCAATTAGAGGAAATGCGGAAAGCCCCCCAAAGCCTGCGACCTGGGGCGCCGCGGGCAGGTCGTCGCTGTCCCGCCCCTGAGCTGCGGGCAGGTGACACGGGGAAGCGCCCAAGGCTTCCTCTGCTTTAGTTTTCCTTTGCCTGATTCCTCTGTTGTATCACCTACTTAGGGACGTTTAAACGATGTATTGTTTGTTTTGGACATTAGGGAAAGATAATAAGCTGTACCAACTACTTTTTCCTAAAATCCAAAACTACCTGAAATGCATCTTGAGTTGGTCATATAGTTTACTCATTTCACATTCTTTTTTTTTTTAAGACTCTTAAAATTTATTTGAGAGCGGACAGAGCTAGCAGGAGCAGGAGCAGGAGCAGGGAGGGGAGGGAGAAGCAGCCTCCCAGCCTCCCAGCGAGCCCCAAGGTGGAGCTTGACCCCAGAGACCCCGGGCGGCCTGAGCCCCCCACACCCCTCGTCCCGGCCTTCTTCTCCCACCGCCTCCTCGCTCTATGTGCCGGCGTTCCCCTAGTTACACATTGAGGAGTGGAGCTGATGGGTCATAGAAAATGCAAGTTTTCAACTTTATTAAATGCTGATCGTCTGGAAAATGATTATACAGATTTCACTGCTATTAGCTGTGCGTAAAAGCTCCCGTTAACCCACATCCTCATAAACACTTGCCTTTGCATTAATTTTCCCCAATCTAGTGTGTAATCTAGTGTGTAGAATAGTATGTCATTGGTCCTAGTTTTCATTTTCCTGATCACTGAGATTAAGCATATTTTCATATCTGTATTTATGTTATTTCTTCTGTAAAATGCCTATTTGCATTCAGTTTCTATATTTTATTGTGTTGTCCTAATTGATTTGTAGAATTTTTAAGAATACGATGTGGACGTAATTCCTTGTCAGGTACATCTGTGATATCTGTTATGAATATCCTTCACCAAGACATTTGATATTTTTCACTTTCTTATGGTGTGTTTTGGTGATGTCAGGGTAGTCGATTTATCAGTTTGAGGGGTGGTACTTTATCTTTTAATAGATCCTAAGGTTATAATGTATTCAGTTTTTTTTTTAAAGATTTTATTCCTTTATTCATGAGAGAGAGAGAGGCAGAGGGGGAAGCAGGCTCCGTGCAAGGAGCCCGACGCAGGACTCGATCCCAGGTCCCCAGGATCACGCCCTGGGCTGAAGGCGGCGCTAAACCGCCGGGCCCCCCGGGGCTGCCCAGATATTCAGATTTTCTTCCAAAAGTTTTGAAGCTTCACTCTCCGTGTGTAAGATTTTATGCCATCAGAAATCAATTTTTGGATATGAGCATAAGGGTTGTTTGTCTTTCCTTCCTATCACGCAGCCAGCGACCTCGGCCCCGTGTATTTCGTCCGCCCGTGATTCCTACCACCTCCTTCCTCCCGGAACTTACCGTGTTCGTGTAGTTCTGTGTCTCTAGGGTTTTAATTACCTTCGCTCTGTCGTAAGTCTCGCAGTCTAGAAAATCCAGCTCCTTTGTCCTGTTTGTCTTCAAAACGTCTTGGCCCTTCTGGGACATTTGCTCTTCCATCTCATCATATGATCATGTGCCAGTAAAACTATCTGAACTTTTTCTTTGCAGAAAGATTTTGAGCTACTGTTTCAAGTTATTTCGTAATGACAAGGCTATTTAGATTTTCTGTTTCTCTTTCAGTTACTTTCAGAAGTAATATTTTCCCAAGAATCTTTTTTTCATTTCTTTGAAAGTATCGGGGTGGATACTTTATTCTATTCCCACCTTTTAAAAACTTCTGCCTATCTGTGGATATGGCCCTTTGTTGATGTGTATTCTTACCTTGTCTCTTCTCGATCTTACCAGAGATTAATCTATTTTTATAATCTTCTCAAAGAACTTTTACTTTGGTAGTTTTTCTCTATTTTATCTTAGTCCTATTACACTAATTTCTCTATTATGTCCTTCCTTCTACTTTACTTGTCTTTGTTTTACTAGAAAATCAGGTTGATTCCAAATCAGCTTTTTTTTTTATCAACAATTGAGGATTTGGCTTTCTTAGCTCTAATGGCTATTATTACTTGTTCATCTGCCTTCCATTTTGTAAAAGTTTGTTGCTATTATGTTTTCTCATATTCTGCTCATCCTTGTGGGTTTATAGCAATTAAAAAAAAAAATCCCACTACTGTAGTTTTAATGGTTTGGGGGAAAGGAATAAAATTAGATACATGTTTTCAATCTGTTATTTATATCTGGAATATTTTTTATTAATTTTTATTTTATCTGGATCATTATGTATTAATCTTTCTTATTTATCATCTTCTAGTCCTCCCTCAGATATACCTTGTTTAATTTCTTCAACTCTGTCTTTCATTTCA
This sequence comes from Nyctereutes procyonoides, assembly GCF_905146905.1. Lineage (NCBI taxonomy): Eukaryota > Metazoa > Chordata > Mammalia > Carnivora > Canidae > Nyctereutes > Nyctereutes procyonoides. The sequence goes on along the minus strand of NW_026575126.1, from coordinate 470,057 downwards.
CAAAGTCTTCTTCTGTTTAACCCACCCACTGGGTTTTATTTGAATAATAACAATTTTCCTTTATAAAAGTTATGTCTAATGGTCTTTGAAATCTCCCATTTTGATGGCATTGCATGCTTACTTCTGTGAGTTTACATTCTATTTAACGATTTAATCCATAGCTATTTTGCTTTATTATATTTTTTTAAAGAAAGTTTTTTTAATTTTTTTTTATTTATTTATGATAGTCAGAGAGAGAGAGAGAGAGAGGGGCAGAGACACAGGCAGAGGGAGAAGCAGGCTCCATGCACCGGGAGCCCGACGTGGGATTCGATCCCGGGTCTCCAGGATCGCGCCCTGGGCCAAAGGCAGGCGCCAAACCGCTGCGCCACCCAGGGATCCCTATTTTGCTTTAATATGTGATTATTCCACTACTTAAAGTCCGTCAAGATCTAAACTAGGTGTTCTTTGTTTCCTCTTCCTCTCCTCCTAGTGGTTTGGCTTCTTGTGTGTTTGGTTATATTTTCTGCAGAGCTGATATTTATTTTATTGATCTTAATCAGTGACCCTCCTAGAAAGCCAAAGTGAGGAAGCTCTCCCCTAGACAGGGTTTGCATTTGCATTTGCTTTTGCTCAGAGCCAGAGGGTGCTCCCCACCTGTTAAAAACTTCGAGCCCCGGCTCGAAGCTCAGGCTTAATCTCTCTGCCTTGTGACTTAGCTTTTGACTGTGGTTTTAATTAACCCCAGCGTTTGCCAGCGGGGCCGCTGCGGAGAGCTGTGGGTGAACTGCTCGCACCTCCGCTTCTCACGTGTTGCGGGGTTCTGGGGCGGGAGGGGAGGAGTCCTACATCTCTTCCCGCAAGCCCGGAGATCGAATTAAAAGCATGGTTGGTTTCGGGTCGTGTTGGTCTTATGGTAGCAAGCGCTCCATCGAACTAGTTCTCCGTCGTGTCAGGATGCGTTTTAATCTCGGGGTTCTACTGTCCTGGGGTTTCGGCGTCGATGTTCGCTCAAGACAGAAGTTCTCTGATCTTCGCAGTCATCTCTCCCTCCCAGCCAGTGCTTGAGCACCTTCAAACATTCCCATTTCCTCCCTTTATCTTCCTTTGGCTTTTCTCCGAGTTCACAACCGCCTGGGTGTGCTAATTTTTCTAATGATACAAAAATCTCCCCCAAATTTTTCAGTCCTCTGACTTCTGTTTTACCTTCTCCAGAGAATGAGCCCATAGCCCTGAGCTGTTCAATGTGGTAGCCACTAATTCCATGTGACTACTTAGTTATTTTTCTTCTTCTTCTCTCTCTCTCTCTCTCTCTCTTTTTTTTTTTTACAGGCAGGGGGGGAAAAGAGTGGGGTGAGGAGGGGGAGAGGGAGAGAGAAACCCTAAGCAGGCTCCACACCCAGCACAGAGCCCAATGCGGGGCTCCATCTCATGACCCCGAGATGGTGACCTGAACCCGAATCAGGAGTCAGCCACTTAACTGACTATACCACCCGGGTGCCCCCCCCCATGGGGCTGATTAAAATGAAGTAAAATAAATCCACTTCTCGGTGAAAAAAAGATCTCAAAAGAGGAAGATTCTGAGTGACTCCGTTCTGCATGTTGATGGGTTCCTTTGAGTTCAGCTCACCACCTGTTAACTGCCCGTCTCGGTCCCATCATAGCGGAGAAGGCAGCAGGGGAGACCCTGTGGAGCCTAGAGACGCGTGGGACTGTTGGTAGGGGTGAGCACTGGCTTGGGGGGCGAGGGCAGTGGTGGACACTCCTCGAGTTCTCTCTGACCTGCTCTGCTCCTCAGTCCTGGGACATAGCATGATGACCCCCACTAATGACCCCTTCTAGAAGACGAGGGATCTGAGAAGTGAAGGGAGTTGACCGCAGCCGCGTAGTTATCACGTGCAAAAGCCAAGATTCAGAGCCAGGTCTTTCCTTTAAGGGGCAGCTTTGTCCAGTGAGCTGGGAACCGGCCGTCCCGAGTCCTCTCCATCCCGAAACCCAGCCGGCGAGAGGCTCGGGAAGCCAGCGATCCCGGCAGACGCTTAGCGCGCCCGCGGCAGAGCTCCCGGGGCCGAGGGAGCGGATGGAGGGCACAGCTGCCGAGTGGACCCGTGTCCAGTACACGTAGGGGTCATTATCAGCCATCCTCAAGGTCGGCCAAAGCCCCGTTGAGCCTGGCTGCGGGGCTCACCAGGAGCACGTTGGCTTTAGTGTTATTTCCGCCAGACTCCATTTGTCCCCCAGAGAGCCGGGTACAGAGGGCAGGGATGCTTCTAGGCTGGCTTTCTGCAAAACTGTGGGACAGCCCTTCTCTGCATCGAGTTCACCTCGGAGCCCGGGCTTCAGGTCGGGCGCACCTGGGTCCAGGTCGCCGTCCGGCCACTTCCCAGCGCCGCCGCGCCTGTGGTTGGACAGACTGGGCACCTGGCTCACTTTCCACCCGTGTGAAATGTGAGTCCTGGGACAGTTCGTGCCATATAGGTTTGCCACGAGGGTGGAAGGTCCCCGGCCCGAGGCGTACCAGCGACTGTGTGAGGCTGGTTTGCTTTGTCTCCATGTGCCCGTGTGCATGTGCGTGTGTTTCTATGTGTGTAGAGGACGCAGGCATTTAATGCCTGAGAAACACAGAACTTCCTGCCCTGAAACCTGGGCATTGTTGAGCAGCTGGTGGTGAGGTCCTAGATTCTCCAAGTTTCTGGAATAGGGTTGGGATTAATTTTCCTCCTGGATGAAATAAAGCCACAGCCCGCTATCCCAGGCAAGGAAGGGTGGGTTACGGGCCTGAGGCCTGAGCCTGGGGTTGTACCTCTGCCCAGGGGTGCAGTCTTCATCCACTGCACTGCACCCTAACCCTAACCCTAACCTTAACCCCTAACCCTAACCATAACCCCTAACCATAACCCCTAACCCTAACCCCTACCCTACCCCAAAACCTAACACTAACCCCTAACCCTAACCCCTACAGATACCCCTAACCCCAACCCTAACCCCTAACACTACCCCTAACCCTAACCCCTAACCCTAAGCCTAACCCTAACCCCTACAGATACCCCTAACCCCTAACCCTAACCCCTACAGATACCCCTAACCCTAACCCCTAACCCTAACCGGTGCAGGGGCCACACAGAGTGCTGGGAACCCGGAGACTACTGTCTTCCAGGCACACTTTGAAGGCCCTTGGGGTCTCCTCGTAGCCATCCCTGCCCGTGCAGACTCCACGTCTTGCTGGAGCCTTCTCCCCGGCCTCCCCCCAGCCCTGGGGGCCCGGGGCCTTCACTAGCCCCCTTCACATTCTTTAGGACTAAGTGCCTTTTAGTAAGTCACCCGAGAATGCACGTAGTGTTGATGTACCTACGTTGTAAATGGGCAGCATTGCTATGGGAGTGGCCGTTGTTGCTTTTGGCGGGATCCTTTCCAGGCACGAATCTACGCCAAGGAATTCTAGAATTCCAGAGCCATGCGCTTGGTTTCCTATAATCAAACGTGGACAGCAGTGCCCAATGTTAAGGTCATTATTCTGAAAGAAAATGGCAGGAAGGTGATGGCGTGTCGCCGTCTTTTCTGGCCTCCCGTCCCTGGCAGCTGGACACCCAGCCCGCGCCCCTTGCCGTGGGGGGCGGCGACGCCTTCCCTTTCCCTGCCGCGAGGTCTCCGTGCGCCGCGGCCTTCCGAGTGGAGGCCTGTCCCCGGCGACGCACACTCGGAGCCCCGTCCTGTCCCGCCTCCTGTTTCCTTAGGTCGGGCCCACGCGGACTCTGCTCCAAGGCCGAGGTGACTCACACACCCACCCTCCAACAAACACGTCCTTTCTGGATTTCTAGTTTTACATGGCAGCTAGTTTCCTAATAAATCTGAGCAGAATTCGGAGAAAACTCGGGTCCCTTTCCCTCCGGGACTCGGACTTGCTGGATCCCAGGCCCCCGCGGTGATTTCTGCCCCGTCTCCCTGTCTAGAATGGGCAAAGTTGCTGCTCAGGATCGCTTGGTCCTTCCTGGATTCTTTCTCTGCAGCGAGGCAGCCCCGGGTTCTGCTCGGTGGCGCAGAAGTAGACTCTCCGTGGGAGGAGCCTGAGCGACTATTTAGCAAATGGGCCCGTTCTAAGGGACCCTGGAGTGCTGGTAAAATCAGGGAGCGCAGCCGGGCCAGACAACGGAGGAGGATCTGCAAAAGGCGGAGGCTCAGGTGGGAAGTCTTGTCCCAAACTCCTAAGCTCTTACTTACCTCTCACAAGGGCAACGCATTACCCGGCAAACTGTGATGCTTCCACTGATTCTAGAAAACGCGAAACTGCTCAGCTCCTGCCTTTCTTCCAGCTTTTCTGTCAAGGAACCGGAAGGAGAGAGGATAGCCATTGACAAGGGCCAGATAGACATTTAGCCTCCGAAACACGCTGGTCCGGATAAATTCGAGTCGAAGACACGGGGCCACGCAGATGGGATCAGTTATCCACGGGTGGTGACCGCCTGGGGCCTCCAAACGGGGCGGGCTGCCAACGAGCCCGAGGCGGGATCGCTCGGCCGCGTGGGTCCTCATCACCTCGATCTCAAATCTTACAATGCTGACGCTCAGCTGATGAACTTGACGGTGGAAGAAGCCACGGGGCCACAGGGCCCTGGACTCCCACAGACTCGGCGCGGGCGCGGGGAGCTGGGTGCTGGTGCGGCCGCCGAGGACGACTAGCCCGGGGCCGCTGTGGTCCCGCGGAGGCCTCGTGAGTGACCGCTGGGATACACCTGCCACGGGCCAAGGTAGAGTTCAGCCACATTGGTGGAGGTGTTTCTGACCCCGGGGTCCTGGGATCGAGTCCCACGTCGGGCTCCCGGCATGGAGCCTGCTTCTCCCTCTGCCTGGGTCTCTGCCTCTTTTTCTCTCTGTGTCTGTCATGAATAAACAAAAAAATCCTTAAAAATAAATGAATAAATAAATAAATAAATAAATAAATAAATAAATAAATACAAATAATTAATAATTAACAAATGAATAAATAAATTCTAGTTAACAGCAAGGTTATATTGGTTTCAGGTGTAGAACTCGGCGACTCTCACCGACATAAGCACCCAGTGCTCATCACCACTCCCTCCTAAACACCCACCACCTGTGTCACCCCCCGCCCCCCCCCCCCCGCCCTCCAGGAACCTCAGGCTGTTCTCTACCTAAGAGTAAGAGGCTGTTTCTGGGTTTGCCTCCCTCCCTCTTTTATTTTCCTCCTTATGTTCATCTGTCTTGTTTCTTAAGTTCCCCCTGCGAGCGGAATCCTGTGGTGTTTGTCCTCCTCTGGCTGCTTTCACTTAGCGTAACGCCCTCTCGCCCGTCTGGGTCTTTGCAAATGGCAAGATTTCATTCCAAACCCATTTTAAAATGAGAAGAGTCCTTGCAGACGTTCTTTAATCTTTCCCTTCGCCCTGGGGGCTGCTGTCTACCCCCCCCACCCCCACCCCGGCTCTGCTCAGTCCCCTGATTCCTGAGCACAGAGGGAGGATCTGCACTATTTCATCTTTCTAGGTTTTCCACCCACGAGGGGGGCACCAGGGCAGTCCCCATAGCTCCCTCCTTAAGCCCTTTGGCTTTTTGTTTTGTTTTTTAAGGATTTTTTATTTATTTATTCATGAGAAACAGAGAGAGAGAGAGGCACAGACAGAGGCAGAGGGAGAAGCAGACTCCACGCAGGGAGCCCGACGTGGGACTCGATCCAGGATCTCCAGGATCAGGCCCTGGGCTGAAGGCGGCGCTAAACCGCTGAGCCACCCGGGCTGCCCACCCTTTGGCTTTTTGGCAAAGCAATGGAAAAACCCTTTATAAGGACCGTGGACACATCACGGTGGAAGCCAGTCCGTGACGGTTCCCTCCTCACCTGCTTCCCAAAGTCAGCTCAGCCAAAGTCCCTTTGAAACAAAAAGCACAAATTACGGCTAATTTAGGGCAATTACAGGATTTACAAATTAAATGTATCCGCGCCGGTTTCCCTAGCAACCATCTCTGAATCACAAGATGACGAGCTTGAACTATTGTTCTATTGAACGGACCCCAGTATGGAGAGAGGCCCGCGTGCCTGACCGCCGTGAGTGCCCACCTGCGTGTGGGCAAGAGGGGCCCCGCGCGTGGGGCAGGACAGTAGGGTCAGATCCAGACCCGGCCGCATCCCAAGACGCTGGTGGGGCATCAGCCGCAGAGAAAGGGGCTTGAGCGGAGCTTGGCAACGGAGCAGGCCAGGCAGGGCCCTGCGTCCTGCCGCCAGCGCCTGGCCGGGGCTGGGGGCACACCCCGTCTCAGCTTTCCACCTACGCAGCAAGGGGCTCGAGCTGGATCCTTTCTCTGGCTTTTCCAGCTCTCTAAGGAGCATGACTTTTCTGGTTCTGGACCAAGATGTCACATTTACAGTCACCAACGGTGAATGAGGCAACTTTAGTGCTGGTCATGCTGGAGCCCTCCAACGGGACCTGCCACCAAGGGCTGAGTCTGGACCCCCACGGGGCAGCCTGGGGGCAGATGCATGGGGGGGGACAGCCTTCCCGAACCCATGAATTCTGGAGAAAGAGGCTCTCTGGACCCTAAGCTGGGATCCAGCCGTGTTTCCCAGGGGGCAGCAGCTGCAGCAAAGAAGTGGCTCCAGCCTGTGCGCAGCCACCTGAGAAGAGGGCACCCCAGTCGGGACCATAGTGGGCGCTCACGGGAAGAGGGTCCCTCCCTCCCATTGGAAGAAGCGAGGGAGAGGCTCTCGGGGGCCCGTGTGTAGACCGGCAGGAGTGCGGGAAAGTCTCCTGAGGTCCCTAAGTCAGGGTGGGGCTCCTAACCCCGGGGCAGGTGCAGAACGGAGGCCGAAGGCGCACGTGGGCCGTGGGGGCTCCTCCTTGCACCTCCTTACTCCCGGAGGACGGACGTCCGGCCAGCACACCTCTGCGTGGAGACCCGCGAGGAAGGCGGACACTGCGCCCGCACCATCCGGGACCCAGTCCCCGAGAATGAGCACCTGCCAGGAGATGCTTCAGCTCCCCCCGTGACAAGTTTGGGCGGGCGCAACTCTGGAGTCACTGAATTCTAGTGGGTTTTCTACGGTTTCTCAGCATGAACCAGTGGAGTTTTATGATGTTTAAGGGGATGTGCTTATGAGCCTGCAGTTTGCGAGCCCTTTGCTGCCAATCACGCGGGACTGTCACCATTGGGAGCGTCATCCGTCCTCGCTGCACTCTTTTAGGTTCTTCCGTACGATACTTCAAAGTCCCCCGCTTGGGAACCAGCACATACGGAGGCAAGAGCCCTGTGACGTGCTTCGCCCTGGACGGCGGTGGGTGACTGTCCACGGGTCAGACGCGGGAAACACGGCGTTCAGGGACGAGCTGCCGCGACCGCCTGCACTGGGTGGGGTGGCCGACCCGCGGCCATGGCCACCCTGCTCCCCGCGGGCCTGAGTGACCGGCCCCCAGCCTCCGTCCTTCCATCCTGTGGCCTCCGCCGGGAACGGGCTGTGGAGGAGAAGCCGCCGGGTGCCACCTTCCGGGGAGGAATCCAGGCCCCTGGTTTTCAGAGTCAAGGAAGGGTCTGCAGGGTGGAGGGTGCTGATGGCAAAATCCAGCGCCAGTGACGTCGATCGGCCCCTGCCCTGCGCCAGGCGTGGTGCTCAGTGCTTCGCCTTACGTCCCCGACCTCGTCGGCAATCCCGTGGCAGGTGGGGCACGCGAGGCAAGGAGGCTCCGAGGAGCTTGTGTGCGGCTCCAACTAGAAGGCGGAGGGACTCGGCCAGTCCAGCGTTGGCTTTCACCTCCCCGCCCGCCCGTTCCTCCCGGCCGGCCCCAAGTGACAGGTGCGTGTAAAGGAAACTCGCCTGGAATTGGGATGTTCCTTAAGTGTCTGGGTCTGCGGGGCACCCACACTTGACCGATTGTGTTCGTTGCTCTCCGGGCTTGAGAAGAGACGGCAGGGTGAGGAGGAGGCGGGTGCTGGAGCAGCCTAGATGCGGGGGCTGTGGGCACCGGGTGGGCCATCGCGGGGACCCCGCACCCCGCCAGCTCTGGCCACGGGGACTCGCCGGGGCAGCGGGACTTCCACCGCCTGCCTGCAGATGTCCTCGCTGCAGCGCCAGCCGGCTGGAACTGGGAGCACCCTAGGCTTCCCCCAGCACCCTACAGCATCCGTGACAGAAACTGCTAGAAAGGCCGCTGTTTTCCCTGAGCGACCGTATCTGCTTGTTCCTTGGCAAATGCTTAGGTGCCTACGCAGGAGGCTGCTGCCCCTGCCGCCCAAGCACCTGCTGCCCCTGCCGCCCGATGATGCTCCCCTAGGCCCGTGTGCTGGCGGCGCTAGTGCCCCCGGCGTCCTGCTTGCAGGCCCGGGGTGGCTGCACACGGTGCTCCGCTCCGGGTCCCAAAGCTGGCGACGGGGGAGGCAGGTCACCAAGCCATCCAGCCCCAAACTCCACGGACTTTACCTTGGTTTTGCTCGGAGACCATGGGCTCCCGCGGCTGCCCACACGGCCCCATGAGCACCGGCTTGCTCCCACCTTTAGCAAAAGGGCGAGCCCCGGGGTGCGTGTTCCAGGTACGGGGTCCACCTCCAGCACCCCCGCCGGCCTGTTTTCCTCCGATCCTTCACCCCACCCAACATCCCCCCCTCCGGGTACGTCTGTTTGCACTTTTACCGAAACATCCTTCTCGGATGAGGATAAGAACATTTAGAAGAGTAACAAGAGTAAAGGTGATTCGATGACGTGATTCGGGATCTCCCCAAGCGGCTTGCCGGTCCCTCAGCGCTTGTGCTGAGCTTGCACGGCCGTGGGGTGCGGGGTGAGGGAGGCAGCCCTGCGGCGACCCGACCGGGGGCAGGCTCTGGGCCGGGGCGGCAGCGGTGCTGGGCAGTGCTGGGAAACGTGCGGAGGGTGGGGAGCCGACCCCCACGTATTAGGGTGCTCTTGGGGCTCACTGGACGCACGACGAGTCTGCTGACGTGCCGTGGTGAAGGACACGGGCCCACACATCCAAATGCTCCCCCAGAGCTTCCTCGAGGTGAAGCATCTCTCCAGCTCCCAGAGCCCAGCACCTGACTGCACGCACAGATTTTTAGAAGGATGTCGTACACGGTCCTCAAATGTGCTGAATTTTCCAGGAATACGACTCCCATGCAAACCAAGGGAAGACTGCACTTTGCTCGAGAGCTTTACCAGGAATGTGTCATCCCCTCCAAATGTGCCGCCGTCAGGGACCCTGCTTCGGGCGTGGGAGTCAACAGCACAATCCACCTGTCGCGTCTGCATTTGCGCGGGCGCGTCCCCGACGACCCTGCGATAGGTACACGCTCGCTCGCGTAGCCTTTCCCTCTAAGTGTGCAACATGAAGAAAGAGCCGGCGATACACATTGTCTGAGCGCTGTCTTGCATGTCCTACCACCCGGGTTACGCACCGTAAGGAGGGGCACGCGTCTCCCAGCTCCACGATGTCTCCGGTGTCCTCCTGCCTGAACACACACGTTCGGGTTGAAATACATATTCTGTTTTTTATTTTTATTTTTTTATTTTATTTTTTATTTATGATAGTCACAGAGAGAGAGAGAGAGAGGCAGACACACAGGCAGAAGGAGAAGCAGGCTCCATGCACCAGGAGCCCGACGTGGGACTCGATCCCGGGTCTCCAGGATCGCGCCCTGGGCCAAAGGCAGGCGCCAAACCGCTGCGCCACCCAGGGATCCCTTTATTTTTATTTTTGTTTTTTTTTTTTGTTTTTTTTTTTTACTGGAGCATAGTTGACCTGCAGTATTAGCTTCGGGAGTCCAGCCTGCTGGTTCAACAGGCCCACACGCTCGTCTCTGCTCGCCGTGATGACCGTGGCTGCCACTGTCGCCGTCCGACGTCGTCCCGGCATCGCTGGCTATGATCCCTGTGCCGACCTCCTCCTTCCCGTGACTCCTCTCTGTTACAACCGTGCGTTCGAGCCTCTTCATCGCCTGTTTTGCCCCCGACCCCCCAACTCCCTGCGCTCTGGTGATTTCTAGTTAGTTCCCTGTACTTATGATTCTGTCTCTGTTTAAATTTTCTTTTTTTTTAAGATTTTATTTATTTATTCATGAGAGACACCGAGACAGAGAGAGAGAGAGGCAGAGACACAGGCAGGGGGAGAAGCAGGCTCCCTGCAGGGAGCCCGATGCGGGACTCGATCTCGCGACTCCAGGGTCACGCCCTGGGCTGAAGCCGCCCGGGCTGCCCTCTGTTTAAATTTTCATGTAAATTCTAGTTCGTTGACATACAGCACGATACTGGTGTCAGGAGTCGAATTCAGTGATTCATCACTCACACGCAACACGTGCCCTCCTTCGTGCCCGTCCCCCACCTCCCTCCATCAGCCCCCATGAGTGATTCCCACCCCTCCTCCCCCTTCCCACGTGTTCCTCTGTTTCGCTTCTTAAATTCCACATATGAGCGAGATCACGTGGCATTTGTCTTTCTCTGACTCACTTCACTGAGTGTGACCCACTCTCGTTCCATCCACGTCACCTCAAATGGCAAGACTTCGTTCCTCCGATGGCTGACGTTCCAGCGTGTGTGTATCTATGCCCCGCATCTTCTTTGCCGTGCTGGGAATGCCCCGCTGACCGTGGGGACGGCTTATACTGAGAAATAGGCTGACGATTTGTTCTTGTTTATTCCGTTTTATTTTTTATTTTATTTTTTAGGCTGACGATTTGCACACTCCTCTTTGTGCGGGATACATTTCAGTAATTTAATTCAAAAACCAGTGCTGCCTTAGATCGGTCGCAAGGAGCTGTTTGCTTACGCTACCCGTGATAATAATGTAATAGTTGATGTGACGGTTTATGAGCAACATTGATGAAATAAAAGGGGGAAATCCTCCAAGATCAAGAATTACTAATAAAAGAAGTACGTTGAACTCTTGGGGAAAAAAAAAAAAGCCACACACAGAATGTAACTTGAACGTTTTGGCTCCGGGCGCGCTCTCCGGGTTGGGAGATCGAGGCCCCGTCAGGCTCCATGCGGGGTGTGGAACCTGCTAACGTTCTCCCTCCCCCTCTGCCTCGGCCCCACTCACCCCCGCGTTCTGCGAGGGTCTTGCTGATTTGCGCCCAGCCTGCGTTTCCTCTGGTCCCGGAGGCACTTTGGTCTTGCCCTTGGTCTACCCGACGGCGGAGGCTCTGCACACCGACCGGCCAACGGCAGGACCAGGACGGGAACGGCTCCAACAACACGGAGCTGCATGATCCACCCGAGTGAGTGCAGCCTCGGGAAGCTCCGCTGCAGGAGGAACAGGCTTGCCAGCGCCTCGGTGCGGGCCACAGGCTCCCCCGTCTATCTGGGGGATACGGAGATTTGGGGCTTAGGTTTTCACCTGAGTGTACGGCTTAGTAACGGGGCTGTTCTCCCCTGAGGGGCTCGGTCTTGGCCGTTGCTGCTCTCGCTGTTGCATAAGAGAAAGGCGAGGGGTGAATGGATAGAGACGCTGTGGTCCGCGCGTACCCTGGGATGTTCCTCAGCCGTTAGAAGCGACAAATACCCACCATGTGCTTCGACGTGGAGGGACCTGGAGGGGGTCATGCTGCGTGAAAGAATCGGAGAAGGACACACATTATACGGTCTCATTCATTTGGGGAATATAAATAATAGTGAAAGGGAATAAAGGGGAAAGGAGAAAAAATGAGTGGGAAATATCAGAAAGGGAGACAGAACATGAAGACTCCTAACTCTGGGAAACGAACTAGGGGTGGTGGAGGGGGAGGAGGGTGGGGGGTGGGGGTGACTGGGTGATGGGCACTGAGGGGGGCACTTGATGGGATGAGCACTGGGTGTTATGCTATATGTGGGCAAATTGAGCTCCAATAAAAAAAAATTAAAAAAAAGAGAAAGGCACGGGGCAGGGGGAAAGCGCCCATTCCCTTGCCTGCGTTTCGAGACCCTTATAATCCCCCCTTAAGCTGACTGAGAAGTCAGCGTATCCCCCACTGATCCCTCGCTGGTGCCTATTAACCAGACAAAAGCCACCACCGCAGAACACGGTGTGCTTTTTATGTTTAAGCTTCTGTCTAACTGGCCCACTTATACCTGGATGAATCAGTTCTGCCTTCGGGGCTGAATTGAACGCGGCGTCCTCTGAAAGCTCCCCGAGCAAGCTCTTCCCCGTGTGCTGCAAGGGCTGCGTATTGGCTCTATTTTCCACGCCCTCAATCGAGGGCATGGGCTGCAGAGGATTTGGCAACCAGTTTTGGGTATGAGTAGCTATTTCTGAGATGTTTGAAGGTGGAAATACTGGAGTCTCACACGTCAGCCGTTTCCCTACTATGGAAGTGCATTTCATATCGGGTGGGCACTGGTGTTAGACGCTCATATACGTGATTTCCTTGAATCCTCATGAAGATCCTGGAAGGTACATGTTACTCCATATTTGCCCAGGGTTATTCTAGAAACAATGAATTGCAGGGCCAGAGGCTGTCTGATTCTTCAGGACATGCCCCCCCCCCCCGCCCCCTGCACAGAGCTGCTCACAGGTGTGGGGAAGGGCAGTGGCCGGGTGGCCGGGTTTAGGGCGGCGGCGGCGGCCAGGATGGAGAGAAGCGGGGGCAGGTGAGGCTGCGCTGGCCCTGGGGTTCGTCCAGGTCAGATGGGTGCGTCCTGAGCCAGAGCTCTGTCCTCAGGCAGCAGGAAGAGCCTACGTGTGAGGTGTGAGTCAGAAGGCTTCGGTGACACATCTGGAAATACGGGGCCGGCAGCCGCTCATTGTTTCAGAGCTGGTTTAGCCCAGTGGCTGCACGCACAGCCCCGAGAGCCACGCCGTACGCATTTCCATCCTGGTCGCGGGCTCTGACGAGTCACTTGCCCCCTTTGAGGTCACTCTCAGCACCTGATTCTTTTCATCTGCAACATGGAGACGACAGGGCTTACCTCTCCGTGCTGGGCCCGACCAGTCTACAGAGTATCTGGCCAGCAATGTTCGGAGCTCTGGAGGTCAGGGACAACAGGGAAAGTCTGCGAAACTGTCACAACCAAGAGGAACGTAAGGAAACACGAAACCTGCATCATAGACAAAGGACATTAGACAAGGAAATGAGGAAATCTGAATAAAGAACGGAGTTTAGTGAAAAATAATTGTACCAATATTGGTTCATTCATTGTAACAAATATGTCATGATAATGTAAGATATTTGTAAGAGGAGCAACTATGAGATTTATAGGGACTCCCTGTACTGTCAGTGCTGGTTAATTTTATGTGTCCGCTTGGCTAGGCCATGGCCCAGCTGTTTGGTCAAGCACAAGTCTAGATGATTCTATGAAGATATTTTTTAGAAGTGACTACTATGGAATCAATAGACTCTGATGAAAGTAGATTACATCCCAAAACGTGGGTGAAAAAAAAAAAAAAAACGTGGGTGAGACTTATCCAATCAGTTGAAGGCCTTAAGAGAAAAGCTGAGGTCCTCTCAGCAGAAATCTGAATAAACTACAGACTTGCATTCATAATTATGTATCAATATTGGTTCATTAATTGGGACAAATGTACCCTACTAATTAAGATGTTAATAATGGGGGAAACTGGCTGTGGGGTATACGGGGTATATCTCTTTACTATCTTTGCTCTAATTCTGTAAATCTAGAACTGTTATAACATTTTTAAAAGTGCTTTAAGAAAATCAGTCTTGCAGAATTCAGCTTTACTGACAGAAATAGAATCTTGCTTTCAAACAGTGAAACGAGGAGCATATGCCATTTTGTTCCACAATAGCATCCAGAGTCTTGCTGTAGTGACACAAAGGAATGAAAATGGGTTTCTCTTTATGGACTTGCACAAAAAAGTACTTTTTGTTTAACCAATGAGTGTTTTATAGCAGAAACACTGTGCATATGGAAACAATCAAAACGGAATACACTGGGAAGCAGAATTCTGTTACTTAAGAGGGACATAAAACGTGCTTCTTGTTTTTAATGGGGTGATTATTTTTCATTCTTTAATCATTTGTGCTCTCTTTCTAGGTAGCTCTTTTCTGTCACTTTAATAGCCCATAGTGGTGAAAATAAAGAACTAGGAATGGGGTTAAAGTAAATGTTGGGATGAAAGGTCTTAGTTCCGTCTGGCAGGTCCTGTTCAGGACGTCAGGCAAGTTGAAGATGAAACCATTCATTCAGAAATATTTATTGTCTGCCTACTGTATACCAGGAAGTGTGAGGCTTCTAAAATGAATCATTTACAGGTGCTACCCTCAAGCATCTCTTTTTTGAAAGATTTTATTTACTTATTCATGGGAGACACACACAGAGAGAGGCAGAGACACAGGCAGAGGGAGAAGCAGGCTCCCCACAGGAAACCTGATGCGAGACTCGATCCCAGGACCCCGGGGTCACGACCTGAGCCAAAGGCAGATGCTCAACCACTGAACCACCCAGGTGCCCTACCCTCAAGCATCTTATCATTGTTCATATATAAAGCAGACATGCTTTATATATGAATATATAAATTATATATTGTAATTTGTCATAAAACATATAAATTTTATCCTTATATATCATGTGTGTATAACAGTTGTAAATATGTAAATCATATATATATATATATCTCCTACATATCTCACTCTTTCCTTGCCTCCCATAGGCAACTTTTCTAATGTCTTTAGTATATATTTTACATGTGTGTGTTCCTACAAAAATTTATGATATTGATTTGTAGGCATATATCTTTAGTTTATATAAATGGTGAGGTGCCATATATCTCACCCCATTTTCTTTTTTCAGCAAAGTATGGCTTTTTTTAATTTTTATTTTTTTAAGATTATTTATTTATTTATGATAGACACACACACAGAGAGAGGTGGAGACACAGGAGGAGGGAGAAGCAGGCTCCATGCAGGGAGCCTGATGTGGGACTCGATCCCGGGACTCCAGGATCGCGCCCTGGGCCAAAGGCAGGTGCTAAACCGCTGCGCCACCCAGGGATCCCCAGCAAAGTATGTTTTTAAGACCCATTCTTATTGTTATGTGAATAGAAGTCACCCTTATTGCTACATAATATTCCAAGGTGACCATCTTAAGAAGAAAGAAAGCAAAATAAATGAAAGAAGGATGAGAGAAAGAAAAGAAAGAAAGAGAGAAAGAGAAAGAGGAGAGAAAGAGAGAAAGAGAAAGAGAAAGAGAAAGAAAGAGAAAGAGAAGAAAGAAAGAAAGAAAGAAAAAAGAAAGAAAGAAAGAAAGAAAGAAAGAAAGAAAGAAAGAAAGAAAGAAAGAAAGATTGATTCTCTTTTGCTGGTCCAACTGTGGTATTGGACACTCTCCTCCCACCTACCTCCTCCTCAAGGAGGCTTCAGTTGGCTTGTGCTTTCCCTTGGGTCTAGAGGGTGAGTATTCACTTACATAGACCTAATTATCTAGGAAAGTTTCCAAGGGAGGATTCCAGCTCATTTCATTAAGAAGACTGTGGGTAGCCTCCTCACAGCTATAATTAGTGCTACTCTATAAACCCTCTCTGCTTTCTGAGAATATATCAGTTCTGATTCCTATGGAACTTTTTCTTCCCTGACCTTCGAGGGCTATAATAATTCCATCTCTAAAACTCCCATAGTATTTCTGAACATTAATTACGTTTCAGGATGTGTACCAGTGGTAGAATGACGGTGAAGGGTCTGAGAGACAGGGGCAGGCCTGTCCTGGCTGAGACTGAGGGTCTGGGCCCTCTTTAACGGGTCTTAACCTCCTTCTGTGGTTAGAACAGGTGCTGAAGTTATTCTTCCTGTGTTTGAATCCTAGTTCTGCAACTTCCTAGCTGTGTAAACTTGAGCAAATTACTCATCTAGGAAATGAGGTAATTAAACCACAGATGACTTATAGGGTAAAATTCCAATTCAACTACTGATTCATCCATAGATACTTTCTTGCCTCTGTGCCCTTTAGACATCATTCTTTTCTCTGAAATGTCTTTTTCCCAGTGCCCTTCTCTCCCTTCAAGGTTCTCTCCAGACAGCATGTTCTCCAAAAGGTTTTCCTTAGAATTCAGATTTAAATAAAGAATGAAAGAGGGATCCCTGGGTGGTGCAGCGGTTTAGCGCCTGCCTTTGGCCCCGGGCGCGATCCTGGAGACCCGGGATCGAATCCCACGTCGGGCTCCCGGTGCTTGGAGCCTGCTTCTCCCTCTGCCTGTGTCTCTGCCTCCCTCTCTCTCTCTCTCTCTCTCTCTCTCTCTCTCTGTGTGACTATCATAAATAAATAAAAATAAAAAAAAAGAATGAAAGAGTGTTGAATATGGAATAAAGGTAAGATATAATCTTTTTTTAATTAATTGATCCAACAGATAACTGTTTAAAGTATCAGTAGTAAATAATACAATTTATTAGGCGATTACAGCATATGGGTGAGTGAAATGAATGACATTAATGGTGTAAGGGATGGGACTGACAATTTGGGGATACTGTGCTATAAGTTACCTGCATTGCATGTGAAGTGGTACAATGTAATTTGGAAGTGGACTTAAAATTGCTATAAATATATATTGTAAATTGATATGCTTAGAGAGGAGAGAAAATGGAATCATATAAAATGCTCAGCTCAAACCAGAAAGGGCAGAACAAGGGAAAAAATAAGCACAGGATAAACACAATGAATAGAAAACACTTACAGACATGGTAGATAGTAAACCCCCAAAAATCATTAATCACATTAAATATAAATGATCTCAATATATTAATTAAAAGATAAAGACTGTTGGGGTAGATTTAAAAAGATCCAAATATATATATAGTTTTTTCAATAAGAAACCCATTTTAAATATAAAGAAACAGATTAAAAGTAAGGAGATGGAACAAGATATAATAGTACTAACCAAGAGAAAGCTGGAATAGCTATAGTAATTTCAGATAAGTTAGAATAGAATCTAACTTATCTGAAATTACTATAAAAGGGGATAAAAGGGGTCATTACATAATGAAAAAGGAGTCTATTCCCCAAGGAAATATAGCAATCTTCAACATGTATGTACCTAATAACAGGACATCAAAAGACATGAGGCAAAACCAAAATGAACTGCAAGTAGAAATAGACAAATCCATTGTTACGGTTGGAAACTTAAATATTCTTTCAGTAGTGGATAGATCCAGCAGACAGAAAATGAGTAAGAATCCAGTTGAAAAAAAAGAGCACCATTAATCAACTAGATCTAATTGACATTTATAAAATACTTCCTCTAAAAACAGCAGCATACACATTTTTTTTTCTTCAAACTCATGTGGAACGTTTAGGGCCATAAAGCAGACTTGAACAAATGTATACGACTAAAAGTCATACAAAGTACATTTTCAGACCACAGTGGAATTAAACTAGAAACCAGTAATGGAATGATAGCTAAAACAAAACAAAACAAAAAAACCCAAACCCTCCCAGATATTTGGAGATTTAACAACACGCTTTTTATTGTATGTAAAGAAAACAGTGCTCATAGGGGAAATTTATAGAACGAAGTGCCCATATTAGAGAAGAGAAATCCAAAAGCAATCATTTGACTTTTCACTTTAGAAAACCAAAGAAGAACAATCTACAACTAAATCAAGCAGAAGAAAGGAAATTTAAAACATTAGAGCAGAAATCAACAAAATTAACTGGAAAATACACCCCCATAAGTCAATGAAACAAAAAACTTTAGCTCTTTGAAAAGATCAGTAAAATTAATAAACCACTTGCCTAGCTAACCAAGAAAAAATCGAAAGAAGACACAAATTATTGATATCAGAGATGAAATAAGGGTCATCACTACTTACACGATGGACACTGAAAGGTCAATAAAGGACTAAGTGATCGAGTAAGGAACTACACGGGTGGTTTTAAGATTTGCTGTATCAGAAGTACCTGAGGGGGCCTGTTAAAATGCAGACCCCGCCCCCAGGTCTCACCTATATATTTTTTTAAATTAATTAATTTATTTATTCATGATAGACACAGAGAGAGAGGCAGAGACAGAGGCAGAGGGAGAAGCAGGCTCCCTGCAGGGAGCCCGACGGGGGACTCGATCCTCAGGCCTCCAGGACCGCGCGCTGGGCTGAAGGCGGCGCTAAACCGCGGAGCCCCCCAGGGATCCCTCACCTATATATTCTGATTCTGTAGCTGTGGGTTCTGTATTTTTAACAAGAACCGTAGGTAATTCCAGTACACCCGATCCTAGGACCACAGGCTGAAAAGCACTACGGGCTCACGTGCAAGAACCGTAGGTAATTCCAGTACACCCGATCCTAGGACCACAGGCTGAAAAGCACTACGGCTCACGTGAAGGCCTTAACCCGGTCGGAGAAACGAGAATATAAAGTAGGATATGTCTGGGCCAGGGGCTGGTGGCGTTTTATCTGGGGCCTCCTTTCTTTATGAGGTAGAGGAAGATATCTCTGTGGACAAGGGGTCATTTACAGCTGCAGGAAGCAGTCAGGCTGGGAACAGAAGTGGTAGGAAGGGGGGAAATGCTTGCATGGGGTTCTGAAGCAACCCTGATCCTGGAAATCAACATTATTAAGATGCCACGTCCTTGTGAAGGATGGAGAACACAAGTGCCATCAGTTTTCTTTTTTCTTTTTCTTTTCTTTTCTTTTTTTTTTTTTTTTGCCATTAGTTTTCTACAGAGCTTAAAAGGGGGAGGAGCCTAGAAAAAAAAACTAAAAAAAAACCAGGCTCCTAGAATTATAATTGTGAGGATCCTGAGCACCACCACCTGGCTCTGCTAAAGAGGCGAGCCAGGCTCCCCAGCCTCTCCCCGAGAGTCCTCTCTCCCCGCCCGGTCTCCTCAGTGGTAAAGTGCAGACAAAATAGTTTCCACTTCGTAGGCTCAGAGCCGGTCCTAAATGGGCTCACGCACGGGAATTATTAGAGCAGCGCCTGTCTCGCGGCAAACCCTCACCTGCACATCAGCTCACTCTCGCTCCACAGGCAACACCCTGCTTGACTTTTACACAAATAAGCCAATTGATCTGACTTCGCACATGGCCACTTTGTCCCCATCTTACAGGTGAGGAGATGATGGAAAAGGAAAACCCATTGTCTTAAGTCCCCACAACCAGTACCTGAGCCAAGGGGGCTGGAGACTAGGTCTCCCGACTCCAGCCTCACTTCCTGAGAGTTTACTCGGTGCCAGGTATTGTGAAAAGTACTTTTCTCTTTTTCTTAAAGATTTTCTTTTTTATTTGGGAGAGAGGACATGCGTGAGAGCGCCAAGCGTGAGCCGGGGAGGGACAGAGGGAGAAGCAGTCCCCGCTGGGCCGGGAGCCCGGGATCAGGGCCTGCGCCAGGGCGATGCCAACTGCCGAGCCTGGGCGCCCGAGGAGGGTACCTTGGAGCACGCAGCCGTCGAGGCTCCAGGGAAATGCCCTAAGCAGCAGGCCCGGGGCAGCCGGGCTGGCACCTGCGCCCCCAGGGACCCTCGCCTGCCCCCCCGCCCCTCTGAGCCTCACCTGCGGGCGCCCACCCGCACCTGCGAGGGCATCCAAGCTAAGGAGTCTCAGCCCCGCCCGGGAACAGCTCCTAACTACGCGGAACCAGGAAACCAGTGCCTGTGGGGCTGCAGGTGCGCGGGCTCAGAGGGCTTCCCGGAGGCGGGAAGTAGTTTGCAGGTGAGCCTCCCGCAGGTGGAGGGCGGGCTGGGGGCGGGTGCCGGACGAGCTGAGCGCAGGAGGCCACGGAGAGCGCTCCGAGGATGGGATCCACAAGCCGGCTGTGCCAAGGCTCATGGAGGGTAAGTTTTGAAAGGGATTCGGGGTCTGTCCAAGGGAGCGGGGAATATGGGCGAGACTTTGGGCTTTAATGGGAGCCACACGTCGGTCGTTTGGGGTTTTTTGCGAGCACCTCTCAAAGTGAATGGCTCTTTACCTTGATCTCATGGAAGAGTCAAATGCAACTCTAAGAAATGACAGAGAGGCCGAGTAACCCAGTCCGTGTCGGTCAGCGGTGACACCTTGCACAAGGTGCCGGGGTACTAACGTCCACGCAGTCCCCGTCGTACTCCGATTCCGCAGTGTAGCTCACACCTGTGTACGTATTTGAGTCTGCGGGATTCTCTGGCACCCGGAGGTTTGCGTATCTATGACCACAGTCGAAATATGCGTCAAAGGTGATGCCCTTTTGTCCCTAACGATTTTATCATTGGGCATGTTGTATAGAAGTTCCATTATCCATTTTAAATTGATTTTATAAGGTGAGAGACTTAGACTTGAGCTTTTTGGTTGCGAATGCGTTTTTGTCTACGAATGTCCGACGGCTGGCCCCGTTTACTGGGAAGACCGCCTGTCTGCGTTCAACTGCTTTCGCGCCTTTGTCAAAAATCACCGGAGCCAACGGAGCCCGCCTGTGTGCCCTGCCCTGGGTTCCCTCGTCCGCTCACTGGCCCAGTGTCCGTCTGTCTGCCAGTACTGCGCTGTCTTCATCGCTGCGGCTGCATCATTTTATCGGTCCCCTCCAAGAGCGTTAGCTGCTCCAGGTGCTTTGCCTTTCCCTGTGAATTTCAGAATAAGCCTGCCTGGGTCCACAAAAGCCCTCCTGGGATTTTGGCAAGAATCGCACTAGGTCTTAGGTCAACTTGTCCTTCTCCCTCTCCGTCTGCCCGCTGCAGCCTCTGCTTGTGCGCGTGCTCTCTCTCTCTGTCAAATAAATAAATAAAAATCTTAAAAGAAAAATTAAAAAAAAACCCTTAGATCAATTTGGAGGGAACTGACATCTTTCAAAGTTGAACTACATGAACATACTCTCTTTTTAAATTTGATTTCTTTTTGCATTTAGATCCTTCATGTGTTTTGTTAAGTGTATGCACAGTATTTCATTTTACTTATTTATTTATTTATTTATTCATTCATTCATTCATTCATTCATTCATGAATAAGAGAAACAGAAAGAGAGAAAGAGAGGCAGAGACCCAGGCAGAGGGAGAAGCAGGCTCCATGCAGGGAGCCTGACATGGGACTCGATCCCGGGTCTCCAGGATCAGGCCCTGGGCTGAAGGTGGCGCTAAACCTCTGAGCCACCCAGGGGTCCCCATATTTCATTTCCTTTTTAGCAATTGTAAATAATACTGTTTTTAATTTCAGTTTCCACAGAACCTGTGTTACTGTATAAAAACACCCTTTAGCTTTTTTTTTTTTTAAGATTTTATTTGGGAGAGAGCACGTGTGCATGAGTGTGGGGGCGAGCAGGGCAGAGGGAGAAGCAGACCCCACTGGGCGGGGAGCCCGATGCGGGGCCTGAGCTCAGGACCCCAGACCACGACCTGAGCCAAGGGCCGATGCTCAACCACGGAGCCCCCCAGGCGCCCCCATCCTCTTACTTTCAACCTACCCTCGTCATTAAACGTGAAGTGAGTTTCTTCTCACCGTAAACACCATGTATCAGCTTGTGCTTCTTTTTGTCTGCTTGTTCTAATCCACGCTGCCAACCCGATTTTTTAATTGGCGTCTTTACACCATTTACGTTGAAGGTGAATCTTGATAGATTTGAGCTTAAGCGTGCCGTCTTACCATTTGTCTTCTGGTTTTCCTGTTTCTCCTCTCTCACCTTTCTGTGGGTACATTTTTCAGAACTCCACCTTAATTTACCTTTAGAGTCTTTGAGTGCATCACTTTTTATATAAAAACTGCCATTCTAGGTGCTATAATGTGTGGATGCGACTTACCACCTCGAGTGGAGCGCAGAGGCCTGGGTGGCTCCCTTGCCTTCCTCAGTCTCTAACAGGATTACCCGGAGTGTCAGATGTTTTCATCACCAAATGTGATTGTAAAAACTCATGACAAGGATCTTCTATTTACCCCAATTTTTACCTATTTTAAGATTCTTCTTGGGTGTAGAATTTACAACGGACTGTTCTTTTCTTTCATCACCTGAAAAGCGTCCTGCTATTTCCTCCGCCTTCTGTGGTTTTCCCACGAAGTATCTGCGGTCACTGAATTAGTGTCCCTCTTTCCATTTGCTTTTAAGAGTTTTTCTTTGTGTTTAGTTTTCAGAATTGAATTATCGGCCTGGATTTCTTGGGAGCTATCCTGGCGGGATTTGCTCATCTTCTTGGAACTGTAGCTTTGTGTCTTTCACCAAATTTGGAAAGTTTTTCAGCCATAATTTTTTTCTAGTGCTCTTTCAGACCTACTGTCTTTCTCCTCTCCTTTGACGACTCTGATTCTGCAAAGATTGGAATTTTGATTACTGTCCCACAGGACCTTGTGACTCTGTTCATTTATACCCAGTCTTGTTTTCTCTTTGTTGTTTATTTGTAATGAATTTACAAATTCATTTACAATGGATTTGATTACTTTATATTCAAGTTGACGCAGTCTGTCCTCTTCATTCTACTACTGAGCTCATTCAGGAAATTTTTAGAATTCCTATTATTGTATTTTTCAGTTCTATAATTTCCATTTAGATCCTTTTTATACAGTTTATTTGCTGACATTTTTTTTGAAGGATTTTATCTGACTGAGAGTGAGGGAGCACACACAGCTGGATGGGCAGGGGGAGAGGGAGAAGCAGGCTTCCTGATGAGCAGGGAGCCCGATATAGGGCTCAATCCCAGGACTATGGGATTATGACCTGAGCCACCCAAGTGACCTGACATTTTTTAAATTTTAATTTGCTTCAAGAAAATCTACAAGTGATTCCGGAACTATTCTTATGATGGCTTTAAAAATCCTTGTTAGGTAATTCTAACATCTGACTCTTTTTGGTCTCGGTTTCAGTTCTCTCTCCCTCCCTCTCTCATACATCTCCAAACTTTGGATCCTAATTAGCTGCTATCTGCTCCTTCAGGGCTGTTCTGTCCTTTGAGGCGTTGGCCCAGTGCAGTGTTGGTTCCCTGGGTTAGGTCGCCTATTAAGATTAAATATTTTATACTGTCTTTTGGGGTACAAACTTGATTTTGATGTAGGAGCTATGATTTCATATTTTCATCATTCCTTGTTAATTCTATTTAATAATCTCTTAATTTGACCTTCCTAGCATTTAAATGTTTTAGCTTTCGGATACATAGCCTGCAACCTGTGGGGGTGCCCTGGCTGCTGCGGGGTCCTGGGAGGGGCACAGGGAGGACAGCCCTCCAGCCTGTGGGGTGCCCTGGCTGCAGTGGTGTCCTTGTGGGGGAGGACAGCCCCCCCCCCCCGTCTATTGCGGTCTCAGCCCCCTGATTGCGGGCTCAGCCACCCCCGATGGCAGGCTCAGCCCCCCCCATTGTGGGCTCAGCACTCCCATTGCGGGCTCAAGCCCCCCCATTGCCCCATTGGGGGCTCAGCCCCCCTCCTTAAGCGGGCTCAGCCCCCCTCCTTAGCGGGCTCAGCCCCCCCATTGAGGACTCAGCTACCCCATTGCGGGCTCAGCTCCCCCCATTGCGGGTTCAGCGGACTCAGTCCTCTCCATTGCGGGTTCAGCCCCCCCATTGCGGGCTCAGCCCCCCCATTGTGAGCTCAGCCCCCCTCATTAGCGGGCTCAGCCCCCCCACTGAGGACTCAGCTACCCCATTGGGCTCAGCTCCCCCCATTGCGGGTTCAGCGGACTCAGTCCCCCCCATCGCGGGTTCAGCTCCCCCATCGCAGACTCAGCCCCCCCATCGCGGACTCAGCTCCCCCATCGCGGACTCAGCCCCCCCATCGCGGACTCAGCCCCCCCATCGCGGTTCAGCTCCCCCATCGCGGACTCAGCTCCCCCATCGCGGACTCAGCTCCCCCATCGCGGGTTCAGCCCCCCCATCGTGGGCTCAGCCCCCCCATCGCGGGTTCAGCCCCCCCATCACGGGTTCAGCCCCCCATCGCAGACTCAGCCCCCCCATTGCGGGCTCAGCCCCCCCATCGCGGACTCAGCCCCCCCCATCATGGACTCAGGCCCCCATCGCGGACTCAGCCCCCCCCCATCACGGACTCAGCCCCCCCATCGCGGACTCAGCCCCCCCCATCGCGGACTCAGCCCCCCCCCATCGCGGGCTCAGCCCCCCCCATCGCGGGCTCAGCCCCCCCATCGCGGACTCAGCCCCCCCCATCGCGGGCTCAGCCCCCCCCATCATGGACTCAGGCCCCCATCGCGGACTCAGCCCCCCCCCATCACGGACTCAGCCCCCCCATCGCGGACTCAGCCCCCCCCATCGCGGACTCAGCCCCCCCCCATCGCGGGCTCAGCCCCCCCCATCGCGGGCTCAGCCCCCCCATCGCGGACTCAGCCCCCCCCATCGCGGGCTCAGCCCCCCCATCGCGGACTCAGCCCCCCCCCATCGCGGACTCAGCCCCCCCATCGCGGACTCAGCCCCCCCATCGCGGACTCAGCCCCCCCCATCGCGGACTCAGCCCCCCCATCGCGGACTCAGCCCCCCCATCGCGGACTCAGCCCCCCCATGGCGGACTCAGCCCCCCCCATCGCGGACTCAGCCCCCCCATCGCGGACTCAGCCCCCCCCATCGCGGGCTCAGCCCCCCCCATCGCGGGCTCAGCCCCCCCATCGCGGACTCAGCCCCCCCCATCGCGGACTCAGCCCCCCCCCATCGCGGACTCAGCCCCCCCCATCGCGGACTCAGCCCCCCCATGGCGGACTCAGCCCCCCCCCATCGCGGGTTCAGCCCCCCCATCGCGGACTCAGCCCCCCCCATCACGGACTCAGCCCCCCCCCATCGCGGACTCAGCCCCCCCCCCATCGCGGACTCAGCCCCCCCCATGGCGGGCTCAGCCCGGTGGTTCCCGCAGGTCCCCGAGCTCCCGCTGCCCGGGTGTCCGTCCGGCCCCCGAGGCTGTGATTGGTCGCTGCCGCCGCCCCGCCGCCCCCCAAGCCGGGAGGTGCCGCCCGCGCTGCCAGGGGCGCTGACGCCGACGCGGACCGGGCAGCAGGGAGCCTGCGGGCCGCGCAGCACCTGGTCCCCGGGCAGAGGTAGAGGGGCTGGGGGGTCGGGGGGGATGCGGGGGGCTGGGGGGGGTTGGGGGGGATGCGGGGCGGATGCGGGCAGGTGCGCGGGCAGCGGTGCCGGGCGCCCCGGGCGCGGTGGTGAGGAGCGCCCTGGCCCTGGCCCTGGCCCTGGGCCCCGACCCCCCCCCACCGCCCCGCCGCAGCAGGTCCCGGCCCGGGCAGCCGCCCAGCGAGGAGGCCCCGGGCCTCAGGCGCCCGTCAGCGTGTGCAGGCCGCGGCCCGGGCACGGCGCTGGGCGTTACAGGAGGGAAGGCGGGCGGGGGCTGGGCTCGCGGGCGCGGGGCCGAGCCGTCCCTTGGGTGGGCGCCCGGGGCCGCGCTCCTGCAGCAGGTGCGGTGGGTGGGCGGGCGGGCGGGCTGCGCGGCTCCAGGCCCTGCAGCAGGTGCGGCGCCACAGGTGCGCGGCCACAAGTCCGGGGAGGTCCCGGGCCTCGCCGCGGGCGCGCGCCCGCCCGCCCTCCCTGCGCGGGTGCCTGGGGGGGCACCTGGGGGGCACCAGGGGCGAGGCCCTGGGGGGGCATCTGGGGCGGGCACTTGGGGCGGGGGCCTGGGGGCACCCGGGTGGGGCGTCCCCCGCGGCGATGCCCACGCGTCCTCGCCTCTCCCCGCCAGGCACCCGCCCCCCCCCCCGGCCGCGCCCCCGCCGGCTCCGCGCCATGGGCAACCAGTGCTTCGGCCTCCGGACGCGGCTGCTGCAGCGCCTGCGGCCCCTGCCCGCCCTCCTGGTGGTGCGCGGCGCCCCGCCGCAGGGCCAGGGCAAGGACTACCACGTCGCGGTGCTCGGCGCCGCCGGCCTGGCCAAGGGCGCGCTGGTGCGGAGGTGGGTGCGCGGCGGCTTCCAGGACGCGTGCCTGCCGGGGGCCGCCGAGGGGGCCGACGACGGGGCCGACGAGGGGGCCGACGACGGGGCCGACGACGGGGCCGACGAGGGGGCCGACGACGGGGCCCGGGGCGCCCAGGCCGCCGGCCCCCCGCGCGCCCCCCGCGCCCCCCGCGCGCCCCGCGCCCGCCGCGCCCTGCTGCGCCGCCTGGCTGCCGGGGCGCCCGCCTTCCCGCCCGCCTGCGCGGCCTCGGAGAAGCAGGTCCTGGAGGAGCTGCAGCCCTTCTACGAGCTGCTGTGCAAGGTCAAGGGCAAGAACGTGCGCCAGTACCCGATCGTGCTGGTGCTGGGCCGCCGCGGCGAGCAGGGCCGCTGGGAGCTGACGATCCGCGAGGGCGTCGCCTGCGTCGAGTGGGACTGCGCCTTCCTGGAGACCTCGGCCGCCATGGGCGTCGGCGTGCAGGAGCTGCTCCACGCGCTGCGGCGCCACGAGCGCAGGCCCGGCCCCGCCGCCGCCCCGCCCGCCCGCCGCGGCTCCCGGCTCGCCAGGGCCGCCGAGAAGCTGCTCGGCCACTGCCTGGTCCTGTGACGCGCCCGGCCCGCGAGCGAGCGAGCGAGCGAGGACCGACCGACAGACCGACCGACAGACCGACCGACCGAGACCCGACCGAGACCGAGCGGGCCGGCGACCCACCCCGCGCCGCCCCCGCGGCTGCCGTCAGCGCACAGCCCTTCGTTTTCCCACCCAGAGAATCCCGATGGTTAAGGCCTTGGCGTTGGGGGAGGGGAGGGGACGAGAGGAGGATGGGGGAGGAGGAGGAGGGGGAGGAGGAGGAGGATGGGGGAGGAGGAGGAGGAGGATGGGGGAGGAGAGGAGGATGGGGAGGGGGAGAGGAGGATGGGGGAGGAGAGGAGGGGGAGAGGAGGATGGGGAGGAGAGGAGGGGCAGGAGGAGAAGAGAAGATGAGGAGGGGGAGAGGAGGATGGGAGGAGGAGGGGGAGAGAAGGAGGAGGAAGGAGGAGGGAGGAGGAGGGAGAAGGAGGAGGAGGGGAAGGGAAGGAGGAGGGAGGAGGAGGGAGAAGGAGGAGGAGGGAGGAGGGAAGGGAAGGAGGAGGGAGGAGGAGGGAGGAGAAGGAGGAGGAGGGGGACGGGAGGAGAGGAGGACGGAGGAGGGGAGCAAAGCCCTATGCAGTGGAAGGCTCCTGGGATACGCCTTAGAGATGAGTATTTGAAAGCGACAGTGAAATGCTGAAATACATTGGAAGAGGCCACCGCTCTTCTTGTAACTCTATTGTGTGAGTTTTAAACATTTCAAGTCCTATAAAGTCTCCACTGTGTACCTAATTGTCAAAAAAAATGTGTTTTTGCAAAAAAAAAAAAAAAAAAAAACCACAAACCAGGCAGATGACATGGTTCAGCCAGACGTGTCAAACAAAGTAAAGGGATGTTCTTTAGCTGAGCATTGAAGCTGGGGGCGGGGAGAACAGTGTAAGTGGGACGTGTTTACTCTGTGGGTGCCAGTTGTTTCCAAAGTCGTGTAAAAATGTTTGCTGTTCCACATAGCAGTTTTTGTGAATTAATAAAGCTTTTCCTGCAGACAATCAGCTTTATGACTTCTTTTTCACTGGATAACAACAAAAGTACCCGTTGCATTAAAATTTGAACCACATCTAGGGAAGGTTTCTTTCCTATTTTTTTATGATCCTGGAAACTTTTATTTTGTAAAAATCTGAAAATATGGAAAAATAGACAAAGTATAATCACCCATTATCCCCCCCAGAATAATATTTTGATGCCTTTTTTTTTTTTAGGTTTTTAAATATCCCGCTAAAGTGTTGCTGTTTTCAGGTATTTCCATAAACCTATTTTCACAAGTTTAAAAACTCTTCCATTGTCAGTAGTTCAAACACACATTAGAATTGCCGTCTACTTTCAAGATTCGTTTATCAGGGCGCCTTAAAGTGCTGTTCCTTCCGCCTGTAGCACTCACGGTGTTTTAAACCCAAGTCCACCTTGCCCACACACGGGGTAACACCCGGCGCGGCTGGCCTCCCGTGCCCTCCTGGCGCCTGTCCCCCACCCCCGGCACCCCATCCCCCGGCCCACCCTGGGGAAGGTCTCTAACAGGAACTCATTCCCCCCCCCCCGGGCCCCAGCCGGCGGGGTAGGGGTGCAGGTCAGGGGCCCCTGCGCTGCGGAGCTGGTCTCTGACCATAACCACCCCTGCCCGACGTTGAGGAGAACTCCCTGGGTCTCGGGGGAGGCTGCTCACCCTGTTGCTGTCTGGGGACCCGCGTGAAAAGCCAGCCTCAGCCTTTGGGTGCCCCAAAGTCTTCCCTCAGGAATGCTAGACCGAGGGAGCGGGGAGGGGGCGCGAAGGTCAGGGGAGAAATAGAATGTGGAATTTGAAAAATTCCTCCTTAAGGGAGGAATATATACTAGTTTTATACTTGCACATAATTTTTTGAGTACAGGAATACGTACCTGTACGTATCTTTTTGAGTTGTTTTTTTTTTTTGTTTTGTTTTTTTGTTTTTTGTTTTTTAATTGGAGGAAGGAGGTTCCACCGCGGAGCCAGCAGGCGCCCCTGATGGTGGGTTTCCAACGTGGAGCTGGTGTCCAGGCTGTGCAGGGGGGCCAGGAGGCGGGATAAAAGGCTTTGGAGCAGAATCCTGGTGAGCACAGCACGTCAGAAGGCGACTGACCCGGAGGAAACCGCGGCACACGGAAGCGAGCAAGTGGTAGGAGGAAGCCCCGGGTGTGCGGTGTAAGAGCCGAGGGAGAAATGAGCTCCGAGGAAAAGCGTGCAACGTCCTCCACCGTAACGGAAGCTCCTTAAAAATAGGATCAGATGAGGATTAGGGATGTAGCTCGCATTTAGCAGTTAGGAGGTTCCTGGGCGCAGCCTCCACTGCTCTCAGGTACTACCTCTCACCGCCAGACCACCCCGGACAGAACCCCCAAGCAGAGGAGAAGGCGCACAGACGGAAAGAAGAGGGCTGCCTGGGAACCTGGGCCAGGGCAGCGCCGCCGCGGCGACTGGGGTGTCCTTCTCGGCTCCCACCCGCGCCCCGAGACCTGCGGAGTGTCCCCAGGTGGGCGCTGCCCGCACACCCGGACCGCAAACACCGACGAGGGCCCAGTGGCTTAGCCGCAGAGAGCCTCTTGCTGCCGCACCCACCACCGAGCAGCATTAGCCCACCCCGCTCTCGGTCCTCCCCCGGGGGAGCGTGCCCTGCCCGGGGAGGCCGATGGCAGTGCCCTGGCGCCCCTCCCGGTGCTGGACAGCAGGACCCTGGAGCCGCGCACGCCCCAACCCCGTCCCTGCCGGCACAGCGACATCCCCGCGGTGAGCCCGGTCCATGCCCTCAGCTCCCTTCCAGGGTCGGGTGGGCAGGTGCGTGGTGGGAGCGGAGCCTCCCTCTGCAGCTGTCGGCGGCGACACTGAGTGAGACGGTGCGACCCAGAGCAAGTCAACCGTCCCCCCCCCCCCCCCCGCCAGGAGTCTCGGCCGCCTTGACCACAATCAAGACTTCGGGCTGTGATCTCTTACGTCTCTCCCGAGAAATCATAAGTGAGCGACTTTACACGTTACTGCCTGGCTGGGAGCAGGGAGGGTGTGAACCATTCTAACCCCGCTTTGAGCAAACGGCGCTATTCAAAGGAGCCAGAATCTTCTATTTTTTGCACCATCCAACATAGCAGCCTCTGGCCTTGTGCGGTGCCTGCACTTAGTCCCGACCGAGCCGTATTGAAAGTGTAAACTACACCTGAAGCTAACTGCAGAGGATGAATGTACACTAGCTCAGATTTTTTAATGACTGCTACATGTTGAAATGATATTTTATGTTTTATTTTTTAAAGATTTTATTTATCCATTCATGAGAAACACAGGCAGAGGGAGAAGCAGGCTCCGTGCGGGGAGCCAGACGCAGGATTCGATTCTGGGACCCTGGGGTCACGGCCTGGGCCAAAGGCAGACGCTCCACCGCGGAGCCACCCGGGTGACCCCAAATGATAATATGTTAAATAGGGTAAATGAAACATACTATTAAATTAATTTGGTGGTTTTTTTTCTACTTTTTTTAAAAAAATGTCATCTTTAAGTGATCTGCACGCCCAGCATGGGGCTTGAACTCACAACCCTGAGCCCCAGGGTCTCGTGTCTACTGAGCCAGCCAGGTAGCTGTCTTCCTACTTCTTCTTTTTTTATTTATTTTTTCCCGTCTTCCTACTTCTTTACAGGCGGCTACCACAGGGGCATTTGGGTGGAGAATCGGTAAGTGTCCGACTCTTGCTTTCGGCTCCGGTCGAGATCTCAGGGTGCTGAGACCCAGCTCCGCACTCAGCCTGGCGTCTGCTTAAGCCTCCCTCGCCCTCTGCGCTCCCCTCTCCTCGCGCTCTCTCGCTGCCTCTGAAATAAATCTTTAAAAACAATGTGGCTACCAGCATATTTGAGGTTACATCTGTGGCTCCTCATCATCGCGTCTTGCGTCATCTCCCGACGAGGCAGCGCTGCTCATGTTCAGAGCAGGGATCACGTGTGATTCCTAATTTGCATTTGGCCACGTACATTAGCTAGGATCAACACTCAGGTGTGGAAAACCGTCTGTTTTGTACAAACCGTACCGTATTGTAGTTGTCGGGTACCCAAGCGACTTCATGAAACCCGAGATCAAAGGAAATGTAACAAAGTCCCTGAGTACATGGATCTGAGCGGTAGGCCCATCGGCGACGGCCACAGACCTGGGCCCGGAGGCCCGGACTGGGGACGATAAATAGGAATTCAGTGACTTGGTGAGGATTAAAGTAAAGAAAACTGAAAATATGCCTGCCGCTCGGATACAGCGTAGGGCCCGGAGGCTGCGCTGCGGACAAATGCCGTCTACTTGACACCGAGAAGTGGAAAGTGGAGGGAAAGCCGGTGTAGGGACGACCCAGTTTTCAAAGTGTGTGGGGGCTGTGTGGACCTCGCGCCCCGAGGGGCATCAGCAGACTCTTCCCATCGGCAGCGGGCCCTTCCGGCACCGGGTGAGCCCCCGCGGTCCTGCACCCTGTGCCCACCCGCGTGGTTGGGAATCGCCCTTTGGTTGCGTGGCTGCTTTCCCCCGGGCCGGCGTTTGGCAGCTGCCGGGACAGACGAGCACAGGCGTGCGAGCACTGACCTTCCCAAGGCCGCGCTTCCCTGGGGCGTGAGGGGCGGTGCTGCCCCCCACGACTGGGCCCGCCGTGGGAGCGCACCCCACGCGCTGGGAAAGCCGCCTGCCGCCCTGTGGGCCGCCCGCGGGTGGGCAGGACCCCGCAAGTTACCCGAGTGACTTTCCACTGGGGCTCGGCTGCATTGAAGTGCTGAGGGTTTTAGGGGCCGATACGTAACATCTTCAGGATTGATCTCAAATTTGCTCCCATCTGAGAGCTACTGTGTGCCTGTGTCCGTGTGGCATTGGCTTGGACGACCGGAATGGCCACTTTTTGTTGTTTTCTGACCTTTAATACAGTGTGAATTAGATTACCGTGCATTTATATTATTTTCCTAATTATTGAAGAGACCCCAGATAATTTCCTTATGGGTCCCAACAGGAAAGAACAGGCTAGGGGCTACAATCCACATTTCCTGGCACCAATCCCAGTGTGGTTTTTTTTTTTTTTCGATTTTATTCAACCTCAAAGCCCCCCATGAGGAACCCCGGATCTAACTGAGAGAAGACAGCTGGAGCGCGCTGTGCCTCTCGTGCACGGCACCCCACAGACAAGGAGCAGAGCAGGCTTGGGGTGGTTAGGCCCACGGCCCCAGGCTGAGGTCACCGCAGCTGGGGTTCCCCCCAGGTCCCCCTGGCGTGTCGCCCAGGATGATTGCAGAGTCCACAAATGTGGGTTAACCCCTGGGCTTTTCCAACTGTTCTTCCTGGCCAGCCCGGCCTGGGGAGCTGCATCCCCTTGTACCCAGGGCCTGGTCTCCGTCTCTGTCTCCGTCTCCGTCTCCGTCTCCGTCTCCAGGGCCCTGGCTGCAGGGTTGGTGCAGGCCTCACTTCACCCCGCACGCTCCGCGGCTCCTGGAGTCTGGCTTCGCCTGTGACGCCTTCGGGGGAGAAGCGTGTGGAAACCCGCCCCCGAGGGCTCGTCGTGGGCACGGGGCCAGCAGCCTGCACTTAGCGCTCGGCCTGTGACGCCTCTCGCCCTGACAGCGCGTGAACCCTCGGTGAAGGTCACTATACGGGGTGAGGGGCGCAGGCGACTCCGTGAGAGGGCAGGTGATACGGAGCCCCGTCCGCTGTGTCTTTCCCTCTGCCATGCAGGGTGCCCACCTGGGTGACCCCTGCCTGCTGGTGGGATGCCCGTGTGCTGCTAACGTGGGTGTGGGCTCGGCTGGCCGGAGGCTCTGGAACCTTCAGGGGGCTGTGGCTCTCCTTCACCTGCCAAGTGAGGGGTCTCAGATGCAAGGTCCACAGCCAGCAAGTAGGGGGTCTGAGGGTGGCAGGAGGAGGATCAAGGCCAACCCAGAGAAAGCTGCCTCTGCTCAGCTCTGCAGGGAAATGTGGACTCAGGGTCGCAGAATCTTGCCGATCTTTGCTGCAAATCTAACAGTCTTAAATACCGGCAGCTAATTAGAAATTGTTCATAGAACTATTTGGGCTGAATTACATCAGGCCGGCCAGTCACCAGTTAGAACCAGGCTAGCGGATATGGGAGGTTCCTTACTGTTCACGGATGTTGCGAGGTGTTCACAGCGGCGTGGGTGAGGGGTGTGGAGAGTAGACCAGAAGCTCGCGATCCAGCCCACTTCTTCATAGCGGTGTTGGCGATTCCTCCTTTCCAACCCCACGTTCATTACCTGGAAGACGATGATACAAGCAACCTCCTCACGTCACTGGGCTACGCGAAGTGTGAGTAAAGCTGTAAATGTCACACGGATAAGGGACAACTATGATTATTGCCTCAAGAGGGAAGAGGTCAACATCCAGGGTAAAAAAATAATAATAATAATTAAAAAATTGCTGAGGTTGACGAACGGAGGTACCCAGACTGGACCTTCCGCGAAGTGTGGTGGCTGTGCTTCGTGGTCAAGAACAGAGACCCTGGGGTCACACCTTCTGAATTTGAACTCAGGCTTTCCTGCTTACTAGTCACGTGAATTTGGCCAACTGCCTTTGTTTCCCCATTTGCAAAATGAGGATAATAACAGCTCTTCCCTCGGTGTTGATGGGCATAAGCCTAAAGTGAACCCCAGGGAGCCTCATGGTGTTTACAGTCTTGTCGAATCCCCTCTTCCTGAGTGGGTTCAAAGAAAGGCGCCTCTGATGGCTCCTAACCATAGAGTACGACGAAGGTCACGGGATATCACTCTTGTAATGATGTTACACGTCACAGGACTGCATCTTGACAAACCGGGGCTAGAGCCTTCTGTGTGCTCGGTGAGGTAAGGAGCCATGTGGGAGAAGCCCCCCCACCTCGGCTAGGGCCTGGGAGTAGCCTCCAGGAGCTGCGGGTGGCCCCTGGGACCTGAGGGGCAGTCTCCAGCCAACAGCCAGCAAAATTACGGGGCCCACAGAGATACAGACACGAGGAGATGAATTTTTTTTTTTTTTAATTTTTTTTTATTTATTTATGATAGTCACACAGAATGAGAGAGGGAGGCAGAGACACAGGCAGAGGGAGAAGCAGGCTTCATGCACCGGGAGCCCGACGTGGGATTCGATCCCGGGTCTCCAGGATCGCGCCCTGGGCCAAAGGCAGGCGCCAAACCGCTGCGCCACCCAGGGATCCCCGAGGAGATGAATTTGGTCAACAACCTGAACGACCTCAGACTCCCCCCGACCCCCCGATGACTCTCCAAATGAGAGCGCAGCCAACTGACACCTGGTTGCCTCCTGGGTAAGACTCTGAGCAGGGACCCAGCTATGCTGCACCTGGACCCCTGACCCACGGAAACCGTGAAGTAATAAATATGCATTATTTTAAGCAGCGATGTTTGTGATGATTTGCTACAGAGCAGTAGAAGGTGAATAGACTCTCTTCTATTGTTGTTATACATATTACATGAGTTAATATTTGTAAAATGCTTTCATTGAAATGGTAAGAAGGTATTAACATAATCAGATTCTGCATGACCGGCCCATTATCAAGCTCTTGAGTGCTATGACTGCGCTGGAGACGTGTGTTACTCCTTTATCTGAAACCCGTGAACAACCGCTGTATAAAGAAGATCCTACCCTTGCCCTCATTCGGTAATACAACACTCACCACCCACACTCCCACCAGGGATTTCTGAGAGCCTCGTTGGGGTGCCGCTCTGCACAGACTGGTCAGACCCACTTGGTATCCGCCATGTTTTTCCGGAGCTGCTCAACCCCCCCAACAGCAAGGTCCAAAGCCAAGCTCACGTGATGCTGTTCCCAACGCTGGAGAATATCAGGGCTTCATGAAGAAGTTGGGATAATTGTCTTATGTCCAACTCGTGCACTTTTGTCACGTGACTCCCAAAGTGACTTGGCTTTTCCAAGAGTCTCACCAAAATACTTAGGAAAACAGAATCTTCACCTCTGGCCCCAAACCATAGCTCAATAATAGGCCTGAAACCTTTCCTCTTCCTTGCAACCCACTCACTCACATCTCTCCTTGGCCTAACTCCGTTTGATCCTACTGCCTCCGTTAAACCTTCCCTGATTGTCCAGACTGGGTTATGTCTCCACTGTAAGTCCCCACCACCCCCTGGTGTTTCCCATTGCATTATTATTTTTAATTGTTTTCCATGCAGTTAGAGTATAAAATTATGGGCATGAGGTCATGTGTGGCTTTCGCTCAGTGATGTATCCTGAAGTCTAGCACAATGTCGGGAACTTAATAGGTGCTGAATAAATACATGTTAGTGAAGGAAGTCACATATTATAGAGGAAATGGAGGCTTGGAAAGGTTAAGTACCTTCCCAAGGCGTAGAGCTGGTAAGGAGCAGAACTAAGATTCAAGCCCAGATTTGTCGGATTCCAAAAGTTCTGATCTAACCACCATGACCGAGAGCAGCAGAGCTCCATGTTCAACTTGCCAAGTTCACTTTCCCAAGGAGGAGCACAAGTCAAGCAAATCTTGAAGGTAGGATTTTACTCTTAAGTCAGAATATGACTGACTTTTCTGTGCAGATCAAAAATAAAAATTGAATATATGCTCGGGATTGCAGTTACTCCATTGCTGCCAGAAACGTGTCATTTTGTGGTTGGCTTCATCAGCAGAGAAGTTTTCTGGGGTATCAGGCCCTGGTAATAGACCAAACAATTTCCCAAGAGAATCAGAAAGCAAAGTTCCCAAGTAACCTTCCCACCTCCCCAGAACACAGAGGAGAAGGGTGGTGTCATCAAAGGGACCGGGAACTGCTACATGAAGACAGGTCAGGAACTTGAGGAGGCCTGGCGAGAAGGCTCTAGATCCCGAGTACAAGTGAACCACCCAAAGGGGCCCCTAATCCAAAGAGAAGTATTTGAAAAAAAAACTATGAAGTTATTAATAACCAATACACATATTGGGCTCTTCACCCCTCCCCATCCATCCATCTGTCCATCCATGCATCCATCTGTCAAATATTTAGTGGGGGCCTACTAGATTCAAGAACTTTTTTAGGTGCTGAGGATATGGGATATAGAAATGAGTGCAGCAGACTGAGCGCTTGCCCGTAGGGAGCACACATTCCAGTGGGGTGGAGGGCAGGGGAAGGACATCGTGGACAAATAAGGTAGATATTATATGACCTCAGGTCAGCAGTATATGACAGGGGAGCACATGTGACTGTGACCATGACTGTGGCTCTGTCCTCTGAGGTGCCTACAAGTACTGCTGCCCAAGAGGAACCTGGACAGTAGTCCCTGACTTGAGTGTCCAAGAGGCAGGCTCCCACCCGGAGCCGCCGATGCCACGGCCTGCACTCTTGGCAAGGAGGCTTTCCCGTCCCAGGGATTCGGGCAGGTCGGAGCGGAGCCAGACAAGCCCCGGTTTGCTGCTGGCAGGTTCGCTGGAGCACGGATGGGTGAGGTCTGTCTCTGTCTGACTATGGGACTGCGCCGGGTTCTGGAAATCAGACTCCGCACCTGCCCCGGGCCTGCCCCCAGGCCAGGAGGCCGGCGGTGAGCCGAGCGCTCGGGATGGGCCGGACCCAGGGTGAACCCTGGCCCTGCGGGAAGGGCCGGTGCAGGTGCCAGGATGGGGGCAGAGCCTCGAGGCCCGCCCTGCGCCCCGCGCCCTCCCCGCTCCGCCCTGCCTTCCTCTGGGTCCCCTAGGCTCAGGTATCTCTCAGGTGCTCGCCCCCTGCACCCTTGCCGTCCCTCAAGCCCACCCAGCTCGTCTGGCCTCAGACCTCTTACCACCCACTGCAGCACTTCCCACTCCTCACCGTGTTTTATTTTCTTCCCAGAGTCATCGCTGTCTGCAGGTGTCGTGGGACCGTTTGCTTCTGTGTTTCTGGGCCACCTGCTCTCCTTGGACATCGGGAGCTGCTCAAGAGCAGAGGGGGTTTGTTTCCGTGTTTGTTTTTGCTTTCATTCAGCATTACCTTCCAGGCCACCTTTATTAATGGGCCAGGCACACCCTAGGCCCTTAATAAACGCGGGTTGAGCGCCTGAGCGCAGGGAAGAATGTGCAAATGCCTCTCTCGGCACCTGATGGTATCTCAGGGGCTTGGTAAAACCACGAATGCCTGCCCGCCCCCCACCCCCCGGAGAGTTAGAGTCACTAGTTTTGGAAAAGAGCCTGAGCATCGGAAATTTTCAAATGCTAAACAGTTAATTCCGAGGCACACGAGCCAATCGTTAAATATCGAGAAGTTTTGTGAGCGGTTGCTCGACACAGCCGTTGTTAAAAATAAGAGTCTATAGAGCCACAATGAAATAAATCGTTTAAGTATGTTTGAAATAAGTACTCGGATTCAGGATCCCGAATCCTCACTGTGATTCCTCGTTATGCTTTGCTGCACTTTACAATCAGCTGCGTCCCCGAGGGTTTGGTGTCGGTTATGTCTCAGGTGGACACGCTGGAGGGGCTGCTGCACGTCTCTTACCGCGTCCGTGTCCGCAGATACCACGTCATGGCCACCGCGGGAGTGTTTACACCACAGGACGTGCCAGACACTACCAGTTAGGGCCTGGTCCCCCTGGGGAGCCGGCTACTGGACGTTTACGAGCAAAGCAGCGGGCACAGCCAGGGATGCCAACCACTGATAGTGGGAAGAGGATGGATTCCGATCAGCTGCGCCCTCGCCAGCTGTGTGACCCGAGGGTCTCTAAGCCCCTCTGAGCCTGACTTTCCTTAACTGCTCTCTGGAGCGGAGTGTATCTTCCGCCCTCCCTGGCCCCCCTGGCCCTGCCTACGCCCAACTCAAAGGAAGAGAAAAGGAAGATAAAGCAATTATTTCTGTGCTTGGCACCTGAGAGGCCCTCGGCAGGAGTCCCGTAGCTGCTCTGGGGAGCTGGACGGAGTCTTTCCCGGAGGGTGACTCTTGCTGGGCCCTGAGGTAGGCAAAGGTATGGGCTCGGCCAACGGGGCCGGGGAAAAGTGCTCCTGCCAGAGTCCTTGAAAAGAAGCCTGTAGGAGAAAAAAGGGGAGCATGACACTTTGGGATATTCTAGGTGGTTCCATTAAGCTAGAGCAGCAGCTCTCACCCTTTTAAGTGTGGGGACCCCCTTTCAACGTTAAAAATCATTGAGGATCCCCCAAAAGGTTTTCTTTATATGGGATATATCTACTGGCATTTACCGTGTTGAGTTAAAACTTCAAGATATTTAAAACGATGTGTTTATTAATGTGAAACAACCATAATAAACCCTTTCCGTGCTCGCGTAAACAACCTATCTTTTATGAAAAGTAAATGTATTTCCTAAAGCAACAAGTATTTCGTGAGGAGCTGGCGTAGATTTACATTTTTTTGCAACTGTCTTTGATGTCTGGCTTAATGGAAGACAGCTGGATCTCATACCTGCTTTTTCATTCACTCGGTTGCTACATCACGTAGCCTTGGAAAGACGTCGCTGTAAACTCGGGAGAGGTTGGAAGTGATGAAAGCAAAGCGTCTTAACGTTATTATGAAAATAGTTTTGACCTCAGACCCTTTGAAAAGGCCTGGCCTGGGGGGCCTCACGGGTCCTCAGACCACACTTTGAGAACCTCCTGTGTTGCCTGTGAAGCTCCAAGGGTGTGGGAAGGAACGGATGAGTCTGAGACACAAGCTGGGGCCCGCTGGCATCTTACGGGGGACACGGGGCGCCACTGAGGGCTTGGAAGCCAGAGGGACAAGATCACTTTGTTGTTTTAGAAAGACCACGGACTATAAAGGAGACAGTAGATGACAAAGGCCAAGAGGGCTTGGGGTGGGGGCTCAGTGAGGAGGCCGTTGCCATAGAGCAGATGAGACATGAGCGTGGCCTGCGCCGCCGCTGGGGCCGCAAATCTGGAGAGCGAGGCTGGGATGGCAGGTAGCAGGACGTGATGAGTCGTGTGTGAGGGGGAGGGAGGCTCGGGTGCCCCCCCCCCAGCCTTCCGACGTGGGCCGCCGAGTGGGTGCCGGGGACGCAGGGGCAAGAGCGGTTTGGGAGATAGAAAGTCATGACCTCGGCTCTGTGTGTGCAATCAGAATTTTCTAGTAGACAGTCAACGGTTGGATCAGAGGTGGGAGAGGTAGATGAGCAGAGTATGGTGGTCTGGGGACACGAGCCAAGGCTTTGAGGACCAGCGGACTGGACTGTGATCACACAGCTTCTAAGCACCTTTAACATCTTTCGTCAGGACAAATGGATGAAGTGTTACCAGCGTGCCTGGCACACGGCGGCCGCGCGGGTAAATTGGTTCTTTTCTGCCTTCGGTGGTTTCGGTTTTTCTAACAGGCAAACGAGCGGCGCAGGCGGTGCCCCCGCAGGCCGCTCCGCGTGGGGCGTTCGGCTGGGGCGCTGCGATGGGTGGGCTTGCCCGGCAGCTTGGTGCCGGTTTCTTCAGCCTGGTGGCCCGGAAAATCGGGGAGGTCGGGAGAACCTGGCTACGACATGGCAATTCTGCAACCTGCAGTGGAGAAACGTGAACGGGGCCGGCACCGGGAGCAGGATATCAAGCATCCGCCCCTGCGGCGACCGCCCGGGTCCGCTCGCCGTGGCGGGGGCCGGGCTGATGGGGCTGCGTGAGCCGTGTCACGGGGCCCACGGGCGCGCGTGGGGTCGGAGGGCCTCCTCCGGCTGCCGGTCCGGCGTGTGCTGACCTGACAACTGTGCCCGAGTACCCGTCTGAGCACGAGGCAGGACGCCTGGCCCTGCAGGAGTCCCCGAGGGAAGCGGGCCTCGGCGGCCAGCCCCAGCGGGTGCTTCTGGGCTCCCGTGAGCCAGGACCGCTGCGCACCGGCCGCACGGGCTCCTCTGATGTCCACGGTGAAGGCCGAGGTCACAGGGTGGCACTGCGGTTCCCGGACACGGGTGGGAGAGCTGCAGGGGGAAGGGAGGGAGGCGGGCACACAGACAAGGACAGAGCCTGCAGACTGGTCGGGGCGGCGGTGACGGGTGGGGGGCATCGGGAAGTGAGGAAAGCGGGGGCCAACCTGGCCCAGAGCTGGCGCTTCGTAAACGGCCGCTGAGGGAGGATCTGCAGAGAACAAATGCTAAAAGCAGGCGGTGTGCTGGGACCGGTCGGCGCAGGCCCGAAGGCCAAGTCACAGCTCTAAGCCGCCTTGTGCACGTGGACGTGTGTGTACGATGTATATGTACGTGTGCCGTGTGCAGTTGCGTGTTGTACGTGTGTGTATATGTGTGTGCACACGCAAGTGCTTTTTGTTTTTTGACCATTTTGCTTATGTATTTGGGAGAGAGCGCGAGCAAGCGAGAGGCGTCCGCAGGGACAGCGCAGGGGGAGAGGGAGGAGCAGGTGCCGGCTGAGCGGGTCAGGGGATCTTGACGTGGGCTGAAGGCAGGCGCTTAACCGGCTGAGCCTGCGGCACCCTGTCCCCGGAGTTCTTGATCCGCGGCCTGCATCGCTCCCCAGAGCGACCGCACCAGTCTGCACCCCGAGCGCCCCGAGCAAGCCCCGCCATGGGTGCACCCTGTACGTCAGCCCGGAGCTTACAGCCTCGAGCGGGCCAGGGTGCCAGGCCACGGTGTCAACTGGATTTCCAGTGTTTTGACCTGGATTGTGTATCGGGTCCGGACACTTCTTCCTCAAAGCAGGGTTGCAAGGTGCTTGGTGTTAGGTAGGTGAGTATTTACGTCGCAGGGTGAACCGAGGGCTGCGGTCTTCCGGCCCGACCTCATGGAGAGGTGCAGCGTGGGGGGCCGAGGGGACGGGGAGAGGCCCGCTGGTGCCCGCTTTGGGGTAAGTCAGCCTCGGTGGAGAACCCGGGTCCTCCTTGAGCAGTGGGAGTTTCATCCCTTGTCTGCATCCCCAGTGAGCTGGGGTCTGACGACCGACTTCTGGGGGAATGTCCCTCAGTGGCCAGAGGAAGACCCGGGGGGAAGGCCTGGGAGAAGGCCAGGAGGAAGGCCAGGGGGAGGCCGGGATAAGGCCTGGAAGAAGGCACGGGGAAGGTCCTGGGGATGGACAGAGAGAAGGCTGGGGGAAAGCTGAGGAAAGGCCCGAAGGAAGGCTGCGGGGAAGACACAGGGGTAGGCCTGGAGAAGGCCCTGAGGAAGGCTATGGGGAGGCCCGGAAGAAGGCGAGGGGAAGGCCCAGTGGAAGGCCCGGAAGAACGCCAGGGTGAGGCCTGGAGGAAGGCCCGGGGAAGGCCCGGGTGAAGGCCCAGGGGAAAGACGGGGGAAGGCTTGGGGAAGGCCAGAGGAAGACCAGGGGGAGGCCTGGAGGAAGGCACAGAGAAGGCCTGGGGAAGGCCCAGGGGAGGCCCCAGAGGAAGGCCCAAGGGAAGGCCTGGAGGGAGGCCCGGAGGAAGGCTGAGAGGAAGGCCTGGTGGAAGACCCGGGAAAGGCCTGTGGAAGACACGGAGGAAGGCCTGGAGGAAGACCTGGAGGAAGCCTGAGGGAAGGCCCAGAGGAAGGCCCGGAGGAAGGATGGGGAAAGGCTTGGGGAAGGCCAAGAGGAAGGCCCAGGGAAGGCCGGGGGGGTGGGTGGGAGGCCCAGGGAAGGCCTGGGAAGCCCAGGGGAAGGCCCGAGAAGGCCCAGGGAAGGCCCAGGGGAAGGCCTGGAGGAAGGCTGAGGGGAGGCCGGGGGAAGGCTTGGGGAAGGCCAAGACAAAGCCTGGGGAAAGCCCCCGGGAAGGCCCAGAGGAAGGCCTGGTGGAAGGCCAGAGGGAAAGCCCAGAGAAAGGCCCAGAAGAAGGCATGGGGAAGGCCCGTGGGAAGTTCCAGTGGAAGGTCTGGAGGAATGCCCAGGGAAGGCCTGTGTGAAGGCTCAGGGAAAGGCTGAGGGGGAAGGCAAAGGGGGGAGGCCAGGGGGGAGGCCCGGAGGAAGGCTGGGGAGGCTTGGGGAAGGCCAAAGGTAGGCTGGAGGGAGGCCCGGGGAAACCCTGGAGGAAGGCCCAGAGGAAGTCCTGCTGGATGGCTCAAGGATGGCCCGGAGGCAGGCCAGGGCATAGGCCCAGAGGAAGGCTCGGAGGAAGGTCTGGGGGAAGGCCCCGAGGAAGGCCTGAAAGAAGGCCCAGAGAAAGGCCTGGTGGAAGGCTCGGAGGAAGGCTGGAGGGAAGGCCAAGGGAAGGCCTGGTGGAAGGCCAAGAGGAAGTCTGGAGAGAGGCCCGGGGAAGGTGCACAGGAAGGCCCAGAGGAAGGCAAAGGCCTGGGGAAGGCTTGGGAAGGCCAAGAGGAAGGCTGGATGGATGCCGGGGAAGGCCCAGAGGAAGGCTCAGGGGGAGGCCCAGAGGAAGTCCTGCTGGAGGCCTGAGGGAAGGCCCAGAAGAAGGCCCGGGGAAAGGACCAGAGGAAGGCCGGTGAAGGCCTGGAGGAAGCCATGGCGTAAGGCCCACAGGAAGGCCCAGGGGAAGGCCCAGAGGACGCTCAAGAGGAATGAAGGGGGGGAGGCCCAGTGCAAAGCCAGGAGGAAGGGCCAGGGGAAGGCCCGGAGGAGGCCAGGAGGAAGCCCGGGGAAAGGCCCAGAGGAAGGCCTGGAGGAAGGCCGGTGGAAGGCTTGGGGAAGCCAAGAGGAAGGCTAGAAGGAGACCCGGGGAAGGCCCGAGAAGGCCCGGGGAAGGGAAGAGCAGGCCACGTCGGCCCTGAGGAAGCTGAGGGAAGAGCAGGCCCAGGGGCGTCCTGAGGAAACTGGGTGAGGGCAGCCTCCCCGCTGCACCGCCCGACTCTGCCCCATGACCGAGGAAGCAGACACCCATCGGGTAGGCGCGGAAGGTCGGCGGGGGACAGTCACCCGCAGGCCAAGGGCCGGCCCCTCGCCCCCGCCCGCGCGCAGTGAGGGAAAGGACGCACAGGGCAGCAATCCCGCACTGCAGACCTCGTGGTGTCTCTTTAGTTTTTCTCCACTTGGCTTTGGAAATGCCTCCTGTCCTGGGGGGCGAAGGAAGGGGTGTCTGTGCCCTGGGAAGGTCCCGTAGACACCCCAGGGTGCCAGTAAGGGCGCAGGGAGAGGCAGGCCTCGTCGCCGCCCAGGCGTTTCCTGCCTAGACTTAAAGCCACTGGGGCAAAGGGAGGTTTGAACCCGTCCCGCGCTGGGCGTTGGGACGAGGGCTCCAGGGAGAGTCGGATGACATCAGCGCGTCCTAAAGAAGGTCCGTCTGCCCAGGCCCCTTCCCTCGATGCCGGGACCCTGGGGTCACACCCTGAGCCATAGGCAGACGCTGCACCGCTGAGCCACCCGGGCGTCCCAAATTATTCTAAAATCTATATGAAAACGGGGGTGAGCTAGAATGGCCAAAGTAATTTTTAAAAAGAGAAATAAAGTGTGAATCCAGCATAAAGAATCTCGGTTTTAATTGTCAGCGTTAAGGCGCAGCCGTAGCTACAGCAGTCAGGGCGGCGCCGCAGCGGCAGGCAGATGCAGCGGCCTCCCCAGGGGACGCAGCGGACGGCCCCACGGTGGCCCCCACACGTGTGCAACTGATTTTTAGCAAAAGTACGAAAGCAGCTCAGCGTCGGAAGGACAGTCTGTTCCGCAGATGGCGCGGAGCGTAGGGCCTCGCTGTGCCTGTGGCGCGTCCCCCACGTGGCACCACCGCCAGTCCTGGGCTGAAGCTCGTGGCCCCAGCGTGACCGTGTTTAGGGTTAGGGCCTCACTTAAAGTCAGGTGAGATGCTAAGGGTGACTACGCCCGCCGCTGGGCTTGGGACAGGGCAAGAGGGCGAGCTCGCGCCTCCAGGGAAGACCAGGCCCGCCCCGGCGCAGCCCTCGCTTCAGACCCCTGGGCCCGAATGGGGAGAAAACCCCCTTCTGTTTGGGAGCACCGAGCGCCGTCTGTCCCGCGATGCGGCGGCCTGCTCGGGCCCAGCCGCCCACAAGCAAAAGACAGAGAACGTCACCGTGAACCCCACACCTGGTGCAAAAATTAACGCAAAATGGGTCGCGGACTTGAACGGAAAATGCAAAACTATAAAACTTTCAGAAAGAAAACCTAAGAGAGAACCTTTGTGACCTAGGACGAGGTAAAGAGCTCCTGGACGTGACGCTGTCTGCTCTAGAAGAGGAATAACGGAGACATTTTTATCAGCCTGAAAATCAACCTTGAAAATGTTTGCTTTGCGAACGACTCTATTAAAAGGACAAAGAGGGATCCCTGGGTGGCGCAGCGGTTTGGCGCCTGCCTTTGGCCCAGGGCGCGATCCTGGAGACCCGGGATCGAATCCCACGTCGGGCTCCCGGTGCATGGAGCCTGCTTCTCCCTCTGCCTGTGTCTCTGCCTCTCTCTCTCTCTCT
Source organism: Nyctereutes procyonoides (assembly GCF_905146905.1). NCBI lineage: Eukaryota > Metazoa > Chordata > Mammalia > Carnivora > Canidae > Nyctereutes > Nyctereutes procyonoides. Next base: position 426,589 of record NW_026575126.1, on the reverse strand, counting down.
CTCTCTCTCTCTCTCTCTCTGTGTGTGACTATCATAAATAAATAAAAATTTAAAAAAAAGGACAAAGAGACAAATATGCAGATTGGAAGGAAATTATTTGTAAATCACCTACTGGACAAAGTATTTCTGTCAAGGATAAAGAGCTCTCAAAACTCAACATTTAAAAAGAATAATTGGAAAGTGTACAAAGGACACATTTATCAAAGAAGATTGACAGATGGGAAAAAAATCACATGAAAAAATGTCCCCCATTATTAGCCGTTGGAGAAATACACATTAAAGGCCCAATGAGATTAGGGTGCCCGGGTGGCTCGGTCGGCTGGGTGTCCAACTCTCGGTTTCAGCTCCAGTCATAGTCTCACGGTCGTGGGACTGAGCCCCCACGTGGGGCCCCAGACGGGCTGTGCGCTCCGCGGAGGGTTGGCTTGAGGGTTCTCTCCCTCTGCCCCGCCTCCCACTCGCACGCACGTTCTCTCTCAAATAAATACATCTTTAAAAAAAAAATACGACATCACTATACCCCAGCCAAAATTGCTAAAATAACTTTTTTTTTTTTTATAAAAAAAAGGCAGTAACACCAAATGCTGGGGAGGGGGAGAAACTGGCCTACATTGCTGTTGGGAATTTAAAATGGTGCAGCCGCTCTGGAAAGCAATTTGGCAGTTTTGTAAAGTTAAGCATACGGGTGCCTGGGTGGCTAAGTCCGTTGGGCGTCTGCCTTGGGCTCAAGTCACTCATGGTCCTGGGGTCCTGGATCCTGCATTGGGCTCCCTGCCCAGTGGGAGCCTGCTTCTCCCTCTCCCTCTGCGCCTCCCCCTGCTCATGGTCTCTCTCTCTCTCTCTCTCTGTCAAAAAAAATAAATAAAATCTTAAAAAAAAAAGGAGTTAAACATCAATTTACCAAATGGCCCAGCAATCCCACTCCCAGATACATATCCAGGAGGAATGAAACGTATTCACACAAGGCTTGCACCTGACTGTTCATAGCAGCAGCTCTCTCCGTATCACCCGCAACGGGGAGATGACTCTTACACGGACCTAGCGGTGAAGGGGTAAGCAAGGCGCCAGCCGGCGAATGGACCAGCAAGTCGTGGTACATGCGCACGATGGGACGCCACTCAGTGACGACACAGAGCGAAATGTGGGGGGGCACCCCAAAATATTATGTCTCTTGTCTCTGCCCCCTGCCTCCTAGAATATCCTTGATGTGCTTCACGGACTGTCCCCTGGGCCCAGGATGTTTATGGTTTTCTAAAAAATTATTATGTTTCGGCCCCTCTACAAAGCCATAGCCCCGGCGGAGAGCTCAGAGGGTTTAATTTGACTTTGTAAGTCAAGTTAGTCGTGGCAAAGTTTCTGGAAGTAAACCCGGAGAAGGATCCAAATGGGTTGTTTCTCTTCTGGTTGGCCGGGCTGGGTGGCTTTGCGGGGAACAGGAGAAGCTAGACACAGACAACCACATACGATGGGATTCCATTTGTAGAGGATGTCCTGAAAAGGCAAATCCGTAAGAAACAGAGTAAATCGCTGTTTGTTCAGGACTGAGAAGGGGACGCAGGAGCAGAAATGGGCAGGAGGGATCCGTCTGGGCGAATGGAAATGTTCTAAAATTCCAATGTGGTCACAGTTACACAACTCAGTAAATTCACTAGAAATTCTCAAATTTACGTGACTGACTTTTGTGTTATGTGGGTTAAGCCTCAAGAAAACCAATGAGCACTGGGTGTTATTCTGTATGTTGGCAAACTGAACACCAATAAAAAATAAATTTATTATCAAAAAAAGAAAACCAATAATTTTTTTAAAAAAAACTGAATGTTTAATGTGAAAGTGAATTTATGGGAAAGTTTAAAGGAACGAACAGTGTACTTAATATGCAGCTGTAGCCATAAGCTGACTTGCACGTCACAGAAACTGGGGAGACCTGTTTCCATTCGGTACTGACGTTCCTGGTGCTAGGCTGCTGGGTTGAGATCAGAATTTCTCATGGAGAATCACAGACACAGTGGACCTGCGATTATCTCATGGCCTATGCTGCAGACTCAGATTTTCAGACCTCCGTTTCCCAGAGCTGGCATTATTAAAGAAATTATAGCTTTTTGGAGAAATTGTTCTGTCTTAGAATTTCCATGTTAAATCAAGAAATCGGGTCAGTAGCGGAAATCAAAATAGTGCCTCTAGAGCCTGTATTCTGCGCTCGCTAGAAAAATTTCACCCAGTGCAAGATCATAATTGCGGTTTTACGATTTTACCCATTTCTCCGGCGTTCTTAAATCCTCTCCCAGGCTGGGAAAGTGTGGGAAATCGCTGCTTATCGCAAAGTTCAGCTATACTTAGAGGACGAATGAGCCAAACAAGAGAATTCTAGTGAGAGATCAGCATATGGGTTGCCATTATATTCGCTAAAACGATGTTTACCGTAGTAGAACGTGTTTTCAGACTGCCAGGGTGTGGAATCCTCGGCTCATTCTTTTCTCTCTCCATCTGCTCAGTGCTCTGCCACTTTCATTCTTGTCGCGTGAAGATGATTCAGTCTCAATAGAACAAGAGAGTAGGAACAGAGCAAGGTGCGTGTGTGTTACGATGTGCACCAGCCTCGGTTTTTGATTATTTTTCTGTGTTTTATTCTAAAGAGAAGACTCCGCCTTAATGGTCATGGGTGATGTTTCCCAAAAATGTCTGAAAACGAGTTTTGACTAAAGTACAGGCTGACACACAGGGATGTTTGAGGAACGCCACGGAGCCTCGGGTATTTGAACCGGCTGTGTCTGACCCCGTGGGCCAGTCGCTGGGCGTCCGGAGGCCTTCCTTCCCTTCCCTCTGAAGTTCCGTAAGAGATTTAGGGGAGATAATCTCGAAAGTGCTGTCAAGGCCTAAAATCTGTGCTTCAGAGACTTTTTTTTTTTTTTAAAAAAAAAAAAAGGATTGGGGATCCCTGGGTGGTGCAGCAGTTTAGCACCTGCCTTTGGCCCAGGGCACAATCCTGGAGACCCGGGATCGAATCCCACATCGGGCTCCCGGTGCATGGAGCCTGCTTCTCCCTCTGCCTGTGTCTCTGCCTCTCTCTCTCTCTCTCTCTGTGTGACTATCATAAATAAATAAAAATTAAAAAATAAATAAATAAAAATAAAAAAAACAGGATTGGTTCAAGAGAAGATTCAATAGCAGTTTTTATGTAGGACCCTGGAGCCTTGTGGAAATACAAAGGTCCCTGGAGTCCTAATTCTGGCTCGGCCACGTTCAGGGTCGTCCCCTGGGCTCAGCTGTTTTATCACTGTGAGCCCTCGCCTCTCCAGCTCCTCTAAGCATGAGGGTGATGACGCGCACTGCGCAGGTTGGAGCATGGTCACAATCACACCCGCTGACGTGACGGATAAACCCCCAAGTCTCGGTGGGTTACCCACATGCAAGCTTATGTCTTGCTCTTAAAAGATGACAGTGGTGAGAAGGGGCCACGCTTCTTCCACTTTATGGTTCACGCCTCATAAACACAGTTTCCCAGGTCTCTGTAGAAGGGAAAGGAAGAGTAGAGAAGTCATGCGTGCTTCCTACCCGCACTACCTCCGCTCAGATTTTATTAGCAAAATCTAATCAGGTGGCCACAGCTACCCACTAGAAATGTGGTCTCTAGTCAAGCAACCGACTTCTAGAAACAACCGCACCATGAAAGGGAAGCACACGTTTAGCATCAGAGGCCACCTCTCTCTGCCACAAGGTTGTTAGGAAAATAAAATGAGTCTTCATTTGTAAGGTTCTTAGGATAGTGCCTAGTGCATCATAGACACTGAAAAAAGTTAAGTTTTAGTAGAATATAGGAAGAACAGAGAAGTCTAAAAAAAAAGCAAGTATTTGTTGGAATAAATTTTGGTTGGAATATTTATATATATTTATATTTTACAAGATAAAACGTGATCTTGAAGAGTACGAGGTGCAATGGGATGCAATGGGACATTTTATGTTTCCTATGGCTGCTGGAACAAATGACCAGAAACCTAAGAGTTTAACTTGTACAAATTTATTGTTCCACGGTTCTAGAGGCCGGGGGTGTGGAATGGGTCCCTAGGGCCAAGATCAATGTCAGCACAGCTGCATTTCTTCTGGAGGCTATAGGGGAGAATCTGTGCCTTGACTCTTCTGCTTCTAGAGGCTGCCCTCGCTCTTCGGCTCATGGCCTTCCCTCTCCAAGCTCTGCGTCCATTGTCGCATCCCCTATCCGACTCTGATGCTCCTCGCTCTCTCTGATAAGGACCCAATCTCCCCATTACAAAGATTTATTTTCCTTGACTATATGTACAAGATCTCTTTTGCCTTGTAACGTATTCACAGGTATAACGAGATTAGGATGTGGATACCTTTGTTGGGGGGAGGCGGCATCATTTTGCCCAGCATCAGTATCGAAGGAAGGAAAGGCATTGGTTATACTTTACATCTGGAGAGCGACATGGCCTTGAAAACCAGCTCTGACTTTTGGTAGCTGGATGATCTTGACATTTATTCCACTTTCTCTTCTATAAAGTGGCGATGGCGATTGTAACTACCTCACAGACTTGTTATAAGGATTTAAGAAATAGTGTATGTAAGGGAATCCCCGGGTGGCTCAGCAGTTAAGCGTCTGCCTTCGGCCCAGGGCGTGATCCTGGAGTCCCAGGATCGAGTCCCGCGTCGGGCTCCCTGCACCCTCTGCACTTCTCCCTCTGCCTGTGTCTCTCTCTTTCGCTCTCAATCTCATGAATAAATAAATTAAAACCTTAAAAAAAAGAAATAGTGTATGTAAGTGGCGGTAGATGCTCAAGATAAGAGAGACATTATTATCCTACCACTTAATGATCTATACCAGAGCCTGTACACCTCCCTTTATCATTCTAGGGTCCTCTAACATCCCAGTTGAATCAGGAGTATCACGTTATTGTGCACTGTGAGGGTAAGAGGACACTGACAGTCTCTTGCAGGAAAAGCAGATTAATGCATTTTAGAGGACTTTGCACCAGCCAAGAATGAGCAATGTGGCTCTTCTGCTACGTCTGGTAAGCCCTGTATTCCAGGATGTCGTCATGACTTGAGTTTTCTAAGGACTGTGGTTTTGTTGTGTACTTGACCACACAAGTGACCCTGTGTACTTGATCCTGTACGCAAGATCCCTTTGGCACTTCACCCGCCGCCGTCTGAGGTGGCTTAGAACCTTCCCTCTTCACGCTCGCCGCAGCTGTCAGATGTCATTTCCTGTTAAAGAAATCTTCTGGTTGAAATTCGACCGCACACCAAAAGATTTGTAGGCTCAAGGCTGTCATAAACAATTGGCTTTTTCAAAGGGCTATGATCGTATTTTAGTGCTGTCAGTAGGGTCTAATCATCGAGAATGGCTTCAGAGCTTATCCATTTCCCCATCAGCAAAATAATTGTTACGATATACGTAAGAGCAACTCCGCCATAACATGGGGAAGCCTCCTCACAAGGTTAGTTTCCAACGTCAAAAACCCTTAGGATTCTCTCTCTCTCTCTCTCTCTCTCTCTCTCTCTCTCTCTCTCTTTTTTGTATGATCAAAGAAAGCTCTATTATCCACACAGGTAGAGAAGTCCCGAGGTGGGGGACCAAGGGGATAAGTCTTCTGGAGAAGGGCCAGAGAGAGAGAGTGCAGAGGGTATACGGGCGTTTATAGGGGTGAAGTCCCGCCAGTGGGAGGAGAGCCCACCTGCTGCAGCAGTTTGAAGGAGGCAGGAAGAGCACACATGAGTTTAAAGGACAGGAGCGGAAGGGTGCGGACCTACGATAATGTTGTACAACTGGGGTTGTCAGACACAGGAATGTCGGTCGGGGTAGGGGTGTCCCAGTTTCTTTCTTAGGCTCTTCACAACTCGTCTGAGATATTTGGGTTAATATAGAAACCTCCCGGTTTTCCTATAAATAAACATGTATTTGAAAGGAACCAAATTTACAAAGTCAACCCAAAATAAGAAGACCAGCGATTGTTATTACAGCTCCCTGCGAGGTAGTGGGGCATTACTTGCCCGGGCTGGAAGAGCAGACATGAATGGAGTCCTGGGAATGTCTTAGAGTATTTTAGTACTGACACAATTTTTTTAAAATTTTATTTATTTATGATAGTCACAGAGAGAGAGAGAGAGAGAGAGAGAGAGAGAGAGGCAGAGACACAGGCAGAGGGAGAAGCAGGCTCCATGCACCCGGAGCCAGATGTGGGATTTGATCCCGGGTCTCCAGGATCGCGCCCTGGGCCAAAGGCAGGCGCCAAACCACTGCGCCACCCAGGGATCCCCCGACACAATTTTTATTTGTTGCTTTATTTATTGGATTTTTGTGCAGCCCTTTGACCTACATGTAGTAGGAGGTTCACTTCGAGGCACACACTCCACTTTGAGGCGTCAGTAGTGGTCTAATGCCAGGCTGCTATAGGCTACTATCACAGCTGGGGAGTTTTGTCTCTCACTAATGGCGCCTGTGGCCTGGGCTGTTTGAGGCGTATGGTCTTTCAGAGGCTGTGACGTTGCCTTTGGGGCCTCTGAGTTGAGTCTGTGTTACGGGCTTGAAAATACCGAAGTCAATGCCCGTTGTACCAAAGACGTGATGAGGTCCAATATAATAGGAAAAAGGTGGCCCTTTTGAGGGAAAGCTCTGTGAGAGAAGTGAATTCTCTGGTTGGAGGTGAAGTGATCTGGGTGCTGACAGCAGCAGGACACAGGCCAGGTTGTATGGGTGAGGAGGGACGGGGTGGAGGAGGAGAGTATGAGTCCCTACCGAGCAGGAATAGTGCAATAGGAGAACCAGTAGCTCCAGGGTCTTAGAGGGCAGAGTTTCTGGCGGGCAAACTCATATTGATGCAGACACGTGAGAGCCCAATAACCTCAATGGGGCTTAGGGGGGAACCACACTATATATAATATATATGGTGGGGGAGTCTGGGAAAGACAAGGAGCCCAGAAGGGAAGGTTAGTGGGAAAGCATGGGGTGAGACAAGGGACTTCTAGGAGATGTCCAGATGCTGGGGATCGACTGGAGAGGATGAGTAATTAGGACGGATATTGCAGACCTGTAAAAGAGTGGAAGTTAGCTGTATAAGTGGTTTTCCCAAATCAAATAATTGAAGAATCCTAAACCCCTGAAACTTCTGTGCCAAAGACTTGGAATGCGGGTGTTGTTTGAGACACCCCTATTTTACCTTTCATTGTCATTGGGATGATTATGAATTTTATTGAGACTGTTCTTCGCTTGACTTGGGTATACCCTGTCATCTGCAACACATGTATGTGCAGGTAATAGGTCTATTACATCTAGAGCCTGGCAGCCCATCAAATGCAATAATGAGGCTCCGTAAATGCAAAGAGATCCTTGCAAGAAGAGGTGGAGGATATCTAAATCTAAAGGGACCTATTCGGGGATGGTTAGGGCATCTCTCCTTCAGAGTATTTGGCTTAGTGATAGGTCTGTAATAGGACCAACAGGAAAAGCCTATTTTCAATAGTATTTGGTAACTCTCCTCTGAAATAGTCCAATTACTGAGGACACATGCACTAAGAACAGTGGCTATTGGATGGGCTCACCTCCACGCCGTCAACATCCACTGGAGGAGGGGGAAGGCCAAGGTTATGTCTTGCTGCCACGCATGGGAAGGTTTGGGCTGCGGGCGGAGGAGCGAGGTTGGGAATCTCAATACATTATTAACGTAAAGGGCCCTAGAGACACTGACATCTACCTAATTTTGCGGTGGCAAAGTTGAATTCTGAGTCTGTATTAAATAGATAAAATAACCAATAGGCTTCTGGTTATGAGATAAGTAAGCACTGGGGGTGTAGTGTACAACACGACAACCGCGGAATGGTGCATATGAGAGTCGTTAACAGACCACATCCTAAGAGTTCTCATCACAGGGGAAAAAACATTTTCTTCTTTTTCTTTTCTTTTCTTTTCTTTTCTTTTCTTTTCTTTTCTTTTCTTTTTTTTCTTTTCTTTTCTTTTCTTTTCTTTCTTTCTTTTTTTTTTGTATCTAATGAGGTAATGGCTAGTAACTAAACCTATTGTGGTACTCAGGTCATACTATATGTGACTCGGATCCTTACACTGCACAATCTAACCCAATATCGTACAGTATGTCAATTATGCCTCAATAAAACTGGAAAAGTGTGAGACACAGGACGCTACTTAAAAACCTGGAAAGGGAGGTGCCTGGGTGGCTCAGCTGGTCAAGCATCTGAATCTTGATTTCATCTCAGGTCATGATCTTAGGGTCCTGGGTTCGAGCCCCACATTGGACTCCACGCAGAACATGGAGTCTGTTTGAGATTCTCTCTCTCTCTCAAAATAAGTAAATAAAATCCTTAAAAAAAAAAAAGAACCCTGGAGAGTGATACACCAATGCAAGGTAGTCGTATTATTTCGCAGCTTAGTTACCCAGTAGTCATTCCTTGACCATCAGTCACCACATCACAATGACAAATGCCAGGTTGGCTGGCATGCATGGTGAATGAGCAATGCAATGGAGGATTTTTCAAAAAGTAAATTATGAAAAGTGGGTGCTGAAGGATCCTAGGGGAAGTCAGGCATGGAAGCCAGACATGACCAGAAGGTAGGAGAAGTGGATGTTGGGAAGACAGGAAGGAGGAGACAGACAGACAGATGTCCCGTAAGATGGCTGTAAGCAAAAGAATGATTGAGAGAGAGTGGGCCACGCTGCCTCTCCCTGGAGCAGAGGAGGCGTTAGCGACGGGGTGCAGGGCTCTTCCTGAGCTTTCCTGACATCTCGCTCTAAGGCCTCTTGTTGAGCTTGCCATTTTTTTACATTAGCATTCAGTCCCTTTAAAAATTCTTGAGATAATCACAGCACTTCCTCCGAGGCTACAGTGCACATAATTAACACATCCAGACCGGCTGTATGGACATTGGAGCGGATTCAGGTTAAACATGGAAGTAATATCTTCTTATTTTTCCAAGCTGGAGGTAAATACCTTCCACCTCCGCACTTCCACACGTTTATCCGGTGTGCTGTGTACTCTGGTGTTTGTTTAAGTGAAATCACCTCTGACAGACTGCGAGCCCTGGAGCGGAGGACCGCGTCTCTCTTACCCTTTATCCCCACCGCCAACAGCGCCTAGCACGCTGCGGGGGCCACTAAGTGTGCCTGAATGAACGCTGGAAGAATGAATTGTTCTTACATAAACTTAGCCTATTTCTGGGCTATTTGTTCTTTATATCTTTGTGGTCGATGGGAATGCCGACCCAGAAGAAACCCCTAACTGGAAGATATCAAGGAAGACTATTTGACCACATTTTGGAAGCAGATAATTTTTGGCATTCTGTGAAAAACCAGACAGTTTTAGTCTCAGGTTACTGGAAACTCACCCTGCCAAGGACTCGGGCAAGTCTACAGGTTATTTCGACTTGGGGGGAGGGTTTCCAGAGTATTCCACAGGAGTTTTGGAAAATTCACCAGGGTGATCTGGATATGCATGAAAGGGGTGCAAGGGGGAACAGGGCAAAAGACCCACAAGGCATATTTCTGTCTTAAGTGTTGTTGGAAATGTAAGAGGTACCTATTTTGAACAGTAAGAGTAAGCTTTAAGTCAGGAGCCAAACTGGGAGGCTGAGCAGAGGAAGAGGTACCTATGGACAAGTGGGGAAGAATGAAGTTGCTGTCACAAGACCCCAGAGTCCCAGGCATGTGAAGGAATGATCTAAGTTGGACCCAAGCCTCCGTTTTCTTACATGTTTGTACAAAGGGGTTACTAATCACACATACCCTGCTCATCTGCAAGGGTGTTCGTAAACCAAGCAGGGTCATCCATGTGAATGCACCTGGCAGGTAGGAAAGTAGTGAGCAAGTGGTAATGAATATGGATGGAACTTGAAAAGTGGATTTTGGTATTAAGGTCGGCTAAAAGGAAGAGTAGGACATCCTAAGAGGTGACACATAGCACAAGTTATGGAGCATGGAGGTAAAAAGTTACATGAGAGAGTGACAATTCCGGCCTAATCGGAGCATGCTATGTAATGAGAACATGTTTACACTGTACGTCATTTGCTCTTCAGCTGAAATTCAAATTTAATTGTGCATTCTGCATTTCTTTTTGCTAAATCTGCCAACCTTACCCAAGGTCCTCATTTCTGCTGTTACAGTCCAGCTCCTATCTCAAGGGCCAAATGCTATTTCTTCCCCTGGGTTTTCTGTTTCTCCTGGTTAGGAGATATTTTCTTCAGTGAGGTGGGGAGATTGGGGAAAGAGCTGGATCATTTAGTGTTTAAGAGTTTAGACTCTGGTATCAATCATCAATCCTGTTGACCATATATGCGATCCAGGTTTTAAAAAAATCTCTCTGAGCCCCAGTTTTCTCTTCTGTATAAGAAAAGTACTTACTCCATGGGATTGTTTTGGATTTGATAAACTATAGACAGTGCTTGGCATACTTTTGCTGCAGAGGCTCAATTATCCATCCATCCGTCCATCCATCCATCCATCCAACCATCCATCCAACCATCCATATAACCATACAAACCATCCATCCAACCATCCATCCAACCATACAACCATCCATCCATCCATCGGTCCATCCATCCATCCAACCATCCAACCATCCATCCAACCATCCATATAACCATACAAACCATCCATCCAACCATCCATCCAACCATACAACCATCCATCCATCCATCCATCGGTCCATCCATCCATCCAACCATCCAACCATCCATCCAACCATCCATATAACCATACAAACCATCCATCCAACCATCCAACCATACAACCATCCATCCATCCATCGGTCCATCCATCCATCCAACCATCCAACCATCCATCCAACCATCCATATAACCATACAAACCATCCATCCAACCATCCATATAACCATACAAACCATCCATCCATCCATCCATCCATCCATCCATCCGATTTTTGAGTACATACTATATGGAAGGCATCCTACACACAGAAATGAAAAGAACCCATGAGTGCCAATGGCAGATTAAAGGAGAAAAAAATGTAGAGGAAGTAAAGGGATATGTCTTGGGGCATTGACCGCCATATCCATTAGGAATGCTGCCAGTATTGTAATACTCAACTAACATTAGCTGAAACAAATATAGGTTTGTTTTTGTTTTTCATATAACAATAAATTTGAGGTAGGTAATCACTAGTATTAGTTAAGCAGCTTAATGATAACACCAACAAAATCCTTTGTGTCCTTTTACTCTGCTATGCTTAGCTTGTTGGCTTTTTGTCCTTGCACTTGTGACGTCTTGGATATGACGTGGCCATGGTAGCTTCTCACAGCTAGGAAATATCTAGGACATAGTGGTTTCTTACATTCTCTGCCCAATTTCTAGTCCTTAGCATAGGGCATGAAACAGTAAGAACAGACCAACTTATCTACTTCTTTGCTCACTCAGAGGGTACACTTTACCCCAAAGAAGATTTGATGGACTTGCCTCTCAGTAGGGAGTGCGCCTATTGGGCAGACATCCTGCCAGGACCCCTTTGATGCAGAGGCCTCCTTGCTACACGGTCACACAATGGCCTGGTCCAATCAGCTGCAGCTGGGGTGTCAGGGTAGGGTTCACTGCAAGGGTACTGCCTTGGCCATGGGAGTTCATATGAAAGAGAACCAAGCCCTCTGGGATTCTTTCCTTACAATGTAGCTGCGTGTATGGTGAGGTCCTGACATCTGAGTCTTGAGAAGTTCCTCCTACAACTCTTGCCCAGGGGAGTGAGGCACATTAGTAGGAAAAGCATTCATAAGAAAGAAAGGAATGCTGATCATGGGAGGCTACGAGCACTACTTAATCAGACACGGAGCTGTCTATTCTTTGCATTGAACAGATTTTTTTTTTTTGTTTTTGAACACTCCCCATGTACCAGGTGCTTGGGGTATAGCAGTGATTTTTAACAGACAAAATCCACCTGCATGTGCACACACGCAGACACACGCACACACATACAGAGCAGCCCTTCCTCTGCTCCCTTCTGCCCTGCTCTGTGCTCCGGGAGACTGCCTCACCTTGGCTGCCTTGACTTCCAGCTTTCGGTGGATTCCACTAGCGGAAGGTACAGCAAGAGACTGGAAGCTGAGAGGTGAGAGACATCAGGGTGTTTCTTCCTCTCACTCCCAGGATTGGCCCATGGATTCTGGTCACGCTGCCTCCCTCTGGACCACAAGCTCCTGCGAGGCAACACACCCACCCAACGGCCCGGGCTCTGACTAGCGTCCATAATACTTTTCTCCTTGTGTGATAACATCTTCCTGTCACTGCCAGTCTATGGATCTTTCAGTATTCCTCACTAGGTAACCCTCCTCATTCTGGATTTCCATAACTCAGGTCTCTTGAACCATTGAAATTGCAGTGTTTCCTTCTAGGATCCTGGTTCAAGGCTGGCTACACAGCTTGTGGGGCCCAGTGTGAAACAAAAACGAGGGGCTCTTTATCAAAAAGCAGTGTTATTAAACATATTAAAATATACAATTTTTTCCTTTAAAAGTATTTTATGACTTATGTATTGAGGTAATCATGATACATGAGTAACAGCATAAACTTACATATTGAAAAATAACATTTCTGGTGTCATAGTTTTATATAATACAATAAATAATGTATCAATGTGACATCTTGATGGATCATAAGATTTCTTCTGGCTCACTTTTCTGCAAATCAGTTTATTAGGTCATGAAAATGTACACTTTTTGCAGCCTCATTTCAAGAAATGGAATTGAAGAAACATCAATCACTGTTGGCAAATGCAAGACTGGAAATAATGTTTGAACATTTTTAATTTTGAGAAGGGTCTTTCTGCTGATACAGCTATTACTGGAGCTGTTAAAGGTATTTTATAGGTTGCAACAACATTGAGGTAAATTTTAAGCAAATTATTTTGAAATATAAATATAATTGCATTTAGAGATGATGATTATTATGAAACAATTTTTCCAAAAAGGTTTAACTCTTTAGACAGAAATGAGTTCTGTGGGAACCTACATTTAATTTTAAGTTTCATTTACACAATGGTATTTCAATGTTTCCTCTTTCTTTAAGTTATGGAGCTTGTATAAAAAAACTTAAAGTGACTTCATGGTTTATACATAATTCAAGATGCCTGTTTATGTACTCTACCACTGTATCTTCAACTAGAAGGAAAAATTAATTTTAAAATTATCTTCCTTGTTAATAACTGGTTCATCTGAAGCTTCATATAAAAATGGTGTTCTTTTCTGTCAGGTGCAACAATATTTACATTTAATTTCTATTTCTAAGCTTGTGAATACACGTTTCTGGTAATTGCAGCACTTTTCCAAACCAGAGATTCCAAACTCTGTAGAATTTTTTTTTTCACTGAAGACTTTTTTTTTTATTGGTGTTCAATTTACCAACATACAGAATAACACCCAGTGCTCATCCCGTCAAGTGTCCCCCTCAGTGCCTGTCACCCATTCACCCCCACCCCCCGCCCTCCTCCCCCTCCACCACCCCTAGTTCATTTCCCAGAGTTAGGAGTCTTTATGTTCTGTCTCCCTTTCTGGTATTTCTCACACATTTCTTCTCCCTTCCCTTATATTCCCTTTCACTATTATTCATATTCCCCAAATGAATGAGAACATACACTGTTTGTCCTTCTCCGGTTACTGTGGCCAAGTTCAAAAAGGGTGTTGCCTGAGTTCTCCTCTGGGATTTTGATGGAATCTTGTCTCACATTTAGATCTTTCATCTATTTTGAGTTTATCTTTGTGTCTGGTGCAAGAGAGTGGTCCAGTTTCATTCTTCTGCATGTGGATGTCCAATTTTCCCAGCACCATTTATTGAAGAGAGTGTCTTTCTTCCAGTGGATCGTCTTTCCTCCTTTATCGTATATTAGTTAACCATAAAGTTCAGGGTCCACTTCTGGGTTCTCTGTTCTGTTCCATTGATCTATATGTCTGTTTTTGTGCCAGTACCACACTGTCTTGATGAACACAGCTTTGTAGTACAACCTGAAATCTGGCATTGTGATGCCCCCAGATATGGTTTTCTTTTTTAAAATTCCCCTGGCTGTTCGGGGTCTTTTCTGATTCCACACAAATCTTAAAATAATTTGTTCTAAGTCTCTGAAGAAAGTCCATGGTATTTTGATAGGGATTGCATTATACGTGTAAATTGCCCTGGGTAACATTGACATTTTCACAATATTAGTTCTGCCAATCCATGAGCATGGAATATTTTTCCATCTCTTTGTGTCTTCCTCAATTTCTTTCAGAAGTGTTCTATAGTTTTTAGGGTATATTTTGAGAACCATTTGAATGGTAAATGGTTCTCCAACCTTTTATTTTCAGGTTGTAGGTGTCCTTCTGTCTAAAATGAGTCTCTTGTAGACAGCAAATAGATGGGTCCTGCTTTTTTATCCAGTCTGAAACCCTGCGCCTTTTGATGGGGTCACTAAGCCCATTCACGTTCAGAGTTACTATTGACAGATATGAGTTTAGTGTCATCATGATATCTATTTAGTCCTTGTTTTTGTGGATTGTTCCACTGAACTTCTTCTTAAAGGGGAATTTTAAGAGTTCCCCTTAAAATTTCTTGCAGAGCTGGTTTGGAGGTCACATATTCTTTCAGTTCCTGCCTGTCTCAGAAGCTCTTTATCTCTCCTTCCATTTTGAATGAGAGCCTTGCTGGATAAAGTATTCTTGGTTGCATGTTCTTCTCATTTAGGACCCTGAATATATCCTGCCAGCCCTTTCTGGCCTGCCAGGTCTCTGTGGAGAGGTCTGTTGTTAACCTAATACTTCTCCCCATAAAGTTTAAGGATCTCTTGTCTCTTGCTGCTTTAAGGATCTTCTCTTTATCTTTGGAATTTGCAAGCTTCACTATTAGATGTTGAGGTGTTGAACGGTTTTTATTGATTTTAGGGGGGGATCTCTCTATTTCCTGGATCTGAATGCCTGTTTCCCTTCCCAGATTGGGAAAGTTTTCAGCTAGGATTTGTTCAAATACATATTCTGGCCCTCTGGCCCTTTCGGCGCCCTCAGGAATCCCAATTAAACGTAGGTTTTTCTTCCTTAGGCTGTCATTTATTTCCCTTAATCTGTCTTCATGGTCCTTTAATTTTTTATCTCTTTTTTCCTCAGTTTCCCTCTTTGCCATTAACTTGTCTTCTATGTCACTCACTCGTTCTTCCACCTCGTTAACCCTCGTCGTTAGGACTTCTAGTTTGGATTGCATCTCATTCAATTGATTTTTAATTTCTGCCTGATTGGATCTAAATTCTGCAGTCATGAAGTCTCGTGAGTCCTTAATGCTTTTTTCTAGAGCCACCAGTAGCTGTATAATAGTGCTTCTGAATTGGCTTTCTGACAATGAATTGTAATCCAGGTTTTGTAACTCTGTGGGAGAGAGGGCTGTTTCTGATTCTTTCTTTTGAGGTGAGGTTTTCCTTCTAGTCATTTTGCTCAGTGCAGAGTGGCCAAAAACAAGTTGTATTGGAACACGGGGGAGTATCACTGGTCCGTCCAGCTGGTCTTCTGGGGGAGGGGCCTACTGTGCTGATTTTCAGGTGTTAGCACTTGGGGGAGCTGCTCCGCCCCTGCCTGCTGCAGGGCTCAGCGGGGGTTGTTTACTCCGTGAGGCCCCAGGAGGAACAACCACGGTAGCGGTGGCCAGCTCTGGAGCCCTGGAGTCAGCCCCCGCAGTAACTCCGGGGCTCTCCGTCCGCAGGGCCTGGAGGCTCCGGGGCGGGGCCGCTGATCTGCTCAGCTGGGGCAGGAGCGTCCTCGCTGTCCTGGGCCCTCCCGGCCTCTGCCTGTCCCGGGGGAGGCCGGATCCTGGGCTGTGTCCCGGCGCCCTGTGCTCCGGGGCCTGCGCTGTTGGATTTGCGCTCCCGCCCCGCAGCCCCCTCCGCGGAGCCGCCGCCCGAGCCCCTCCGAGCTGCTCCGGTCGGTCCCTCCGTGCGCGCTGCAGCCCTTAGGGAGCTCGGCGCACTCTCCTGTGCTCGCAGGTGTCTGTTAGTGTCCCAGGGAGCCCGAGGACATCCCCGCCCTCCTGGGTCCTGCTCCACCTCCCTGCGAGCCCCTTTCCGCCCGCCCGGGAAGGTTGGTGCAGCTCCTGCTCCTCCGGGACGGGGCTCTCCTGTCCTGGGGTCACTCGCCCCGGCCTCAGCCCGGCTCCTCGCGGGCCCCTCCCCCTACGAGGCCTTTTGTTTCTTTATTTCTTTTTCCCCGTCTTCCTACCTGGATAGAAGCGCGAACTCTTCTCACTGTAGCATTCCAGCTGGTCTCTCTTTACATCTCAGGCCGAATTCGTAGATTTTCAGGATGATTTGAAGGTTATCTAGGTAATTTGGTGGGGACAGGTGATTTGGGGACCCTGCTCTTCCGCCATCTTGCCCCTCTCCCAAACTCTGTAGAATTATAACAATTCCTTGGTATGGCTCCTCATTACAGTTTTAATGTCTATGCTTTTATCTTGTAATTATTTGCCAATGAAGTTTACTTTCTGAGCACCAGCAATTTCTGTCCTGGCAGTTTGGCCGAAGCATTATTTGCACAGTCTTAAGAACAAGCTGCATGGATGGAGGGACCAGCCGGCCTCGCAGCAGGTCCCCCCTGGTTGCTCTACGTAGAATCTCCCTACAGCTTTGGCTACTGCTGATGGTGCTGATGTCACTGTCACTGCCATGGATTAATGAGCCTCACCTTGTCCCTAGACACTGCCCGAGGTCCCCAAAGCCCCTGGAGTACCCCATGGTGTACACACATCGAGTGGCCAGGCCAACAGTGTGCACAGACATTGTTGCTGGACCACAGCGGCGCCCACGTACCGTTGTCCAGAATGTCTCCCCTGCTCATCTCCCCCACCGTGTATTCCCCGCTGATGCACTGGACTTACTTACAGCACACAAGTTCAAGGATAAAAGCATCGTGAATTTTGAGACTGCACAGCAGAGGATTAAACTAAGCACAGAAATCTTCTGAGGACGGGTCCCTCTTTCTACTGCCCGGGTCTGATCCCCACGAAACCAGCCCTGGTCTCACAGGCACAGTTCATGAAATTTATATTCTAGTAGAAAACACCAGAGATGAAAAAAAGTAGACAAGGAAATGGACACTGAAATACTAGTAGTGATAAGGAATTATTATAGGAAATAAAGCAAGGCAGAGAGACAGTGTCAGGGGTGGGGTACATCTCCTCTAGCTACGATGGTCAGGTACGGTCTCCCTGATGAGATGACATTTTTTTTTAAGATTTCATTCATTTATTCATGAGAGAGACAGAGAGAGAAGCAGAGGGAGAGGCAGGCTCCACGCAGGGAGCCCGATAGGGGACTCGATCCCGGGACCCCAGCATCATGCCCTGGGCCAAAGGCAGGCGCTAAACCACTGGGCCACCCAGGTGTCCTGATGAGAAGACATTTAAGGAAAGATCGGAATGAACTGAGAGAGGGGACCTTGGTAACGACGGGGAGCAGAGCATTCCCAGCAGAGGGAAGAGCAGCAGCCAGTCTCCCACACGGGGATGTGCTCGCAGAGTTCCAGCAAAAGCAGGAAGGGGAGTGTGCGGGGAGGGGGGGGCGGGGGGGGAGCCAGTGAGAAGAGGTCGGAGATGTAAATGGGGCCCGGCTGGCCTTGGGGCCTTGTTGTGAGAGGTGGGAAGCCAGCCAACAAGCCAAGGGCAGACGGGCTGGGAGGCGGGCGGGTAGGGGTGCATGAAGTTCCCCGCCCACCTCACTGCCGCCCCGCTCCGCTCCTTACCCTACGTGTTGCCTCCCCCACATCCATCCCCGCTTCTTCGAAGATTTCTCTCCCCTCCAAGGCCCTCCTCAATGCCCTTGTTTTTGCTTGCGTGCTCTGCAGTTTTCTCCGGATAGACTCCTCATCCCTCTGGGAGCTCACACCTCATTCCGAGAAGCTCCCTCGTGATTCAGCTCCTTTCAGGTCTCCTCCGTGGCATTGGTTTCTACCCACACGATGTGTTTATTTACTCGGCTATAACATGTAGTTTTTGTTTACTTGTTTACTCACTTTTGGTGTCTCTCCCCAGCTGAAAGGTGAATCGCATGAGGACGGGGATTAGTGTCCTTGTTCCCCACTAGGAAGCAGCCCCCTCGCACACGCTAGTGATCACCAACTGTTTGCCGAAATGAAGGAACCTCTCGTCTGTACTTTCGCTGCAGGACACATCTTGCATCTTGGCCATCCTGCTCCTTTGCCTTAAATTTTACGGTTTCATTCTCAAGCCGGTCGTCTAACCAGTGTGCACTGAAGTTTCAAGTTTCAGCTACGTCCTGACCTTCACGAAGGGAAGGCTTTCGTGTTACGCACACGCACATGCACCCGCGCACTTCACCGAATCCAGCAGTGTGTCTTCCTTGTGTTTCCAGCACACTCTGCCTTCCTACCAAAGGACTCGCCACATCGCGTCGTACGTATTTCTCGATGTGTCTGTTTCCCCTTCGTGCTGTGAGGCCCTTCGGCGCCGGGGGAGTCCAGCTCAGTTCGGCAGTGCCGGCTTCTAGCGCTGTCCTAGCACGTGCAGGTGGCCCATATGTGTTTGGGAAATGAGTACAGATGCATCTCAAAAGCTTCTTTATGGCTGGGCTGCTTCTGTGATCAAATCAAACATCTCCCAGACCCGCAGTTAAATTAGCATCATGTTATTTAACGGTTTTATGATGTTTAAATGAAAATTTAAATGCAATAATACACATTCATGCGCCTTTAGAGTCACTTTCCAATTTGCTATCCATCCACACCCCACTCATAATCGCGAGTATATGGGATATTTGCAAAGCCTCAGGCCCAAAGAGATAAAGTGCTGATCCACAAAGATGCTGTGACCAGCCAGCACTTACTGCAAGATGGAACAGACCTGGAGCAGGAATGGGAACAGCCAAAGGTGAAATGGGGCTCCGCTCACTGTCCGCTCCGAAACGAGACGGCCTAGTGATTTTTCCATTACAGGTGCACACAGTGAGGCCGACCCGGAACTGGCCAGGCGGTAATCATCCTTCGGCCTGCAGCCCAAACCTCGGATGGAACGGGCCCATCGCAAGGGCTTATTAAATTCATTAGAGATGAGGCAGCTGCTCCAGAGTGGTCATTTCGGAGCCAGGCTTGCAGCTCGCTTTAACCGTTCGCAGTAGGATTCTTGGTGACCCTCTGACAAAATCCCTCCCCGGTTGCTTCTCTGGGCCTCTCCCCGCGTTTTATGAACCGTCTTACTTGAACCTCAGGACGGCTCAGGGAGGTAGGTAGGCATTGCGATCTCCGTTTTACAGACCAGGACTTTGGGCTTCCACTAGGTTAAATAGCTTGCATAGGAGGGGGCTTAGCCAGGGTTCAAGCTCTCACCTGCAGGAAAGTGTGTGCTGGTATATGTGTCAAACCGCTCAGGAGTGACTGAGAGCGAGTGTCTGTGTCTGAACATAGACATTTGTACGTGAATATACATCATCTGAAAAAATACATGTCTTGCCTTGGCTTTATGACTTAAGTATTTTAAGTGTGAAATTTAAAAACGTAGGATCCCAGACACAAATCTTTAGCAGCTGAGAAGGAACCTCATTGTCCTCAGTGAACAGAGGAGGATTAGATGGTCAGAGAGCCCTACCGGTACACCTGGAAGCATCCAGCATCCCTGACGTCAAGCCTGTTCAGTCCCAGAGGGGAATGTGCCAGGACGGGACTGTCCTATTGAATCCCCCTCTCCCAGTCCTCGGCCATGATTAAAACCTGAGTCTAATTGGTCACAGTTTTTCCGTTTGTCCCCTTTTCTCATAAAACACCTTGACACCTAGTGTGAGGACAACATCCTTCCTCTGCACCCCGCCACCCCGTCCTAACACAGATGTGCTAACAACTTTCTGCTGTACCAGCTTACGAACCAGTTCAGTCTCCTTCTAAGTGAAAAACTGATGTGGCATGGGAGAAATTTATGACGGAGGCATGTTCCTGCCCCAGGGGGCGAGGCCAGTGTTCTGGAAGTCCCAGAGGAAGCTAGGCCCTTATAAACAACCCAAAGCCAAGACAGACCTTTTTCATTGTTTTAAGACCTATGAAAGGAGTTTGATATACAACCACTCAAGACAAAAATAAGCTTTGTGTACAAATAAAATATATTTTATGAGATCCCCAGAGTTACGTCTTTGACCGGCGGCCTGGATGCTGAGCTTTAAAATCTATGTAGCCGGTCCCACCCTGCAAGCTCTAAGCCCAGGGGCCCATTGCTAACCCCAAAGGAAGCAGGCCTGTGCCTAACCATGAGACCCAGCTCACTGTCCTGTCACAGGGCACGGGAAGGAGGAATGCAGGGGCAAAGCTCACATAAAAATAGATGCCAGACCCCATTCCAGGAGTCTGTTTTCCATCAAGCAGAGAAGACTAAACATGCTTACCAGCTTACCAGCAAAATGATTTCTGACCCTAAGAATCAGCCCAAATTCCACGTCCTCTATGACGTGTTCCTTAAATCCCCGAAGCAGTATGTGTGTCTGCCCTTCTAGGCCTCTTTGTAAACACACGGGCCTGTATGGTTTTATGTCTCTGATGACACAATGTCAGTGACCAAACCACCTTGTGACATAAACCTTCCCTCTCGGTCACTCCTGAGCGGTTTGTGCATATATCAACACACACGAATCAACTGAGGAGAGCTTGAATCCTGGCCAAGTCCCTTCTTATGCAAGTGATTTAACCCAGTGGAGACCTGCTACCTTCCTCTATAAAATGGGGAGTGCAATGCTTACCTCCTTGAGCTGTCCTGAGGGGGTCCTACAAAGTGATTTGCATGGTATTGGATACTCAGCGGGGTGCCCAATAGTGCTTTTGCTCCCCACCCGAATCTCTTCATACAGGCGTGGGATCCATACACTCCCATATTCATAATGCCCTCCCCGGGCCTCAGGCAGCACACGATAAATCTAACATGTTAATATTCTTCAGGGATGTGTCTGAAGCCGTGGCCAATGTCTCATACTTGGAATAAAGTCCATAAATGGCTTCGAGTCTGTCTGGTCAGCTTTGCTGACAGACGAGCGTTTTGCACACTCCTAAAATAGATTTCAGCGTTCCAAGTTCCTTGAACTTTGAAACCACGGCTCAGGGGTTGTAGATCTGTGTTATAGGATTGTTGTTAAGGACACAACAATTAACGTCCCCTCGACGTTAAAGACAGGTTCAGCATCTGCCTTCCTTAGTGCCTGGCTCAAAGCAGGAACTCCATAACCCCTTCCGAATGACTGAGTAAATGAAGGAAATGGTGCATACTCCTAAAAAAAAAAAAAAAACATGAGAGTGGCCCTGTCCCCCCATCGCTCGTGGGCGAACTAGCCGTCGTTCTTCTGCTACATTTCACCTCTTGCACGCAGGCATTGGACCACACCCCGAGGGGTGAAGGTGAGACACAACGGCAGAGTAGATCTAAGTTTAAGGATGTGCATCCTCCTTCTGGTTATGAAATGATTCTCTCGGAGAAAGAAATGTGATTCTCTGAAACACTTGACTTGAACAATCGTTTTCAGCACTGGAAAAGAAGTCAGTGACTTTCAATTGCGCTTATAAGGGATCCCAAGACATGGTTTACAATTAAAAACTGCCTTGCACCCAAAGGAACTGAAATGTTTGTGATTCGCGGTCGCCGCGGCGCACCGGATATTATTCTCCTGTATCTGATGCCAACTAAGCAGGAGTCATGAGGAGAACGATGCTCTGTGTATGTCTAACCAGCACCGGGCGCTTTTAAACGCTGGGAAGGTGCAGGACGAGGCAGAGAAGTTGGCGTATTGGGAGAATGTTAGAATAATTCGTGAAGGAGACCCCCGAGGAGGCCAAATCCCAAGCACAAGATGAGGGGATGGGTTGATCTTAATTGCGAAGAATAATATACTCTCCACTAATATGGGAAGAAAAGGGTTTAGAATGGGTAGGAATAGGGATATGTTCATAGTTAGGGGGTGTCTGGAGGATGAGGAAGTGTCAACCTAGTGCTTTTATTTTCTTGTTAAAATAGGGCACGGGGATATTTACTGGGTGCCCAGGGTAAGAGATGGGGGGGCTCTGAGCAGAGAGACGTTGGAGACGGCCATGCGGAGAGGGGGACAGACTGGAGAAACAGAGGAGAAAACAGAGGAGAAACAGACTCGCTGTGGACCGTGGTGGCCTCGTTGTAATTCCCAAAGCTCTGGGGAGAGCTTACTCCTCGGGCAGTGCTCGGCACCCCAGGTACAAGGGCGGAAAGAGTTGTCGATTGACTCAAGTTGAGAGGTTCGCCCCGTGAATACAATGGGAGCATCGCAGGAAGAGAGAAGTGGGCGTATCTGCAAGGAAGCACTGAGGTCCTCAAGGTGTGCTCTAATCTTAGGACTGAAAGACGCGGTGACATGGGAAGAGACGTGCTCCTTCCCCCAGATCTGCTCTTCCACAAGTTGGTATTGTGCAGTCCATTGTACTAGAGTCCCACCCAGATGACCTCATTTAACCTTAAATAAACTTTGTAAAAATAATTAACTGTTAAAATCATGGATAAACCTGGGGGCTTTTTTTTTTCCTTGAAATTATATTTTTAAGTAGGCGGCGCACCCAGTGTGGAGCCCAAGGTGGGGCTCGAACTCATGACCCTGAGACCAAGAGTCAAATGCCTAAGCGACTGAGACACCCAGATGCCCCTATTTGAAATTAGATTTTAAAAAGACTAGATGTAAAATAAATAAATAAATAAATAAATAAATAAATAAATAAATAAAGTAGATGTAAAAAAAATAAAAATAAAATTAAAAAAAATAAAAAGACTAGACGTAGGTGTTGGCCCAGTGTCGAGAGCACAGCAGGTGTTCCATGTGACGTCGCCGTCTGTTTTCTTATTTTTTTTTAAATTTTTATTTTAATTCCAGTTAGCTGACATGCAGTGTTATATATATTAGTTTCAGAGCTACGATTCTATTCTTATTATTTTCCCTCTTGAATGTCTATCACATTCCAGGAGGCATTCTTTTTTGTTTGTTGGTTGGTTGGTTTTTCCCCAAAACTCTTTTCTGGATCCTGGCAAAGACACTTACCGGGAGGTTTTTAGAGCACGTCTTCCGTGAGAAGGAAGTAGGCGTCCTTCCCTTTCTGCAGCCGAGCCACCTCCACCCTCCGGTGATGGACCCAGGTCCCGGATCCGTTGACTCCATTCCCTTAGCGCGGCCTGGGGTGACACGGGGCTGGCCGGCGAGGGACGGCGAGGGGGGCGTCTGCACCGGGCGGCAAGGCGCAGAGGGGGAGCCCCGAGCAGCCCAGCCCCTGGGCAGGTGGAGTCGGCAATCCGGGGCTTCGTGCATATTCCACTCGCTCATTTCTCCCGGTCCCCGAGTGGCAGGTCCTCAGCCCCTCAAGGCCCACGGCCCCTGCTCTGCGTCCCCGCGGGGGCACGTTAGCGGGATGGGGGGGCGGCTGCTGCTGGAAGGCTGGATACCCAGCCCCGCTGGGAAACCGGGGGGCGCAGGGAACAGCCACACGGCCATTAAACACTTGTTCCTTTATGCGACCTTGTAACCGCGTGTGTCACACAAATGTCACCCGTGCAACATGCTGTCCCACTGCAGCAGGTCCTGGGGACCCTGGCCCGGGCTGCTTCTGGGGACCGAGGGTCGGGTTATTCCTGGGGACCCCAGCCCAGGCTGCTCCTGGGGACCCTGGCCCGGGGCGCAGGGCTGGCTGTGGGGCGCTCCTGGCTTCCTGGTCGGCAGGGCCCAGCCTGGGTGGGAGGGCACAGGGAGGGGGCTCCCGACCGTCCCATCGGGTGGTATGATCGATAAGGACTCTGAGGCAGGGCCGGGCCATGGGGTCCCCTCGGGCCCCTCGGGCTGGGGCTGGGGCTGCCCGTCACCCTCAGGCACCGGTCTGTCCCCTGCACCACATCTTGAGGGAATGCACGTCAGTCAGACGGCAAGGACAGGTGGCTGGTGGCTTCCAGGTTGTCCCAACCCCAAGAGATGTGTCCTGTTTCTTGGCTCAGTGACTAGGAGACGGTGGCTGTCCCGCGCCTCCGCTGCGGAGCTCCTTTAGCGGCGTGTGGGAAGGCTCGCCCGGACATGGGACGAGGACTACTCATTCGTGGTTGAGGCATCGAAGGCTTTTTAATTAGGAGAAAAGAGAAGAGAAACACCTGGGCCCCGTGTGCGTGTAGGGCCCGCCAGGTGCGGGGGTGTGGGAGGCGGCGGCCCTGGCGTGCAGCCAGTCGAGGGCCGTACCCACGCACAGGGACCGGTGACAGGAGGTGAGGACTCCTGCAAGGACGGGGCGAGGCAGGAAGTTGGAGGGAGGGCCCTCCCCTCGCGCAGCGGGCCGGGAGCAGGCCGGAGTTCTGGAAGGTGCCACGTGGCTGAGCCCCCGAGAGCGAGGGCCGGGAGCACCCAGACCCAGGGCACCCGGGCCCAGGGCCACGAGCCGGGGCGGGAGCGAAGGTGCCCCAGCCTTTGGCCGCCTGCCGCCTGCCGCCCAAGGTCGGAGGCCTTCCGCTCCGGGGATTTACCCATAGGTTAGAGGCGGGCCAAGAGCGGGGCCAGCGCCCGGGCAGGGCCCCACGCAGGCCTGGAGGCCACCAAGCCCCCCGCGGCACCGCTTGGGTCGGGGCCACCCTGTGACTCCCCGAGGCCTGGGACCCGGTCCCCGTAAGCTGCCTGCTTCAACCCTGGCAAAGAGGGAAGTGAATTCGTTGTGACCCATCAGCAATCACAGTAAGTCCCACCCAAGCCTTTGCTCTCTTGGACGCACACCTGGGAAAGGTAAGGTGGAAGCTCCGGATCGCTGGGCGGGCGCGTGGCCAGCACCTCCCGGCCGACGCCTCCGCGCACGACAGGGCCAGGCACTGAGGAGATGACACTTTTAAAATTTCCATTGATTTATGGATTTTGATTCTAGTACAGAGGACACACGGCGTTCCGTTCGCCTCAGGTGTACGGCGTGGTGCTTGCACGACTCCGCACCTCACGGCTGCCCGCCACCCGAGGGTGACCACGCCAATCCCTCCCCTTCACCGGTTTCACCCCCCGCCCGGCCCCAGACCCCTCAGTTTGTTTTCCATAGTTAAGAGTCTGGGGGTGTTTTAGTTTATCTTTTCTTCCTCATTTGCTTTGTTTCGTAAATCCTACCTACGTGCGAAGGCCTACGGTGTCTGTTTCCTGGCTGGCTTCCTTCGCAGAGCTCCGTGCCCTCTAGATGCATCCACGTTGTCGCAGGCGGCCTTTGTCCCTCATCTGTCAGGGGACACGCGCTGCCTCCATAATCCGCCTGCTGCACATGACGCGGCACTAAACGCGGGGGCGCACAGGCCCTTTCAACTTAGTGCTTGGTGCGCTCTGGGTAAGCGCCCTGTGGGGAATCACTGGATAATGGACTAATTCTATTTTTGACGTTTTGGGGGCCTCCGCACTGTGGTCCGCAGTAGCTGCTCCAGGTTGCATTCCCACCGACGGCGCACCAGGGCCCCTTTCGCTCCACGTCCTCGCCAACTCTTGTTTCTTGCGTTTTTGACGTTCGCCATACCGCCGGGTGTGAGCTGCTATCTCCCTGCGGTTTTGATTCGCATTTCCCTGATGCTGAGCGATGATGAGCATCTTTCGTGTGTCCGTTGGCCATCCGGGCGTCTTCTTTGGAGAAATGTCTGTATCCTGCCTTTTGCCCATTTTTTTTTTTTAGTTGGGTTATGCTTTTTTTGGTGTTGACTTATATAAATTCTTCATTTATTTTGGATACTGACCCCTTATCAGGTAGGTCATTTGCAAATATCTTCTCCCATTCAGCAGGTTGTCTTTTAACTTTCTTGATGGTTTCCTTCACTGTGCAGAAGCTTTCTATTTTGATGTAATCCCGGTAGTTTATTTTTGCTTTTGTTTCCTTGGCCTCAGGAGACATATCTAGAAAAAGGTTGCTACAGCTCGTGTTAGAGAGATTACTGCCTATGTTCTTTTCTAGGATTTTTATGGTTTCCTGTCTAATATTTAGGTCCTCAATCCATTTTTATTTTATTGTTGTGTGTGGTGTAAGAAAGTTGTCAAATTTCATTGTTTTGCGTGTAGCTGTCAGTCTTCCCAATACCATCTGTTGAAGACACTTTTTCCCATTGCATATTTTGGCTCCTTTGTCATAGATTAATTGATCATATATTCATGGGTTTATTTCTGGGCTCTCTTTTCTGTTCTACTGATCTTGTGTCCATTTTTGTGCCGGGACCACACTGTTTTGATTATTACAGCTCTGTCATAGACCTTGAAAACTGGAATTGTGGTACCTCCAGTTTTATTCTTCTTTTTCCAGATTGCTTTGGCTATTTGGGGTCTTTTGTGGTCCCATAGAAATTTTAGGATTATTTGTTCTAGTTCTGTGAAAAATACTGTTGGTATTTTGATAGAGATTGTATTAAATCGATAGGTTGTTTTGAGTAGTATAAACATTTTAACAATATTTTTTCCTCTGATCCATGAACATGGAATGTCTTTTCATTTGTGTCAATTTCTTCAATTTCTTTCATCAATGTTTTATAGTTTTTAGAGTACAAGTCTTTCATTGGTTAAGTTTATTCCTAGGGACTTTATTCCTAGGTAAAGATTATCCCCCCCCCCAAAAAAAAAGATTATCCCTAAGTATTTTATTGTTTTTGGTGCAATTGTAAATGAGATTTTAATTTCTCTTTCTGCTGCTTCATTATTACTGTATAGAAATGCAACAGATTTCTATATATTGATTTTGTATCCTGAGACCTTACTGAATTCATTTACCAATTCTAGAAGATTTTTGGTGGAGTCTTTAGAATTTTCTATACATAGTATCATGTTATTTGCAAATAGTGAAATTTTTACTTCTTCCTTACTAATTTGAATGCCTTTTGTTTCTTTTTCTTGTCTGATTGCTGAGGCTCAGACTTCCAGTACTTTGCTGAATAAAAGTGGAGAGTGGACACCCTTGTTTTGTTCCTGATCTTAGGGGGAAAGCTCTCAGTTTTTCTCCACTGAGTTGAT
This sequence comes from Nyctereutes procyonoides, assembly GCF_905146905.1. Taxonomy (NCBI): domain Eukaryota; kingdom Metazoa; phylum Chordata; class Mammalia; order Carnivora; family Canidae; genus Nyctereutes; species Nyctereutes procyonoides. The sequence continues at coordinate 399,635 of NW_026575126.1, read as the reverse complement.
GTTAATTGTGAATTTTTCATATATGGCCTTTATTAGGTTGAAACCTATTTTGTTGATTTTTTTAATCATGAATGGATGTTGTACTTTGTCAAATGCTTTTTCTGCATTTATTGAAATGATTGTATGGTTTTAATCCTTTCTCTTGTTGATGTGATGTATCATGTTGATTGACTTCCACCTTTGCATCCCAAGAATAAATCCCACTTAATCATGATGATTTTTTTAATGTATTGTTGGATTCGGTTTGCTAATATTTTGCTGAGAATTTTTTCACTTATGTTCATTAGTGATATTGGCCTGTATTTCTCTCTTTTTTTGCAGTGTTTTTATTTCATTTTGGTATTTGAGTAATGCTGGCCTCGTAGAATGAATTTGGAAGCTTTCCTTTCTCTTTTATTTTTATTTTTTGGAATAGTTTTAGAAGAATTTAAAATAGTTTTAGGAGAAGAATTTAGAAGAAATTTTAGAAGTTTTAAAGAATTCTTTAAATGTTTGGTAGAATTCACCAGTGAAGCCATCTGGTTCTGGACTTTTGTTTCCTGGGAGTTTTTTGATTACTGATTCAATTTCATTACTGGTAATCAGTCTACTCAAAATTTGTTTCTTCCTGATTCAGTTTTGGGAAGTTCTATGTTTCTAGGAATTTATCCATTTCCTCAAAGTTGCCCAATTTGTTGATACATGATTTTTCATAATATTTCCCTTATAAACCTTTGTATTTCTGTCATGCTGGTGTCCTTTCTCCACTTTCAGTTCTGACTTTGAGTTCTCTCTCTCTCTCTCTCTCTCTCTCTCTCTCTTTCTCTCAATGAGGCTTGCTAAAGATTTACCCATTCTGTTGATTGTTTCAAAGAACTGACTCCTGATTTTATTGATGTGTTTTTTTTGTGTGTGTGTGTTTTAGTTTTTATTTCATTTACTTTTGCTCTAATCTTTATTATTTCCTCCCTCCTACCAGTTTTGGATTTTGTTTGTTCTTTTTCTAGCTTCTTTAGGTGTAGAGTTAGGTTGTTTATTTGAGATTTTTCTGGTATCTCAAGGTAAGCCTATACTCCTATAAACTTCCTTCTTAGAACCAATTTTGCTGCATCCCAAAGATTTGGGGCCATTGTGTTTTCATTTTCATTTGTCTCAACGTATTTTTTTTTATTTTCTCTTTGATCTCTTGGCTGACTCATTCATTGTTTAGCAGCATGTTATTTAAACTCCATGTATTTGTTATCTTTCCAGATCTTTATTGTGGTCAATTTCTAGTTTTATAGCAATGTGGTCAGAAAAGATGCATGCTATAACTTCACACTTTGTAAACGAATTGAGACTTGTTTTGTGGCCTACTGTGTGATCTGTTCTGGAGAAAGATTCATGCACACCTGAAAAGAATGTACATTCTGCTGTTTTAGGACAGAATGTCCTGAATATGAATATATTATTGTTAGATCCATCTGGTCCAATGTGTCGCTCAGAGCCACTGTTTCCTCACTGATTATCTTTTTGGATGATCTCTCCATTGATGTAAGGGGGGGTGTTGAAGCCCCCTACGATTACTGTATTACTGTCAATTACTTCCTTTATGGTTGTTATTAGCTGCTTTCTGGGTGTTCCCATGTTGGATGCACAATTGTTGTATCTTCTTGTGTGTGTATTGTTTCTTTTATATAGTGTCCTGCTTTGTCTCTCTTTACAGTCAAAATTCCTCTTAAAGCGAATCAGGCCACAGGGGCCATAATTCTCCATCGTCACACCTCTCATGAGCACCTTTCTGAGTTCACACGTATGATAAATCCAAAGCTAAACCACCCATTCTTCTGAACCTTGGATTTTTCTTTTTTAAAATGACCGATTTTCTTAGCAACTTTCAAATATACAGCATGGCATTATTAACTCTAGTCACCATGCTGTACCTCACATCCCTAGGACCCATTTATTTGCAGCTGGAAGTTCATATCTTTTGATCACTTTCACCCATTTCACCCCCCACGCCCACCCCCACCCTACCTCTGGGAACCATCAATCTCTTCTCTGTATCTATGAATTTGGTTTCATTGTTTTTGGCTTTTTGGTTTTAGATTCCATATATAAGTGAGATCACACAGTATTTCTCTGACTTGTTTTATTTAACATAATGCCCTCAAGGTCAGTCCATATTGTCACAAATGGTAAAATTTCTTCCTTTTATAATGGCTGAATAATATTTTATTATATATCTATATATCATATATAACATATATCTGTATAGATACAGATACATACACAAACCTATATCACATTTTCTTTACCCATTGATGGACACTTAGGTGGTTTCCATGTCTTGCCTATCATCAAAAAAAAAATGCAGCTATGAACAGGGGGAATGCAGATCTTTTTTGAGTTAGTGTTTTCCTTTCCTTTGAATAAATACCCAGAGGTGGAATTGCTGGATCGTATGATTGTTCTATTTTTAATTTTTTTAGGAAATGCCCTACTGATTTCCACAATGGCTGCACCAGTTTACATTCCAAGTTAAATTATTTCTTGCCTGTTCGATAATAGCCATTCTAACAGGTCTGCGGTAACAGGCCATTGTAGCTTAGATTTTGCATTTCCCTAACAATTAGTGATGCTGAACATGGAATCTTGAATTTGAGCAAAGTGTTTGGGACTCAAGGAAGCCCCAGAGACCCGGAGAGGAGTCACTCGGAGAAGCTCAACCCCGCGGACACAAGGAGCTCCCAAGGCACCTGCGGTAAATCGGTTATGAAGGCAGTGACGCGAGGGCCACCTTTGCCCCGGTTGGGTCGGTCCTTTTCTCTGTTCTGTCATCTACCTACTTTATAGTTGAAGAAACTGAGGCATGCAGGCTTTATAATTTGTCCAAAGTCACACAGGTTGTGAGAGGCACGAATCCAGGCCTAGGGAATTGGGCTCCGCTCACTATTATGATCTCAGCAGGTCAGATGCTTCTCACCCTGCATCATTCTGGTCTTTTCCACTAGACTACGAGCGCCCTGTGGCCAGGAACTATGGGTTTCATCCCCGTAAACCCAGGGTGATGTGGTGCTTGCAGCTGCAGGAGCTCAATAAATTAAGTAAAGAAATAAATAGCAAGAGATGAAGGAACAAAGTCGGCTGAGAAGAAGCAGCTCGCGCTCTGCTTGCTTCCAGTATGTTCTGCTGCAGCCGCTGGAGAAACTCCGCCCGTTTCCCGGGGGTGGTCCCTTCGCCCCGCATGGCCACACCGACCTTACCGTCTCCCGCTTCTCAGCCAAGGTACCGGCTTCATTTTTATTTCTGTGCTTCTGTGTCACAAAGGCTTCATTTCCCACAGCTCCAGGGACCTTGATTCTTGTCGCTTGTCAATCATGTCCCTGCTCTGTCTCCAGCCCAGTCCTTACCTTCTCATCCTTCCCAGCTTATTCCCCGGCCTGTGCTCAAGCCAGTAGCTCGGCCTGCCTCCGCGACCCCTTCCCCTGCCTGGAGCCTCCAGGCAGTCTCCTCCCCGCGCAGTGCCCCCCGCCAGCCCCGGCTCCCCCTGCCCCGGCATCCACCACTGCACACCGGACGGAGAAGCTCCCGTATCTCTGCATCGGGAGGAAAGGAGCAAAGGACTTACCCATCCTTCCCTACATACCTGCCAGCATCTCCCGCTCTGCAGGAGTCCACCAGCGGCCGGGCCGATAAGGAGCAGAGTGCACGTGGCGCCCGGCGCGAGGGAATCCGTGCGTCTGCACATGCTGGGAAACAGATGCCACACGTGGGGACATCTCAGACGTCAAATGGGAGGTGGGGAGGGATGTGAGCAGTGATTACAGAGGAACAACAGGAAGCTTTTGGGGGTGGCTGTAATACATCATCATCCTGATCGTGGCAGAAACTTCATGGCCATCGACACATCCCAAAGCTTAGCAGGTCGTACACTATGTGCATTTTATTGTGTGTCAGGGTTACCTCACTAGCGCTTTCAAAAAAATTAAAGTTCTAATCTATCTGGGAGGATAAGAAATAAGATTTGTATGGTATGAGGCACGTGTGTGCACGTGTGTAGTGAGGGGGTATGGACGAGAAGAAGGTGCAAGAGGCTTTTTTAAAAAAAAAGATTTTTTATTTATTTATTCACGAGAGACAGAGAGAGGGAGAGGCAGAGACCCAGGCAGAGGAAGAAGCAGGCTCCATGCAGGAAGCCTGACGTGGGACTCGATCCTGGATCTCCAGGATCAGGCCCTGGGCTGAAGGTGGCACTAAACCACTGAGCCACCCAGGCTGCCTGGCTTTTTAAAGATATATTTATTTATCTGAGGCAGAGGGAGGGCAGAGGGAGGGGACAGAGAATCTCCAGCAGACTCTCTTCTGAGCACAGAGCCTGATGCAGGGTCTCGATCCTGCAACCCTGAGAGCATGATCTGAACCACAACCAAGACTCATTCACCCGACTGATCTGCCCAGGAGTCCCAGCTGGTGGCTTTTTAAAGATGCAGAAGGAACCCAGACCTGATAGACATTTTACCACCTTAAATATCAGAGTTAAAAGTTGTCTATACCCCCACTTTTGTTTCCCTCTGGGAGTCGGAGGCCCCGAGGGTCATAATGGTTTTCCGAAGGTCCTAGAACTCCTTTCTGGTTATTAATTCCATGAATAACAACTACCGTCATGTAGGCAACCGCAGAGAACCGTTCCCTGTAAGAGGTGCTCGAGGCCCATCCTCCCACCTGTCCTCACACTTTCCCTTCTAAGTAGACATCATTATTCCCATTTGTGAGGAGTGAGGAGAAGGCTCATTAATGCCCTTCCGAAACCCACATGGCTAGAAAATTGAAGGGCTGTGCTTTCAATCCAGGTCAAATTGAGTCCAAATTGAGTTTCAACTTGAGTCCAAAAACAGCATTTTTCATTTTAATAAAACCTAGCATTAATAATTACCGACAAAGCATTTTAATTCCAAGTACAAGACAAAATTACGTATCATTTTATATAATGGATGCATACATTGGGGGGTGACGATAATGTTTTGGAGCTAGGGAGAGGTGATGGTTGTACCACATTGTGACTGTCCTAAATACCACTTACGTCATTTTAAAATGGTTGATTTTAGGTTCTGTGAATTTCACCTCCATCAAGGACAAACAAATATTGATTCTCCTTAAGGTAAAGCACACGGCTTTCTTCGTCACTATAGTTAGTAGAGTTATCGTTCCCAGCTCTGTATTTCATTAACAGAACTGTTGTTCTGAAAGCCCTGGGAAATGTTCCTATTTTTTTAAGCTACATAATCCTACTGCATGACAAATCAGAGCACGTTAGCAGGGTATAGGGCAAATGGCAGAAAAAGCTCTCAACTGTGGCCGGTGGGTGGTATGGAGTTGGGGAGGCCGGGAGCGTGCCCACCATGCACCCTGTATGGGCCTCTTTGCTCCCTGAAAGCTCAGCCTTCCTAAAGGGAGGATAGTGCAACCTGCTTTGCTTGCCTCAAAGCCTTATTGTGAGGCTCAGATAAGAGACGTAAGCAAGATAGAGGCATCATCATCATCCAACGCAGTGTAATTTAAGGGCCCGAGCTCCTCCATGGCACACCGGCCGGTAGCCAGTACAGAGATGATGCTCACAAAGCACCTGACGAGCTAGCGGTGCGTCCGGGCAGGTTCCGTGACTCCCGTGGCCCATATAATATGGCAAATCACACTGTGCCCGTTTCTGGGCTCAATACTTGAAAAACTGGCGTCTCTAATCCCCGTGTCTTCCTGTAAATCTTGGGGAAGCCGGTTGTTCTGCAGAAAGTTCGACTGTCCTGAGACCACCATGCTACAGGGAAGACAGAAGTAGCCACATGGGGAGGCTGCGTGGAGAGAGAAAGGGACGCTTCTTTAGGTCCCCGAATCCAAGCACCGGATGTGCGAGTGAAGAAACCATATGAGACGTGGCATCAAATCAAGAAATCCAGTGGAAAGTAAAAACTGCAGCTGCACCATAAGGCCTCAGTAGAGGGCAACGATCTCCAGGCCTTGGGCCACCCGGGGGGAGACCTCAGCCACGGTGCAGCGGCAATGGGCCGTCCCCACTGAGTCCTGCCTCAGTCTCTCCCCGCAGAACCGTGGACATATTTAATATGGGTCCTCTGCAGCCCCAGAGATCCTTGTGCAAGCTCCACGGCTGGGACCACCTATGACCCTGAACCACACGGGGCTCCTCGCCCCACACACTCCATTCTGGAAGCGACATTGGCACAGTCATATTACAAAATTTCATCCCCCAAATAACCTCAAGACCTGAAGTCAGGAGAGAGAGAGAGTAAGGCGCTCGGCAAGCCCCTTGCCCAGGCTGCCACATTTCCGTCTTCAGAGTGCCCTTCGCTTCGCTTAGGAGATGCATGTCTGAAGTTAAATTCCCAAACTTCAGCTTCTCTGGGTTTAGGCGCACATCACACAGTGGGGGCCCCTCCTCCACAGAGTCTTGATGCTGAAACCCGGGCCGCGGGGTCTCTGCGGCTACGAGGACAAATGGAGACTTTCTTACCAACCATGTCTTCTGTCTCCTGCATCAGTCCATCTCTCTATCCCCAGGATATCCTCAACCCCCTCGCCAAGGGCAAGTGAGGATTGTGTCCTGATCCTTCTGGAGGCCTCACCATTCACCAATCTGCAGATCTTCCTTTCCTGCCAACCCATGGCCCGCAAGGCCCGCACCGCAGTAACCAGTCACCATGCATCGGGCTCCATCGGGCATTTAGTGATCGTGGATAATGTCATGGGCAGCCCGGGTGGCTCAGCGGTTTAGCACCGCCTTCGGCCCAGGGCGTCATCCTGGAGACCCAGGATCGAGTCCCGCGTCGGGCTCCCTGCATGGAGCCTGCGTCTCCCTCGGCCTGTGTCTCTGCCTCTCTCTGTGTGTCTCTCATGGATAAATAAATAAAATCTTAAAAAAAAAAAAAAACCTGGACTGCCATGCCTCAGGCCTCCTTCAAGTCCGCTGAAGCTATGGGGTCCCTGAGAAGTGACGTAGTAACTCCGACTCGGGAGCCGGGGACAGCCCCCCGAGAAAAGGTGGCATTTGAGCCTGGGGGACGGAGTTGGTCGTGATGGGGAAAAAGCAGAGGTCGAGGCATCGAGGCTAGTGGAACGGCGTGAGTACAGGCATGTTTGGGATCGGCGAGCAATTCGGTGGCAACACAGACTGCATGAGCTTCGTGGGAGGGAAAGCCAGGAATGGGCTCGTGTTGGATCCTGGAGACTCTTGAACTGCAGCTTAATAATTTGAATCCGACTCCGTAGACAACTGAGAGCCCTGAACTCTTGTGGTAAGAAGTTCACCTGCACTTCAGAAAGTCGGAGAGGCAGACCTGGAGGCCAGTAGGAAGGCTACCGCAGGACTCCAAGGGAGACAGGACTTTTTAAAAAAATATTTTATTTATATATTTATTTATTTGAGAGAGAGGGAGAGAGAGCACAAGCCGGGGAGTGGGACACGGAGACGCAGACCCCCGCTGAGCAAGGAGCTGCAGGCGTGGGCTCGATCCCAGGCCCTGGGACCATGACCATGAGCCAAACGCAGCACTTAATGGGTGGAGGCACCCAGGGGACCCATAATGGGCACCTGTCAGGGAGAGTGGAGTGGCACTAAGCGGAGAGACCCGGGTAGCAGGTCCCTGGGGGAGCTGGGGCTTGCTTGCGGGCCTGCTGGTCGCTGGACTGGGGTGTTGTATGACCCAGGGACAGCGAGGTGTGGGTCCGCTACTGCGCAGGGACAGAGGAAGAATCCTGGATACAGAGGCCTTGGGGGACCCAAAACTGAGCAAACCCCATGAGCTTACTGGTTACTTTGGGGTCCTCGTGTCCCCGCCAGGAAGCAGCGTTATCCCCAGGGCCCCGCGAGGAAGTGGGAACAGCGTCATTTATTCATTGTTGGGGTATTTATGGACCATGACCGTAGGCGAGGGGCTCTGCACAAGGTGCCATGCTCTGGGGCGGGCCCGGGGTCAACGCATGCGGCCATTCTGATATGGGGGTAGCAGTTGGGGTAAAGGAAGCACAGGGCACCCGCGAGACACGGCGGAGGCGACTGACTGACCCCGGAGAGAGGGAAGGAGCATCGTCGGGAAAAGCAGGAGGGCAGTGAGGGAGAGGCACGTAGGTCAGGCGAGCGGTGAGCAGAGTCGGGGACCGCGGGCGGGGGGTGCTGGAGGGGCACCCGCACTGTGGGGGGGACCCCGCCGGCGTTCTGTCCTCTCAGGGTCACGCAGCAGCTTCCCCGCAGATCGAGAGGAGGAAGGAGGCCTGAGCGCCCCACGCCGCCGTCCTCACCCGTCTGCAGCTGGAGGGGCGTCCGGCACCTGCCAGGTCCCACGGAGGCCGCCCCGGGAGCCCCGACCTCCTCCCTGCGAGGGGCCCGTCCAGCGGGCTGGGGCTGGGGGTGGAGGACGGAGGCTGGTCACGCAGAGAAGCCAGAGCTTGGAAGGGGAGGGGGGAGGAGGGGATGGCACGTGGGGTCTCAGCTTGATCTGCAATATCAAGGATCTGGGCGAGTCGAGAGGACATTGTTCTAGAATCCGCACCTCCTGCTCCCCCTTTTTCTCCCTGGATGATACAACCTAACATTAAGCTTGCACGTAAAATGCAGCTCAGCCCAGCCCCTGCCTATTAGCCAGGCCCCGGGAGGAGCTGGGAGGACGCAGCCCTTGTCAGAGGGAAGCCGACCCAGGGCACAGGAGCCGTGGGCACTGCGGGGCTGGGACCCCACTAGGGGTGCGGGAGGTCAGCAGAGAAGGACGCAGGAGGAGCTGGCCCCGGGAGGGCAAGGACAACTCCCCTTAGCTCCAGGGAATGCATCAGGACATTCTCAGAGGAGAGAGGAAGTGAATAAAGGCCCAGGGACTGAAGTTGCCATGGCGACAAGGGGGGGACCGCGGGGAGAGGCCGCGGGGAATGCAGCCGGAAGTGGTGATGGGGAAAGATCTGGAAGGCTCGCTGGACGCCTGCCCAGTGTTCGGTGGCGGGGGGAGGAGAGCAGGGGCCGTGAAGCAGCGCTGTGTTCACTTACATGTTCTTTCCACAAACTTCACGGGGGCCACGCGTTTAAAAGACAAAAGGACTAGGCCCTTCTGCTGGGTTCTCAGCGGGTAAACGACAAGGGGCTCGGGGAGGGGACAGCAGGGCGGCCACGAACGCCGAGGCCAGGACGGGGCCGAGGGACGGCGGCGAGGGAGGGAGTCGGAGCAGCTGCTGCTGAACCTGAACGCGGCTGCAGGGTGGGGGTGGGAGGGCGTGGAAGGGAGAGGCCGGTGCGGAGATAGGGGCTGCCCGAAGGGGACCTCTCGATGGCGGGAATGGACAGGAGAGGCTCCCCGTATTCTCTCTCTTGCGCCCCCAGGGAAGCAAGTGTTTTTTAAAAAGCGAGGAGCTGAGTGGCAGGGCCAGCCTCCGCTCACGGGCACCCGGGGTCCCCACCCCAGGGCAGGCCCTCATCTTCTCCCCCGTCTCAACAGCTGGCATCCGGACGCAAGCCGCGTGCGGACACCCGCGGGTGGTAGAGACCCCGCCAGCCTGCTGCGGCCTTCCCTCGCCGGCCCCGCACGCTGGCAGCTGTGGGCGCTCGGCCCGCTCCCGGGGCTCGGGACAGCCAACACCGTGGGGTGTCACCGGGCTCCCCCACGAGGATTACCCGGGGGCTGAGGACACGAGGACGCCAGCCAATCACCAGAGGCCGAGGTGATTCAAGACATTTTATTTTTTCTGAGATTGGGACTCCCTGGCCGAGGGAAAGTACCTGGGTACTGTCAAGAAGCTGGAAAAGCCATCACGAAACGTGAGAAAATATCTAAAAACCACGTGTCTAATAAGAATCTGGCATCAAGGTGTAAGGAATTACATATACAATATACATATGTCACGATACACAACATATGAGGAATTCTCTCCTAACTCGGCAATCCAATTTTAAAAAAAATGAACAAAGCGTTCGAATAGACGTTTCTCCAAAGAAGAGAAATAAATGATCCCGAAGCACACGAAGCATCCGGACCCTCATTAGTCATTAGAGGTGCAAACCGGAGTCGCAGGGAAATCCTGTTTCACCCTCAGTGGCTGCAGTCGGCACGTGAACGGTCACGGGTGTGGATGGGGACACATGCGGGGTCCGAACCCTCGGCACCGCAGGTGGGATGCACGACGGCGCGGCCACTTTGGGGATGTGGGTGGGATCCCCGGGTGGGGGGGCTCAGCGGCTGGGCACCTGCCTGCGGCCCAGGGCGTGACCCCGGGGTCCCAGGATCGAGTCCCGCGTCGGGCTCCCTGCATGGAGCCTGCTTCTCCCTCTGCCTGGGTCTCTGCCTCTCTCTCTCTGTGTCTCTCATGAATAAATAAATAAAAATCCTAAAAAAAAAGAAAAACCAAACCGTGCCCACGTGACCCAGCGTCACCCTCTAGGCGTGTGACAAGGGAGCGGGGAACCCAGCTTCACACCAAGACTCGAGCCCGAGTGCCCGTGTTGCTCACCATGGCCACAGAGCAGGAGCACCCGCAGGCTCCCCGCTGACGAAGGGCCCCCCCGGGACGGGTGACCCCTCGGCGCACCGCCTACTCTTCAGGGGTAAACCCCGGGCACGTTACACTAAGGGAAGTAAACCAGGCACGTGGCGTCACACGGGGTCACACGTCCTATGATTCCATTTATACAAAATGTCAAAAACAAGCAAATCTGTAGAGACAGAAATCAGACTTTTGGCTGCCAACAGCGGGAGGAAGGGACTGGAAAGGGGCGTGAGTGCTGGGGGGTGTGGGATTGCCTGGCGGGGTGACGGAGACCTTCCGGGCATGTGCGGTGCTGGTGGCCCTACAACCTCACAAGGAACCTCAAACCCCCGAACCGTAAAATCTAAAAGAATGAAGCTTATGCTCTGTGGATTATATCTCCATTTAAAAAAAAAAAAATCAGTCGATTTGTTGGTCGAGTAACCTGGGCGTTCTTCTGAGGGTAACTTGTCTTTCTCACTTGCCGCTTTTAATGCACAGTACGGTGTACCCATAGGGGTCTACGCCTTTTAACTTAACCTGCTTGGAATTTACTGGCCTCTTGAAATGTGAGGATTGGAGCCTTCCATCAGTTCTGGCCATTATTCTACAAAAATTGCCTCTCCTTCGTCACCTCTCTTGGCGGCTTTGGGACTCCAACGATTCTCATAATAGATCTTTGTACCCTTTTTTTTCCTGTACCCATTAACCTCTTTTTCACGTTTTTCATCTCTCGCCCTTTGCTGCGTACTGGTTTCCTTCCCATCTGTTTTTCAGTTCTGTCTTGAGCTCTACCTAACCAACTGTTGGGTCATCGACGTCTTTGTTATTACCGTCCGGCTAATGGTGACGGGGCCTAAGTGAGGCCACGGGGTGCTTACGATGCTCCAGTGGGCACGGCCCCCCCCAGAGGCACTTGGGCTCAGGGTAGGCGGTTTTCCCATCCGTCTCCTCTTGGGAAACAGGCGAGTGTTTTCACATTTGCACGTGAGTGAAACCCGCTCATCCCACCCCCACGGGGGCTCCTGGGCCAGCACCCCGGCCTGCGGGACCCCCTGCTCTGCACAGGCGGGCGAACACCTGCCCTGTCACGTCCCCCGCCAGGAAAATGGAGCCTGGAGGCCCAGCGATGTTGTTGCTGTAAGTGGATAATTGCTCTGATCTCTGATCCAGAAACCTGGTGCTTGCCGCCGTCGACGTCGGATAACCGAAGCCGCCCCCCTGCACGAGCAGGCGGCGAAAGGCCGGGTTATTTTAGGGTCACCCCATGTGTTACCGGTAGAGGCCTTTGAAGTCCCAGCTTGTCCGGGCTCTCCCATCACACCCCGCAGCCGGGCGTCTTGGCCTCTTCCCCAGCCTGGGGGTCGTGCCGCGGAGCTCGGGGTCACCAGGCGGCGTCCATGCTCGGGGGAAAACCCCTGCACAGCCCAAGTTTAGGTGTGGGCTCCTGACCTCACTTGGTGTTGTTGGAGTTTGGTTCGGTTTGATTTGGTTTTAACGACTTTTTTTTTTCTGTATAATTGAAGTGCCATAAACAGCACATATTTGATCAATTGTAGCAGGATAAGCTCCTGACACCAGACCTGGAATCAAGATGATGGACATTTGCATGACCCCAGGCGTCCTCCCGACCCCCAGTAGCACACCCCGCACACCCCTTTCTCCAGCCTCATTCCCGAGAAACTGCTTCCTATCACTACACCACCACGGCCACACCAGCCCACTTTCTATCGCTGTAGATTCATTTGCAGCTTCGAGGATTTTACAGAAATGGAGTCACGCACTGTGTGCTATTGCCTGGCTTTCTTTCACTCAGCCTAAGTGAAAAAACGGATCAATCCGTTTTGTGCGTATCATAGTATGTTCCTTATTATTCATCCTGGTATCGTCTACCTTCTTTCCAGCTCATGCTTGCGCTTAATTTTTTAAAAATATTTTTTACCCAGACTTTTTCAATTGCTTTTTTTTTTTTGTAGGAGGCCCAGCCAGAGCATCTAGCTTGCATACTTGCAGAAATAAATATTTCGCTTTAACATCCTGCTGAAAGAAACCTCGATGGGTGTAGCTGGGAAGAGTAAGTCATGCTTAGCAGACCCACTCCAGGGTTCCTGTCTCCCCCAGAATGCTGTTTCTTTTGCTCCATTCTACCAAAGCCACCTGGCATCCCAGCTTCTTTAGGTAGCAGAAAGTATAGGGCTCTCCTTAGGGAGCGACACCGGTGTCTGAGGCAGGCTTTAGCTTCCTCCCCATTTTCCCTTAGCCCTTTATTTTTTTTAAAAAAAGATTTTATTTATTTATTCATGAGAGACACAGAGAGAGAGGCAGAGACACAGGCAGAGGGAGAAGCAGGCTCCCTGCAGGGGGCCCGACGTAGGACTCGATCCCGGGACTCCAGGATCACGCCCTGGGCCGAAGGTGACGCTAAACCGCTGAGCCCCCGGGCTGCCCTTTCTACCTTGATGAAGACAATTGGTATTTTTTTTCGATCATGCAAAGTGCAGCGAATTCAGTCTGCCATGTATCCTTCCTCCTCCAATTTGGTCACGTTTCATAACTTCCTCCCACATTGACACTCTAACTTACCATAACATGTAGGGGAAAAGCTAAGGGACCACGTAAATGTGACGTCAGCACGGGCCCCGAGGACAGGAAAGCATCCAGGCCGCGAAACGAGCTCAGGATGTTGCAGAGGGGACTGAGCTGGCCCAGGGGTAGGAAGGGCAGACCAGGGGCACGTGGGGCGGGTGGGGGGGTCGCAGTCCTGGAATTCATCCCTTGCACTGGATCTCTGCACCTCTCAAGGTGCTTAAGCGGGTGAAGTGGAGTTAAGAGGAAGCACTGTGACAGCGCGGCGGGAGGAAAGAGGTCGAGGGCCGCCTAATACCAAACTGTCGGCTACTGTTCATGTGTTCCCAGAGCCGAGGGCAGCTTAGCTTAGAGTAATGGCTGAAGGGAAATTAAACTGGGCCGCGGCTACTTCAAGCACTGGAGACACCTTCCTTCTTTAGGGTTGAGGGGTAGGATCGTTCGCAGGCGCTTGTTAAGTGGTTGCCAAATTCAATCCAAAACCATCTCCTCGTTCAGCGCGGGCCAGAGAAGGATTATCGATGCGGGTGTTACATAGAAAGAACGGACGCGCCGTCGGAAGCCCTGCGTTCGGGTCCGAGGCCCGGCGGTCATGAACCGTGTGGGCAGGTCGCCTTGGAGGGGAGGGAGGGAGCGTCTCTGGTTCCTCCTCTTTAAAAGGGGCCCGGGGAGGAGACCCCCCCCCCGCCCACCCTTATTCCCTCGCGGCTTTACCAACCGTTACAACCAACAAATGAAAGACTAGAGGGCACTGGGTGTTATTCTGTATGTTGGCAAATTGAACACCAATAAAAAATGAATTTATTATTAAAAAAAAAAAGAATAGAGGGGTCTGAAAAGTATACGGCGGGAAGGCAGGCCCGGGGATAATCGTCGATCCGTCTGCTGTTGGTAATAATGCGAACAACTCAACCCGCCTTCCCATTTGAACGGCCTTGCTTCCTTCCCGCCAAGTCCAAGTCCGTGACCGATTGGAAAAGACCTTGAATTAGATGAGAGGAAAACGTCATGAACGGCAGGCTCATGGGCCGGACACTTGGAAGGAGAGTTTGCAGGGTTTGGACCACGGGAGACCCGGCTCCCTCGGTTCCCGGAGTCATTGTAACCGTCACGCGGAGGACACAGGCCACCCCTCATCCTGACCTTGCCCTCAGCAGCCGCCCTCCCACCTCTTGGCAAACACGGCTTCGTCCCGTTCCGGTGCTTCCTACCTCCTCACAGGGCTCAGAAGCAAACGCCTTAACAAAGCCAATCCGGGCGGCCTCGTTTCCCTTCAACATACACTTCCTGGGGACCTGCTACGTGTCAGGCACAGCGCTAGGTTCCCGGGAATGTCTGCGACCAAAACACGGTCCCTGCCCTCAGTCTAGAGGCCCGAGAGACGGCAAACAAAGGGGTCCAACGAGAGTGTCGGGAGGTATGATTTTAGATAAAGTGATCAGAAGAGAACTTTCTGAGAAAACAACACTTCGGCAAAAGTGCTACTGAAAGGTAAAATAGGTTTAAGTAGGTTTAACCTATTTAAAGATAGGTTAAAAAAAATAACTATAAACACATCTCGGGTATAGCGGCACCTGAGGCACTTTTAGGACGGGTGCACCTTCCGTTTAAGCTTCGTGCTAACGCAGGCGCGCCTCATTTTTTAATTTTTTTATTGGTGTTCAATTTGCCCACATACAGCATAACACCCAGTGCTCATCCCGTCAAGTGCCCCCCTCAGTGCCCGTCACCCATTCACCCCCACCCCCCGCCCTCCTCCCCTTCCACCACCCCTAGTTCGATTCCCAGAGTTAGGAGTCTTCATGTTCTGTCTCCCTTTCTGATATTTCCCACTCATTTTTTCTCCTTTCCCTTTATTCCCTTTCACTATTATTTATATTCCCCAAATGAGTGAGACCATACACTGTTTGTCCTTCTCCGATTGACTTACTTCACTCAGCATAATACCCTCCAGGTCCATCCACATTGAAGCAAATGGTGGGTATTTGTCGTTTCTAAAGGCTGAGGAATATTCCATCGTATACATAGACCACATCTTCTTTATCCATCATCTTTCGAAGGACACCGAGGCTCCTTCCACAGTTTGGCTATTGTGGACATGGCTGCTAGAAACATCGGGGTGCAAAAAAAAAAACAAACCTCGGGGTGCAGGAGGCGTGCCTCATTTTGTTGTGTTTTGCTGTATTGCACTTCACAGACCCTGTGTCGTCCACAAATGGAAGGTTTGCACCAACCTTGCAACGGGCGAGTCCAACCACGCGATTTTCCCGGCTGCGTTTGCTCACTTCATCCGTCTGTGTCACGATTTGGTTAATACCCGCAATAGTTCAGACTTCTTCTCTATTATTATATTTGTTTTGACGACCTGCGATCAGTGATCTCCGGTGTCACTATTGTGATTTTTTCGGGGTGCCGGCAGGAGGAAGCTCTCGTGGTCTGGCCAGGAGATCAAAGCAGCCTCAACATTCCCTTAGCCAAAGCCTAATGCAGAGGAAGGCCCTAGTCGCTCCCTTCCACGGAGGCCAAGAGGTGAGGAAGCTGCAGAAGGGAACTTGCAGCCGGCAAAGGCTGGTTCAGGAGACTTAAGGCAGAAGCCATTCTAGAACGTAGAAGTGCAACGTGAAGCAGCCAGGTGCTGCCGTGGGCGCTGCAGCAGGTTATTCAGCAGACCTCGTTATTGGTGAGGGCGGCTACACCAAAACCACAGATTTTCAGTGTAGACAAGGCAGACTTCTGTTGGAAGAAGAGGCCCGACCAGCACGCAGAAAGGCCTGTCCCAATCCTCCCTAACGCGGTGCACGGGAGGCTCTACTTGAAACGCCTAGTAGAGACGAGATCCTCGGGCGCACGGATGATGCTGCTTTAGGGGACCACCCTGTGGCCGCACCCCCAGGCCCTTTGTTCCTAGGAGCTGGGGATGAAGGCCCAGACTCGGTGGAGAAGAGGGAGCGGAGAGAGCTCCGTGGTGCCTGGATCATCATCTGTCTGGCCCCCCCATCGGGAAGTTACCCTGAGTGGAACTTGGTGTAAACCATATGGATGTGGAGTGGCTGGCTTCCCTCTCGGTCCCAAAACGCCTTATCGGTCCGCAGGGTACTTTACTGACTCTCCTCTACCTTCTGGCGGTTGGCAGGCCAGCCAGGAGGAGACTGGAAAGGAAGCAAGGATGGGTGAAAAGGCTGGTGCACGGCGGTGGGGAACCCACTGCCCATGGGGGATGGTTGGAGGCGGGGCCACATTAAATGGGGGGGAAGCCCCACTACCCATGGGGGTATCCCAGGTCAGCCAGGCACCTTCATGTGGGGAGACTTGGCCAGATTTTGAGTGGCTCACACCAGTACGTGAGTACAGCGACACCCCCAAAACGCCCAAGGGATTGTTAGACATCGTCTCTGAAATGATGGGAAAGGGAAATGGAGAGGGGACCGTGAACGAGCCCCTGAGCAGAGCCTGGTCGTTCACCTGTGCATTAGGAGACGCGTGGAAAGGGGATCACGAAGTTTCGGTGCCCCTTCCCCGAAGGGAGAACTGCAGTCATTTCCTGCGCTGCGCAGGAGGGGTGGTACGGGAGGGAGGACGTGAGGGCATGGAGGAGACCGCCACCGGTGACAAAAGAGGTAGCTGCCACCAACGGCGGTGGCCTGGGGCGCATCTGGGAGACAGAGGTGCTCGCCGAGCTTCACTTGTCCAAGTGACCCTTGAGCGTCAGACACAGGAGGGGGAGCCTCCAGTGCACACGCTCCGGGGCGGGAGCACGTCCTGAGTTCAAGGAGGGGTGAGGAGGCCCCTGTGGCCGGAGCCAAGAGCAGGTGAAATCAGGTCAGAGGCCCAGGCCTCACGATGAGGAGGTTTTGAGTCTTCTGAGTGAGGCCCGGAGTTACGAGGTGGCTTTAAGCAGAGGACCCACCTGCAGGGCTTCTCTTCGAAGCCTCTGTTGGCTGCTCCGCGGAATCGAGAGGGGCAGGGTGAGCAATCAGGAGGGAATCTGAAGGAAGCCAGGCAGCCTTCCAGGAGCGGGGGTGGGCTGTCCGTCTGGGGTGCGAGGAGAGGGAGTACCAGGAAGTGATTGGGGGCTACAGATGTTTAAAAACGGGCTTTGCAGCACTGCCTGATGGATTCATTCTGGGTTGTGGGAGGAGGAGCCAAGGGGAGCATCCGGTATTTCACATGGCGGGTGGAAGTGTGGTGTGCCTTCCCCGGAAACGGAGAAGACTCCAGAAGTAGGACGCCGACGGCACCCAGTCTAGGAACGGCGCATCACAAGTCTATTAGAAATGTAAGTGAGGTTGGCAGTCGGCTCGAGTGCGGGGTGGGAGAAATGTCTAGATCGGAGAGACAGATTTCGCCCTCTCCTATAGGGCTTAGTGAGTAGGGCTTAGCCTCCTTACCAGGCTTAGTAAGTGATTCCCGGGCCCACGGCCTACATTCTAGAACGGTAGGTCTGGGGAGAGGCCTGAGCATTTTTTAACAAACCCATAAACCATCCAAGGGCTCCACCATATAGGGAAGCCCCGAAGCCATTAATGGGAATAATTGTGGGAAGGGCCCTAGTAGGTACAATTAAATGTTTTCTGTAGGAAGGAAAATGCAAGACATGCCGGGAAAAATATATTTTCTCTCTCATGGAGCACAGCCGGGTGGCAGACTGAGGACGTGGTTATCAGCTCAACATAAAGAAAAACTCTGCTAAAAGAGACCTTATATGTTCACGCACACACGCACACGCACACGCACAGGTAACTGACGCGATGCCGTGTCCACTCTGCCACGGGGTAATCGTTTGCAGTATCTGGATGTACGAAATCCAACGGTTGAAACGTTTGACATTTTATAAGTTTGTTTTGTGTGTCAATTATATCAATAAAACTGGGAAAAGTTTCTGAAAAAAAAAGGAAAACAGATGATAAGTTGGGAGAGAAGTGGAACAGGCAAGAGAAGCGTTGGCTTTGATAAAGGACTTCAAAGCCGTGTCCCTGTAACGGGGACATCGTGTCCACAAGAGCCCAACCGCAGGAGGTCGGCTTACGGATTACGGCCCGGGAGCTGGCCGAGGTGCAGGGGCGCTGGCGGCAGGGTCCCTGGGATAGTGACTCCTCTGAGGACGTCGTCTCAGAGGAGGAAACGACGCCCTTGGCGTCAAAGGCCCCGGCTCCTGGGGCCCGGGGACGACCCAGAGGAAGCTCCCGCTGGACAGGGAATGTCCTGGTGCTGAGTTAGTGGAACGGACCAGCTGCTTTAAGCAAAAAGGCCAGAAAAGGATGCCTGGATGTTGTTACCACTGGGGGGCACGGGGGTGGGGCCGCCAAAAGCCGTCAGTCTGCTCATCCTGCCCTGCGACAAAGATGGTATCGGGGCCGCAGGTGAGAACCTTGGGTGCTCAGCTAAGCTGATTGGTAAATGCTAATGAAGGGCCCGTCCCCGCCTCTCCGTGGGGCGACCCGCGTGCAGGAACTTCAAGAACTGATACACGAGCGGGGAGTGAGACATGCCGCTCGCCCAGCACCTGGAGGCCCAGACGCTGGTCTGAAAGGCCGTTTCTCACAGCCCCGGGGTGGCACGAGGCCTTAGCGGCCGCCCTCGCCCCTGTGGCCCATGCCCCCCGGGGAGGCGGCTAGCTGGACGGAAACGGAAAGAGTCCAGCACCAGGTGAAAGCCAGGAAAGGACCCTGCCGGTGTCACGATGGCAGGAAGGGGGCCCTTTGAGGTCTCAAAGCACAGAGGCAAGATCTGATATTACCTGGGACCCCCAAGAACATGTGGACGACCCCATTTGATCTTGCTAAGCCCGTGGAAGAGTGTTGCGTAAGGGGAGGCAGTCAACTCCCTTGAAATAAGGAAAAAAAAAAAGCGCCAGGCGTGTTACAGGAATTTCAGGGATAGAACCGCGGCCTCTGGAGACCAAGGTTAGGCCAGGGGCCAAGTTGCCCTGTAGCGCAAGCGAGAGGGGGCGGCTGGAGGCCCCATCCTGAATTAACCATTTATTGGTCTTGTAGGACCAAACTGCGTTCGCTCTACCAGCTCCTGGAACCCTAGGGTTACCCCTCAAGGTTTTGGGGAGAAATAAAGGCTATTGATCACTCCAGGGGGCAAATTATCAAGGTCAAACTAGTGTCTCCCTACAGATTGGAAGGCTCCTTCCTGCTGTTTTCTAGGGCTTATGTCCCCCATTCTGGAACATATTTGGGGCAGAGATGTTCTGTAGGACCTAGATCTGATTCCAATGACAGGCGAATTCAGGTCACATGTCCGAGTAGTGAAACCTGTCATCAAGGGTCCTGCAAAAGGCTGCCAGATGCCCCGAGAACAGTAAACGTCAGACAATCTAAGCTACCGGGGGCCGGGGCGAGATTACCGCCGTTATTCAAGAATTAGAAAAACGTGAGCGAGCGGCGCTCGGAGCCCATTCCGTAGTCCCGTTTGGCCCCCGTGGAGCTCTAACAGGCCTCGCACATGACAACGGATTACAGGGAACGCACTGACGTTCGTTGACTCTGCCATCTATACCCGGGTGCCCACGTGGCCTGAGAGGGAAAACCACCACATCCATCGAGACCCGCCATGTACTGGACGACTCTACCGCCCTCCCCAGCATTCCCTTAGGACTCGAAATCCAAGACCAACTCACTTTCACACGGAACAGGTGACAGTTGACCTTCCAGGCGCTGCCCCCAGCCTAGGTCCGTAGTCCCACCGTTTGTAACAGGATGGAAGCCAGGCTTGAAAAAATGGATATTGCCAAGGAGGTGGGGCTTTCTCACTCCATACGTGAGGTAGGTTGACTTGTGCTGACTGACCCTCCTTTTCTCAGGTGGCCACAGCCTTATAGGATGGATTAAGTTCAGGTTTGGAGAGCCTAAGCATGCCCGAGGTCAGGGAAACACCTCCCGGAAACGGCGTGCCCACCGACAGCCGTTGGGCAAGCGCTCGCAAGACCAGCCCACCACCTTACCGACCGCACTTGTAGGCCTGGTGGCTCGTGGCTACCTACGCGACTTGCGGAATTCGCCGACCTCAACCGCTCCAGGTGGGGGAAAGGGTAGGCTCACCTCCAGGGGCCACCTGGGACCCTGGCAGCGGTCGCTGGGGAGCCTATTCGGCATTCCTTTGCTGCCTGAGTAGATTTGGGTGCACTTCGGTTCAAAGAAGGGACCAAACAAATTAGCCAGCGGGCAGAGTTGAGAGCAGGATGGATCGTGGTGGCTCATGAACCCGTGCCCACCGATACGGCCGCCGATAGCCGGGCAGCGTGAAACGGGTTAACACCGTGGACGCCACAGTGGCACAAAGAAGGCCGGGCTGTATTACATAGACCTCTGTGGGGAGGAAGACGATGGAAAGATATTTGGGAAATATGCATTAAACCCGATGCAGCACCCGTGCAGGGCATGAGTCCCTTCACCCCTCATTGACGCTACTAGACCCTCCAGCCTTGGTGCGAGCCCTTCTGCTGGAGGAAATGCTGACCCGGAATGGGCCCATGCAGTCAGGGCACTGAGGTCCCAAAACTACTTGGAAAATAGTAAAAAAAAAAAAAAAAAAAAAAAAAAAAAAAAAAAAAGATTGCATTTGCCCTTAAAATATCCTGGTCTAAAAGCCACTGACAAGGACTGCCCCGCCCCCGTGGCCGTCGGGTGAGGCCCTTGCACCACACCCGGCGCCATTAAACTGAGTACACACCCTGTTTCTCACTGGTAAGCGGACGACTGCTGGTACTGGAAGGGCACAGACATGCACCGACCTACGTGGACCCGCCCACGGGACTCGTATGGGTCCTTGTACCGACCAAGGTGCAACTGTGAAGGGATTAGTGAACCTGGAGGCACTAACGTGGGGCCCTCAGTAGGACTTCTTGAGCTGGACCCCGTTCCTGGTGAAGATGCTGTGAAGATGGTTGAGATGACAGCAATTAGATTCCGACGGCCGCACGAATTTAGGGTTTAGCGTCACGTCAAGGTAGCTGGTAAAGCAGTAGAAGAAGCTTAAGTGGTTGGGTTTCTGGATTAATCACCCTAATGCCACCCTAAATTTCCCCATAGTTTAAACCTGTAGGGATTTTCTGTAGGTTCCATATTAATACAAATAATGCTAATTAATGCGACCGTGAACGGACGCAGAGTGAGAGGAAACGGAGGGCCAGAGGCTGGGAGAGGCCCGAGCCCGAAGCAGCCTCCCGTGTGACTTGCTTCTGGTCACTGGGGCCGTGGACGACGTCTGCAGGGCCACACCCTCCCCAAGCCCCGCGACTCCTGAGGAAGCCAACATGGGTCGTGGGCCCTTTGGAGCCCGTGCTCCTCTGTTCCCAGGGCCACTCGCTCCCTGATTTTGTTTCAAGTCTCCAGGGGGCACCGAGGGAGTTCATCATTTCAAGTTATTTTTATTTTTTTAAAGATAAATGGCACAGACCTAAGGGGGGGGACCCCGCAGGCAGCGCCTCCCTTCCTTGCACGGGCTCTCACGAGCGAGCCGTGCCTGGCCCGAGCCCACGCTCACACCCCGCAGCATTCACGTGGAATCGCACAGGCGTATCTGTTGAGCAAGCACCGTGCTGGGCTGCACGGCTCGAGGACGACACGTCGCGACGGCTGCAGTCTCAGGAGGCGTCATGACTGTGGCGACCTTCGTTTGATCCTCGCGGTTGCTTCGTCCGGGGGCCCATCTTGAGCTCCGGCGCGTCCCTCTTGAAACACCCTCCTCTTGAGCCCACGACCTCGGTGTTGCTCGGGCTCCTGCCACGTCTTGGTTTCCAGAGAGCTCCGATTCACGATGCTCCGGCCCAGGCCTTTTCTCCTCTTCACAGGCAGTCGGCAGAACCATCCCTGCCCCCTGGTGCTGCTTCTTCCCTTAATCCCTTTTCGGCCCTGGAGTCTGATCGCGTGAGTGTGAGTGGGTGTGTGCACGTGCACCTGCGTGCGGGTAGGCCTCGCCTAGGCTGCCCAGCTCACCCTGGTTTGCCCAGAGCCCTCCTGGTGTTACCAGGGCAAGAACCCTCACCGGGTGCTGCCCTCGTGCTGGGCAGCGGAGCACAGGGGTCACCTTAGGTGCCCGTCACGGAATACACGTGGCAGACGCCATCCTGTCCTTTGTTAAATCCAGCGGGCACTATCCACACGTGACCTGAACCGACCCTGCAGGGTTCCTGCTAAAACGGGACTGAGCAGACCAACGACAGGGCCCCAGGGTGAGCCCTCGTCGGGTTCCCAAGGGTGAGCCCACGGCAAAGGCCGACGGGCCGGCAACACTTGGACCAAACAACCGGTAGAAGCAGCCGAGCGGGGACCTCTCCCCAAGAGGCCCGAGGGCCGGGGGCGCGTTCGTGGGCCTCGTAGCGCAACACAGGCTGCGTGAGCTGCGGAGCCACTTCTCTGAAACTATTCCTGCCCTTGCGGGAGGATGTACCCGTTGTTTTAGGGGTTTGTTCTGATGATCCCATGAAGAAACACATGTGGAGGCTGCTGCAAACCAAAAACCTACACGAGATTTTTGTTTTCCTTTTTTTTTTTTTTAAGATTTTATTTATTTATTCATGAGAGACACAGGCAGAGGGAGAAGCAGGCTCCATGCAGGGAGCCCGATGGGGACTCGATCCAGGGACTCCAGTGTCACACCTAGGGCTGAAGGCAGGTGCTAAACTGCTGAGCCCCCCAGGGATCCCCTATTTTCCTTTTTAATGATAAATTTTTCTGCAGAGACTGTGGCCGATTGAAAGGCACTCACCCCCGAGGAAAGGAAAAGTATAAACAATCCTATAATTGCTCCAAGATCAGTCAAGCCCCAAACAACCGCCCGGGACACCAGGCCCAGCCGGGGACACGCTCAGCGGGAGAAAGCCGCAGGTGCCGCCAACACTTTCCAGACCCTGCCCAGCACAGCTCCCGACCAAGGACACGAGCACGCAGCTCGCCCACCATGTGGGGCTCCCCACTTGCATTTTAAAAACAAAATCCGGGGATCTGCACCTCTGCTGCTCTCCCGCGGCTCCCCAGGCGGCCCGGCCCTGCGTGTCCTGCCCGCGCTCCGCTCCCCCGCCCGAGGCCTCGGGCCCTGGCCGTCCTCCGAAGGCGGACCCGGCCTAGCGCCCCTCAGTTCTTTCCAGGCCTCCGCGGCGCTGCAGAATCCGATCCCTTTATTTCTCCGTTAACTTACTCTTTGCCCGTGTCCTGGACGCTGCCGGATGCCCCGCGAGTATAGGGACGCAATCTACGGGTCGCCCTTCGGTCCCCGGCACCTCCGCGTACAGATGTTGGGTGAACTGGGAGCGACCCGGGATTGTCACCGGTTGGGATTGTCAGCGGGGGTCCCTGGCTGAGGGCGAAGTGAAGGGGGTCCCTGTTGTGGCCCGATGGCTAACGACAGGGCTGGGGTCCCGGGCACGAGGCCGGCCGGTGCCCACGGCGTTTCTGGATCCCCACGGAGTCCGGATGTCTCCAGAGCGTCTGCAGGAAGGTGGGGGTTCACGATGCCCCTTCGCTGAGCCACAGGCGAGGCTCCCTTTCCGCACCAAGGGGCCCCCTCGTCCGCCTGCCCGGCCTCGCCAGGCCCTGACCATGGTCCTTGTACTCGACGACAGGCAGGGACAGACCCCTCTAGCGTGACGACTGCCGAGTCCAGACGCCTCTTTACGAGGCCGCAGATGTGGAGCAAAGCCGCAGGGTGACCCGGTGTCGATGCAAGGGCACGTCAGTGTGCCTCAGGCGACGCCAATGTTTCAGGGCTGGGGTGCCTCGGCCAGGGGCTCCCTGCGGACCCAGTGCTGACCAGGTGCCTGTGCCCCGAGGGACCCGAAGAAGCTGCTCTGGAAGAGCAGGTGCTTCCCCTGCCCCGGTTATGCTGTGACCGTGCCCACGCCCTGTCCCCAGTCAGGACACGCTGGGCCCTGCCGCCCCTTTACCTGCCTACTCTCACCGCGCCCGTTTGTCCCGGGTCCATGCCCCCCCCCACGTTAGCTCATCCCACTCGCAGACGGACGGCGCTGACGGGCAGGGCCTGTCTACAGCCTTGGGGAGGCCCACAACCCCCCAAAACCCCTGCCTGCGAGCGTGGCCCAGGGGCGACATGCCACGTCCCGCGAGGGGCTGCAGAAAGGTGGCAGGGACAGGGGCAGGCCAGGCCTGGCCTCCCACGCACACGGCCGGTGCCAGCTCGTCCCCAGGCCGGCCTGTGACTCGTGCCCACCCTTCGGGGTTTGCTGCCCCCGCGGCTAAATGACGCTGTTGGACTAATGGCTCTTTGCCCGCGCTGCGCATTGGGATCGTGGGGGGAGCTTTTAGAAATCCCCACACCCACGTACCCCAGATCAACTACCCCCAGCCTCTGGGGCTGGGGGACTTGGGAGCCCCCACGTTTGTTCCAAATCTGCAGGCGATCCAGGGGCGAAGCTGAGGCTGGGGACCAGGCGCTGACCCAGGCGCTCCCTTGGGCTCGAGGGGGTGTTCCGAGAACACCACGGGGGCCTCCTGCTGCAGCTGCCCCCCGAGAGACCCAGGCCACGTCGTTGCCCCCAGCCCCTCGCAGCCGGTGACCGACCGCAAGGCCTTCCCTCGTGTGACCGCTCCTAACGCCCTATTAGCTCCTGCAGCAGCGCTGTCCTCCGGAGGAACTCCGCTCTGTAAAAGAAACTTTTTTCTTTTTTAAAGGCAATTCGGAAGCGTTTGATTCTCTGCTTGCGGCTCCGGATCCATGCGTCAGCGAAGCCGCTCTTGCAGACGCCAGCCCACCCCACGGGGGGCGGGGATGGTGGCAGCTTCTCCTGCATTGGGGTCCGCTCTGTGACCCGCATTCCCATCAGCACGGCCTGGGCGGACCTAGAGGAGAGGCTCTGCTCGAGTGTTCACTGTTCCGGGGGGCGGCGGAGCCAGGCGTGGAGGCAAAACCATCAAGGTACGAGATAAAATACAGCAGGAAAAGTAAAGGCACAAGGTGCAAAAGCATGAAAGGCGGGAAAAATGAATCTTTAAGGGGCTGAGACCCAGGGACCAAGAAGAAACTGTAGCCCGGGAGGCAGGCTCTGCAGCGGGCACGACAGCTCCCAGCCGCGGGGTCGGCACGGAAGCCTTGGAAGTCAGCAAAGACCCCAAAATAAAAACAAGGGAGGACGTGCGCGGGTAACGCACAGAAGAAAGACAAACAGCCAACGGGAAAAAGCCTACAGCCTCACAGGTAATCAGCGGAAACAGACTAAAATAATAGTAAGACACCATTTTTCACATGAGATCGGTGTAAAAAGATTAATAACAGGTTTTCCCGAGGAATAGCAAAAAAGGTGTACTCTTACTGTTTTTTTTAACATTTTATGAAATATTTTATTTCTTTGTGTGCCAATTTATTATTAAGGGGAAGATTGGACTCTCTTGAAGTTATGGGATTTTTTTTCCTTATAGAAACGAGATAGATATTTTTTCCAAGTTAATTCTTTTTTTAATGAATTTATTTATTTATTTTTTGTTTTTTTTAATAAATTTATTTTTTATTGGTGTTCAGTTTATCAACAACGACTTAATCCTTTTTTAATTTTTATTTTTGCGTTTAAATTCAATTAATTAACATACAGCATATTATTAGTTTTCAGAGGCGGAGGTCAGTGCTTCCTCGGTTGCATATCACACCCGGGGCCCGTGACATCACCAGTTACCCCATCTCCCCACTCCCCTCCCTTTACATACAGTTGCTGAAAAAAAAGAAAAAAAAAACCAAAAGGACCTTTTGGAGGACAACTTGGAGTAGCTAATAATTTTTTTTTTTTAATTCATAGTCCCTCTCACCCAGCAATTCCACTTCTTGGTCACCACCCCGGAGAACGCCTGGCAAGTATGCAGCTACGTGAACGCAGAAATGCCAAATAATGAAAAAAACTGGGCAAAATGTAGCCATCAAATGCCTTCATGTAAATGCAAAGAGAAACATCTGGAAACATCCCGCAGCCTGGTGTGTGCTGGTCACAGTGGACTCTGCTTTACCTTCTCTTCTCTTTTCTTTTTTCTTTCTTTTTTCTTTTTTCTTTTTCTTTTTTTCTTTTCTGGAGAGGGGATACATTGTCCTCAGGACAGTGCCCACCTCATAAGGTTCTCAGTCGTGCTGGTCCTGCCCCAGAGGCTGTCCCGTCACCCTCGGCAGCAGGACCGGCTTCAACAGCGCCTGGGCCCTGTAGCCACCTGCCGCCTCCGCCGACCCTTGCCCCGAGGCTTCACCTGGTGACCTGATGGAAGAACTGCTCCTCGCCACTTACCACCTGCAGGGCGTGGGCGGGACGGGGTGGGGGTGAGTCGGGCGAGGAACGGGGAGGGGGGGCCTGGGGCTGCCTGAGGTCTGAGGGGTGCACGGCCCTCCCTGCTTCCCCCCTGCACCACGGCCGGCTTCCCTCCCTGCTCACTGCACACCCGGGGACCTCGGGGCGGCCTGCACTGTGGGGCGTCACCCCTTCCCACCCTCCCTGCCCCTCCCTGCCTGTCACCTGCACACCTGCTGACCTCTGACCCCAGCCTCTTGCTGTGGGGCCGCACCCCTCCTCGCCCCTCCCCAACCCTCCCCGCCTCTCCCCTCTCCCTCACCTCTCACCTGCACACCTTCTGACCTCTGACCCGGGTCTCCAGCTAGGGGGCTGCACCCCTCCCCACCTCTCCCCACCCCTCCCCACCCCTCTCCACCTCTCACCTGCACACTTGCCAACCTCTGACCCTGACCTCCTGCTGTGGGACTGCACCTCTCCCTGCCCCTCCTCGCCCCATCCCACCCCTCCCCACCCCACCCCATGTCTCCCCACCCCTCTCCACCCCACCCCACCCCATGTTTCCCCACCCCTCCCCACCACTCCTCACCCCTCCCCAACCCTCCCCACCTCCCACCTGCATACCTTCCGACCTCCGACCCCACCCTCCTCACCTCTGTCAGTTGGCCGCGGTTGACCTCCCCTGTACTCAGCCCCTGACGGAGGCGTGACCCGGAGATTTGGTCTGGTTCCTGCTCCCCCCTTCCTCTCTGTGAGGGAGCCTCTCCACGCCCGAATGGCCATTTTTATTTGGAGGCCAACGGCTGCAGACGTTCCCTGCAGGCCCCAGGAGTGTGACCCCATCTGCACGGGCGGCGTCCGTCCCAGCTGGCCTCTGGACACCGAGGTGGCGAGCACCGTCTTCCTCGTTCTCTTCATCCGTCTAAACCTCGCCAGGCCTAGTGCTAGTCCCACCTCCTCTAGGAAAAGCCTTCCAGGCCGCACCCAGCCAGAGGGGGCCCCCACTGAATCCCTTGGGGTGGCCGCGACAGCCCTCAAGGCCCCGTCATCCACAGGGAACATCGGAGGTGGAACAGCCGCAGCTGTCTCGCGTGCTCAGAGAAACGTCCCACCTTCTGGGTGCAGCACCAGGCAGGGACAAGGTGGAGATTAAGGGCACGGTCCCCGCGAGCCCAGCTGCCTCGGTTGGTCGGGCCTCCGCCTGCTTGCCATGGGCTCCGGCCGTGGGCTGGGGGCTCTGGGATCCAGCCCACTTAGGT
Source organism: Nyctereutes procyonoides (assembly GCF_905146905.1). Classification (NCBI taxonomy): domain Eukaryota; kingdom Metazoa; phylum Chordata; class Mammalia; order Carnivora; family Canidae; genus Nyctereutes; species Nyctereutes procyonoides. The sequence goes on along the minus strand of NW_026575126.1, from coordinate 372,095 downwards.
GGGGCCAGCGGGGAGTCTGTTTGCAGAGCCCCTCCCCGGGCCCCTCCCCACACTCCGTCCCTCCCCCAATAAATACACAAATCTTTGAAAACACTCCCCTCTTCATAGGCTTTTATGATCACAAATTCAGCCACAGTTTCTCCCTGGTTGAACCGGGTGGTTGAAGGTATTATCACTGGTCCTTTTGGGGTCGATTACATCTGATCCCTAAATTATTCTCCGTGACTCACGACCTTCGATGAGAAAATATGTACAGGACACTTTAATGAGGACAATTTTTGGATTAATTCTTTGAAACAGTTCTGAGGCATGATTTCCTCTTGGCTTATTTCCCTACTTTCTTCCTTACTAAGTAGGAAATGCCAGACACACAAGGCAGGTAAGCGTCGCAAAATTGTACTAAGATATCTTTTTACAGGAAAATGCTACGTGCTGTGCAATGTGTCACACTGAATACGCAGACCGCGTGTAAACACCGGGAGTCCCTGCGTGAGCCTGGTTCCTAAAACCCGTTCCCTTTGCTGCCACACTGCTGCCCTAACAGCGTGAGACACCCACTCCCAAAACCTCGGCTTTCCGATGTTAGCTGTCCTAACGCTACTATATTTGTTGGTTTTGATTCTATCCAAACCTGCGCAGGAAGGAGCGGTCTTAGATTTGACGTTGCTCTTGCTCCACAAGATGCTCCGAATATTCAGGCCGAGGGGAAGATGCTTCCCGAGTTCAGAGCGTGGTCTGTACCACCCAGATGTGACTGGTTACTTCTCAGGCTCTTGCCCTTTCGATCACTTGAAGCCTTTTTAAAGATTATTTATTTATTTATTTATTTATTTATTTATTTATTTATTTATTTATTTATTTATTTATGGGAGAGAGTATGAGCAGAGGGAAAAGCAGACTCCCTGCTGAACAGGCAGCTGGATACAGGGAGGGCTTGACACAGGACCCAGACGTCATGACCTGAGCTGAAGGCAGGGGCAGGGGCTTAACCAACTGAGCCCCCCAGGTGCCCCTATGTAGGTTTTATTTCGTTTTGTTTTTAATGCATTATTTCACTGGCTAGACTTGCCCATTTCTCTGCCTTTTTAGCCATGTTTACTCTCTCTCTTTTTCTCTACTTGCTCCCCTAAAAGTCACTTTATTTTTTTATTTTTTCCTTTTTTTAAAATTTTTTATTTTATGAATTTATTTTTTATTGGTGTTCAATTTGCCCACATATAGCATAACACCCAGTGCTCATCCTCCATAACACGCCAAGTGCCCCCCTCAGTGCCCGTCACCCAGTCACCCCCACCCCCCGCCCTCCTCCCCTTCCACCACCCCTAGTTCGTTTCCCAGAGTTAGGAGTCTCTCCTGTTCTGTCTCCCTTTCTGGTATTTCCGACTCTCTTTTTCTTTCCCCTTTATTGCCTTTCACTATTATTTATATTCCCCAAACGAATGAGACCATATAATGTGTGTCCTTCTCCGACTGACTTATTTCACTCAGCATCATACCCTCCAGTTCCATCCATGTGGAAGCAAATAGGTTCCCCTTGGGCCATTCCCTCCACTCAATCAATTTCAAAAGGCTCCTCTCTACACGTAGCGTTCCCTTCCGTGGCCTCCTGCCGTGTAATCACTTGTTTTAACCCCGGATATTACTCTGTCTCCCATGGTGGCTGGAGTCCAGATCGATACGTCTTTCTCACACCCGCCGATGACTTCCAGGGTTCCTGGGGCTTATGCTGTGGCAGGTGGGAGGTGGTCTGGGAGGTCTGGCTCACTGCGAAGTCTTCCATGATGCTCTCCCTCTGAGATATGGCCACTTCGAGCCAAACGGGGTAATAGTATTAACCTAAAAAATAACTCTATTCGCTTTCCAGTCCCCTTTCCAGATCTTAGGCAAACGTTTCTGGTGCAGCGGGTACTACTGGCGGAAGTGTGAGTAGGAGATCTTCTCTTGTATTTCTTTTCCAATAATGATCTTTTGTCCACAACCCAAACATGCCTTCATCAACAGCCCCTCCGCTTAGATTAAGCTCCTTCCATGAGGGTCCTGAGCTGGTGGACAAGACCTCACATGGACTCCTGTCTCCCATCAATGTGTTTGAATAGCCACCGCCCAGTACAGGGCGCTTACAGCAACTTCGTCATGCTCCACCTGTGCTACGTATAGCCCCTCATCCAGCGCAAATATCACGGCATCTCAGATAGGGGACCTTTTCTCGATCTGCCCTTTTTTTTTTCCCTTATGGGTAGAAGTATTATAGAATAGTGGTTAAGAGGATGGACGTAAGGGCCAGGATACCCACACTCGCATTCCAGCTCAACCTCCAGCAAGTTTCTTTAACTTCTCCAAGAGCTAAAAGTAGCTCTTGGAGAATGGGGGGATGATACTATCATCTGTAGAATGGGGGGATGATACTGTCCCATAGTATTGTGAGGATTATCAAATCCCCCATAAGCTACATCATCAAACAAAGCCTCAACTGATTTTGAAGTATTGACACTACTTAAAGTATGTCCTCTGGAGTTAAGTTAGAAATTACTGATAATTAATGGCTTGGGAATTAGGTAACCCATGATTCAAACACGGTACTCAGGTTTCGTCTCCTTGATTTTCCTACATGCATTTGTACACCTGAAGGATCAGTAACACCGGCCGGAAGACCAAAGCTGCAAGCAGAGAAGCTAACAGCTCCCCCTCACGGAGGCCTCCCTTAGGCATCACATGCAGAAAATGCGGGTTCAGGACACTCAGGATCTTGGGTTTTGGGTCTTCCTTTTTCACACGGAAGCTCATGTTCTCACTGCACAGAGAGCGCTGCACCCACAGGCAGCTGAATTTCCTGGAATCATTTTCCAGGTTCCGAAAAAGAGGATTTCTAACCAAATCACAGTTTACTCAGTTCATCGTTTTCCATTCAGTAGCTATGGGGATCACAAGAGGCCAAAACCGAAGGCTACAGAGAGTCTTTCTGAGAAGCACCCGTGGGCCGGCGGCCTTGTGGGCCAGGAGGGCACTAGCTGACTCACTGTGCGAGCCGGAGGACCGCGTATAGTTTTCCGGCTTGCTCAACAATTTACGCTTGGCTGGGACCGGGGCCTCCTGTGTTGGCGCCCGTGCCCACCGTTTCCTCAGTACGTGTGCTAATGATGTATCTCCTAGGAAACAGGAGGGGGTCATGATAAAAATGTGAATCATCCTGCAAGGTTATGAATTAACCAGTCCCATTCCGCTCAATAAACATTCATAGAGCGACTATATTTAGTTACACGCGGGGTCGGGGCAACGGTGCACTAACTGCCAACGTGCGGAAGGACTTGGTGGAGGAGCAGCACTGACGCCCAGGCCAGTTTTGCGCCCAGGCTGGTCCCGGAGATGCCCACGAGACGCGGGGCTCAGAGTTTTATATTCTGGTCCAAGCTCTGCCATTTTTCTCACTGTGCGTCAGCAACGGGGTTTAGCGGCCTTGCTTGCTGCTGCACAACAAGGGGAAAGGAAGCCAGTTGTCTCCAAGTAAGATAATGAACGTGAAAGCTGTTTTAATACGGTTGAGGACACCGTGTAATGCCGTGGAGTGATCTCCCAGAAAGTACGGTTCATTTTTTTTCCTATTTTTCGGAAAGGGAACATAGAAGTGTTTCCATTTTCAAAGAGGGAGAGAGGGAAGGAGAGAAACCTGCATCTGTGGACGGCTAAATGCATGGAGTGTCCTCGGGGGTCATCGGGACCCTGCTGACACGGCTGACCCCGGGGCCGGTTGCGGTGAGGACGGTGCACAGGATGGGCGGGATTTTTGAGATAAGGAAACTGAAACACATAGAGGTTAGAGACCCTGCCCAAGGACACCTGGCAAATATTCCAAGTAGCAGGGATTCGAAATTAGGTGCTGTGACCATAGGCCACACTGTCGCCCGGGCCTCCCGCCCCCAACCCGGGAGAGGCTGCACCTGCTCGAGAAGCGCCGCGGACGCCCGCCGTCGCCGGACGAGTCGGGGGCCTCGGTTCCCTGGGCCCGGGCCAGGCCGACGGCTACGCTGGCCGCTGGCCGGGAGCATCAGCTCATGGCGCTTCACTTTCTCTCCGGCACCAGGCGATTCAGAACCCAACGGCTTTCCGAGGGCGCACCCCGACCGCCCCGCCGGGCTGTTTCTCTTCCTCAACACCATGTCCCTGGCGGCTAAGAGAGACCCCCCGATGTGCCAGGGATGATCCTTCCTCTGTGTCCCTAACCGAAGTGTTCGGGTTCGGAAGAGGTCTCCGTGCACCGGTCGGTGCCTCCACCTCAGGGGCCTTCGACCGGACGTCCCGGGGCCCCTTCCCCTTGGCCGGGGGACGTGTGACTGTCCCCTGGCCGAGGGCGTCCACGCCTTCTCCACAGAGAATTCAGCCAGGTAAAACGAAATCAGAGATTGGCAGTCGGAGCATGCTGTGGAGACGCCGCAAAGTCCTCAGAACCGAGGCGTCATCTCTCTCTGCTCTGTTCACCTCGACAGGTGGCTTCGAGCCTCAAGATCACCTCATGACCCAGAAGGGCTGCTGGAGCACCAGGCATCATGCTCTAGACAGCAGGAAGGTGCTAGTCCAGAAGGCAAAGAGGCTCCCCGCTCTCAAAGCCTGGCTGTCCCCCTTTAAGCACCTTCATAGACGTACTGTGTGATTCTCCTGCTGCTGTCTGGCCGGCCGCGCCTGAATCACAGGGGCAAGGGTACTTGTGCGGGAAACCGGGAAATACAGTTTATAAGCTGCACGTGCCAGTCACCTAGACAAAACCAAGACTCTGCTGCTAAGGAAGAAGGAGAGGGCGGACTGGGGGTAAGCATCTACGTGCCTGCGCCACGTCCCCCACCCCCTCCACTGCCACGCGTCTTGTTTCACACGACTCTTACTGGGAGGAGACCCTCAGGTGTCACGCCCCTTAGCATCTCTCCCCGCACTCGTCTGTTCGCAGCAACACACTTACTGACTTTATCCTCTCTGAGACGCGGAGGCCCTCCACTCCTCCCCAAGGCGAAAACCTGGGCTTTTAGAATGTGCTGTTTATCATATGTCAAGTGTGCATCAGTAGAGCTGTTGGGAGTTTTTAAATTCTAGATTCATTCACTTCTTTTTTTTAAGATTTATTTTTACTTATTTATGATAGACACACAGAGAGAGAGAGAGGCAGAGACACAGGCAGAGGGAGAAGCAGGCTCCATGCCGGGAGCCTGATGCGGGACTCGATCCCGGGACTCCAGCATCGCGCCCTGGGCCAAAGGCAGGTGCGAAACCACTGAGCCACCCAGGCATCCCCAGATTCATTCACTTCTTAGTCCCTTACTGTCTCCTCTGCTCTCCACCATCATCGTTCCCCTGAAGCCCTTCTCAGCCGGGCCGACAATTAATATCAACTTGTCAAGTCAAAAACAAGTCTTCGAAAAATAGCCGCTAGTCCTCCCCAGGTCGACCATAGTATCATCGTCTAACTCACTCTTGCGCTCCTCCACGTGTACTCCCAAAACTGGAACGTGAATATGTTAAAAAGCGCATGGACAGGCGTGTTCATAGCAACACCACTCACACCATTTATTTTGTTGTCATGATGATTTTATTTTTGCTACCAAATTTATCACTCTGGGCACCTTTTTTGTTCTTTTTTTTTTTAATTGAATTACAATCGACATGTACTATTGTATTGGTTTCAGGTGCACCCCGTACTAACACAGTATTTTCACCATCACCACGATAGGTCTCGTTGCTGTCTGTTGGCATATAAAATCGTTACAACAACAAAATAAATAAATAAACAAACAAATAAATAAAATCACGACGACAACAAAATAAATAAATATAAATAAATAAATTAAATTAATAAAATCATTACAACAAAATGAATAAATAAAATAATATAAATAAATAAAATAAATAAAATCATCATTACAACAAAATAAATAAATATAAATAAATAAACAAAATAAATAAAATCATTACAACAGAATAAATATAAATAAATAAAATCATTATAACAACAAAATCAATAAATATAAATAAATAAATAAAATCATTACAACAGAATAAATAAATAAATATAAATAAATAAATAAATAAATAAAAATAAAATAAAATCATCACGACAAAATAAATAAATATAAATAAATAAATTAAATTAATAAAATCATTACAACAAAATGAATAAATAAAATAATATAAATAAATAAAATAAATAAAATCATCATTACAAAATAAATAAATATAAATAAATAAACAAAATAAATAAAATCATTACAACAGAATAAATATAAATAAATAAAATCATTATAACAACAAAATAAATAAATTTAAATAAATAAATAAAATCATTACAACAGAATAAATAAATAAATATAAATAAATAAATAATTAAATAAATAATTAAATAAATATAAATAAAATCATTACAACAGAATAAATAAATAAATATAAATAAATAAATAAATAAATAAATATAAATAAAATCATTACAACAAAATAAATAAATAAATATAAATAAATAAATAAAATCATTTCAACTAACTAAAAATAAATAAATAAATAAATAAATAAATAAAATAAAATCATTACAACATTACCGACTATATTCCCTGTGTTGTACATTAAATCACCATGAATTAGTTGTCTACAACTGGAGGTGTGTACCCCTTAACACCCTTTACCTATGTACCTGCCCCCCCACCACTAACCCTTCCCTGTAAGTCTGTTTCTGTTCTGTTTATTCGTCTGTCTCATTTTTTTTAGATCCTACATATAAATGAGATCAAATGGTATTTGTCTTTCTCTCCCTGACTGACTTCACTTAGCATAACATCCATGTTGTCGCTAATGCCGTGATCTCATGCTTTCTCCGAAGCTAAAGTTCCATAGTTTATATATATACACGCACCACATCTGCTTCCCCGTCGATGAGCTCTTTCCATTTCTTGGTCGCTGTGACACTGCAAGGAACACAAGGGCGCAGACAGCTTTTCTAATTAGTATTTTCTTTTCCCAATAAACATCTAGCAGCAAAATGGCTAGATCTTAGAGTGTTTCTGTTTTCAATTTTTGGAGGAACCTGTGTCCTGTTCTCCGCAGCGGCTGCTCCGCGTCATACTCCCACCGACGCTGGGCCGCGGCCCCCTTTCTGCGCGTCCTGGTGACAGGTGCCGCTTCTGGTCCTTCTGAGTCTAGGCTTCCGACGGGGGGGAGCCGTTAGCTCACGGTGGCTTCGATGTGCATTCCCTCGGGATCAGGGATGGCGAGCATCTTTTCAGGCACCTATTGCCGGTCCTGATTCTATATCCCCCTCACCCACCCCAAACGTCTCCAGTGTCACTACCTGGTTGATTTTTAAGGCTTTGAACTGCCTTCACAGAGCCCCGCGCTGAGTCCAGGAGCCCCCCAGCACCTTCCCCGGCCCCCGTCACACCCAGGGCTGCGCTGGGCTCCCTCTCTCACCACCCGGCCAACGTGCGCACCTTCCCACCGTCCCACCGTTGCATGTGTTTCGGCCGGTGTGCATGAGCACACGCTCCCCATGCCTGGTAGCTCACCACCCCCGGGCTGGGCACCCCAGCAACGTCCACAGAGGAGGAGGAGGTGGCCCATTCTGGAAGCTGGAGGCCGAGGGCAGGGCACCCGCATACTTGGGTTGGGAGGGCCCCTCCCAGGGGCCATGCTGCCCCTGCGTCTGCACAAGGAGGAGAGAGCAGAAAGGAAGCCCCCTGCAGCTCCCCCAGGAGGGCCCGAATTTCCATCCCGCAGGGCTCCAGCCCAGTGATCGCCCCCAGCTGCCCCCACCCCCCAGGGCCTGGCCCCATGCAGGAGCTGGAAGGCCCAGGAGCTGCACTTCTCCACTGGGCTCAGAGCCACAGGAGCCTCTGCCCTGGTCTTGGGGCCTGCTCCTTCCTTGCAGCCATCAGGGTCTCGGGGGGCACCCCCTGCACAGCAGGGTTCCAGTGCCCAGGGGCAGGGGGGCAGTGGTGACAGAGGTGGCTGGGTAGGGGCCTCCTGACTCTGGCCTCCTGGCCCTCAGGGTGTGGGGTCGGGCCTCGGGTGGAGCTGTTCCATTAGACTTCCAGACGGAGCCATCTGGAAAGGGAATGACAAAAATCGAAGTACCACTGTATTACTATTGTGCACAAGCTTAAAACCCAAATGCAATGCTGTGATAAGGCTACGGTGGGGCCCGGGGCTGCCAGTCCCAGACACCTGCCTTGACATCTTACCACTTTGTGTGGACATGGACGGGAAGGACGTTGAGAGAGCCAACGCAATCATCTAGAATCTATTTATCCATCCAACTGTGAAAAGTAGGCAAGAAAGATGAGCTTCATGTTAAGGCGCCACTTCGCCCGCTGGTCAGCAAGGCCCAGTCCACCGTCCCGGAGCCTGAGCTCACAAACCGACGAGTGTGCCAGGGCGGGCGTGGAGCATGTTTAGGCAAGAACCTGAGCGCACAGGGTCAGCCAGGGGAGACGCAGTGCATGGGGGGAAGGCCCTGGCCGGGCCCAGCAGATGGGCAGGGACTGGTGGGTCGGCCCCAGGACGCTTCGGTGCCTCTGGGACGCTCCAGAGTCAGCTCACGTCTTGTCTGTGCCTCTAGGGCCACTTGCCAAGCTGGATCCTGCCAGTTTTCACGGACTCTGTCCCGCGTGGGAGCGTGTGTGACAAAGGGAAGAAAGGTGACAGTGATGAGAAGCCGCCTGGGGGTGGGGATGCCATCAACGTGGGACGTGCTGACCCACAGGGTGGTGTGAACTGAAGAGGAAGAGGCCCTAAGGAAAACATGGGGAGACGCTGTTAGAACACATGGTTTCTCTGGGACGCAAAGACAGAATGCGGAAGTCCTGGCTGTTCCTCCAACAGGCGACGGAACCAGTCGGGCAGGGAGTAGGTGAGGTGAGCCTTGACGTGCCTTCCAGGGTTTTGCAGCTCTCCTCGAACTCTGTAGGATTTTTGCAGTCTCTCTAAGCTTCCTGATTCAAAGAGATCAACAAACACTCCCCTCCGTGCCGCTAATAAGGACCCCCTTGAAGACACCCCTGCCACTTCCCCCTATTTTTGTGCTAACGGAAGGATGACATCCTTCTGAAAGCAAAGAGAGTGGACTTCGGGATTCTTTTTTTATGTAAGTTGATCTTTTGTGAAAATAGGAGAAAGTGAGAAAAGTTAGAATTATCCAGAAAACAAAAATCGGCTTTATGTTGCTGAAAGCATCGGGTCTCGGTGGCGGTGGCGGTGGCGGTGGCTCGGGCCTGCAGCCCCGTCCCGCACTGGCACGGAGCGCGCTCAGCGTTCACACCAACACCGAGAACATATCCTAAGGGTTGTGGCATCTCCACCAGAGCGGGAATTTCTTGGGGGCAAAACCTGTCTCATTAACACCTTCATCCTTCCCAGCGGAGGCGCGACATCGGCTCCAGGAACCCCGGGGTGACTGATGGATGCCCAAGCAGATGGCGCGCAGATGGCGGGGTGCGCACACGCACGGAGTGCTCTGCCACCTCCCTCGGCGCGCCCCCGGGAAGGGCTTCAAGCTGAATCCCCGGCGTGCTGAACCCTTGAAAGAGGCCCCGAGGACCAGGGATGGCAGGAAAGCCCACACGAAACCGCGCGGGCCGTGTTAGTATCGGAGGCTGCTAAGAACGTTCACATTCTGAAGTCAATGACCCTGGTTACGTGTTAATATTTTTTTTTCTTGTAACATTTTAAATTCTGGTTTTCACTTCTTAAGCTCTGATATCCTTAAAATAAAGCTTTGTGACTGCGAGCTCTGAGGAGGGTGCGGGGACACAGCCACTGGGTTGGAGGCCCACACAGCGCCGGCCCCACCCGGGGGGCGGACCGACCTGGAAACGCCGGCCCTCGGCTTGTCCCTCCGCATGCTGAACCCCGCCCAGGTGACCCCCATGCACACGGACGCCCTAGTGACACCGCAGGGGCCGGGGCCTCTCCCATTACAGTCAGTCCAAGCCAGGTGTCCTAAACCCCGAGGCCTGTCCTGCTGGCGCAGAAGTCTCAGGTGAGGAAGAGTCACAAGTGTGGGCCGTGGAGGCTGGAGGCCCTGGGGCCGGGCCGCGTCTACGTGGGGGCTGGAGGGAACAGCGCTGACTTCAGCTTTGGAAAATGGAAAACGGGAGCCAGAGGAGGCCCAGGACTGATGGAAGCGCGAGGCCTCCCCAGCTCCGCTTCCCCCCAGAAGGATGGAGCCATCCTCCCCTGGCCGGCACTGCAGAGTCCCAGGGCCTCGGGGGGCAGCCAGGTGCGGCCAGGTGCAGCCAGGTGCAGCCCTCCTGGGAGCGCCAACAGCTCAAGCGCCCCAGATTTTCCTGCAGTGCCCGGGCAGGTGGCCGTCGGCCCCCAAGAGCCAGGTCAGCCGCGGGAGGTCAGCCCACCGGGGAGCCTGTGCGTGGCCCCAGGCCCCAGCTCACGCTCAGGGACACACAGCTGGGGAGTGGCTGGGGCACCGCGCAAACCTTCTCTTCTTCAGCCTCGTTGGTGCTATTTTCTTAGTAGGTGCTCAAGGGATCACACTACGCAACTAATTATAATTTGCTTCAGGCTAATAAAAGATAGTGACTTGGCTCCAGTATCGCTCCATTTCCCTCTTCATGCTCTTAGTGCTGTTTTACATATAAATTATACGTATAATATAAAATATTCAAAATACATAATATACACTTATATTTTGTATATCATTTATATATAAATATATTTGTATATTCAATATATATGAAGATATTTATATGCAAATAAATATATAATACACAGATAAATATATATCATATATAAATACATGCAAAGGTGTGTTTGTGCGTAGCCTTTGCACCATGGGTCGAGCCTGCATGTATCCGGCAGTACAGCGTCATAACTGCTGCTTTGCGGGAGCTTATACCTTGTCAACCAATCCGGATCCCTACGTACGCAAAACCCGCAGGGAGAAAGAAGAACGTCAGAGGGGGCAAATCCAACGTCTACCCGACCATATACCTTTCGTATTTGTATCTTCGTCCAGACGTTTCCCCTCAGCAGCCGCAGCCCCTCGTGCACGCACATCCTGTGCATCCTCCCGGCCGGCCGGGCGGTGGCGTGGACTAACTCGGGGCTCCGGGTTCCTCTGGGGAGGGGAGGGGATACGTGGGTACAGGAGGAGAGGACGGTGATGGTTTGACGCCATAAATCCAACGTTCTTTAGCCTGGCCTGCATACATGCATCCCACTCCGGATGAAGTAGGAGCAGAGCCTTGGCCCTGCTGTGGCCTGATGCCTCTGTTTCTCTCCACTGACCCCCCCCCAACCTTCATATGTTGAAACCCGAATGCCGATCTGGTGGTGTTAGGAGGTGAGCCCCAGCCCCTTCGGGGGTAACTAGCTCCTGTGGGTAGGGCCATCACGAGTAGGATCGGTGTTCTTTTTACTTTTTAACTTAAATTCAATTTGCCAATATAGCACGTCATTGGCTTCACGTGCAGTGTTCAGTGATTCATCAGTCCCATGGAACACCCAGTGCTCATCCCATCACGTGCCCCCCTCAGTGCCCTTGAAAGAGGTCACCCATCCCCCCATCCCCCCCACCTCCTCTTCTGCACCCCTCGGGGTGTTTCCCAGAGTTAGGAGTCTCCCATGGTCTGTCTCCCTTTCTGATATTTACCACACATTTTTTTCTCCTTTCCCCTTTATTCCCGTTCACTATTTTTATATTCTCCGTATGAATGAGACCATATGAAGTTTGTCCTTCTCCGATTGACTTACTTCACTCAGCATAATACCCTCCAGTTCCATCCACGTCGAAGCAAATGGTGGGTATTTGTCGTTTCTAATGACTGAGGAATGCTCCACTGTACACATAGACCACAGCTTCTTTATCCATCATCTTTCAAAGGACACCGAGGCTCCTTCCACAGTTTGGCTATTGTGGACATGGCTGCTAGAAACATCGGGGTGCAGGTGTCCCGGCGTTTCATTGCATCTGAATCTTTGGGGTAAATCCCCAGCAGTGCAACTGCTGGGTCGTAGGGCAGGTCTATTTTTAACTCTTTGAGGAACCTCCACACAGTCCTCCAGAGTGGCTGCACCAGATCACATTCCCACCAACAGTGCAGGAGGGTTCCCTTTTCTCCGCATCCTCTCCAACACTTGTGGTTTCCCGCCTTGTTAATTTTCCCCATTCTCACTGGTGTGAGGTGGTATCTCATTGTGGTTTTGATTTGTATTTCCCTGATGGCAAGTGATGCAGAGCATTGTCTCATGTGCATGTTGGCCATGTCTAGGTCTTCCTCTGTGAGATTTCTCTTCATGTCTTTTGCCCATTTCATGATTGGATTGTTTGTTTCTTTGCTGTTGAGTTTAATAAGTTCTTTATAGATCTTGGAAACTAGCCCTTTATCTGATACGTCATTTGCAAATATCTTCTCCCATTCTGTAGGTTGTCTTTTAGGTTTGTTGACTGTATCCTTTGCTGTGCAAAAGCTTCTTATCTTGATGAAGTCCCAATAGTTCATTTTTGCTTTTGTTTCTTTTGCCTTCGTGGATGTATCTTGCAAGAAGTTACTGTGGCCTAGTTCAAAAAGGGTGTTGTTGCCTGTGTTCTCCTCTAGGATTTTGATGGAATCTTGTCTCACATTTAGATCTTTCATCCATTTTGAGTTTATCTTTGTGTCTGGTGCAAGAGAGTGGTCTAGTTTCATTCTTCTGCATGTGACTGTGCACTTTTCCCAGCACCCATTCTATGAGGCCAGCATTACCTTGACCCCAAAAGAGACAAAAACCCCACCAAAATGGAGAATTATAGACCAACATCCCTGGTAAACATGGATGTCAAAATACTCACCAAGATACTAGTCAATAGGATCTAACAGTACATTAAAAGGATTATTCACCACGACCAACTGGGATTTATTCCTGGGCTGTAAGGGTGGTTCAAGATCCACCAATCAACCAATATGAAGATGTGATAGATGACAGATCACATTAATAAAAGAAAAAAACAAGAACCATATGATCCTCTCAACTGATGCAGGGAAAGCATTTGACAAAGTGCAGCCTCCTTCCTTGATTATAACTCTCCGCAGTGTAGGGATAGAGGGGACACAGCCCAGTATCATAAAAGCCATCCATGAAAAGCCCACAGCAGATTCATTGTCAATGGGGAAATAGTGGGAGCCGTTCCCCTCGGGTCAGGAACACGGCAGGGATGTCCACGCTCACTGCTGCTGTTCAACGCGGTACTGGAAGTCCCGGCCTCAGCCATCAGACAACAGAAAGAAATAAAAGGCCCCCAAATCAGCAAAGAAATCTCACTCTCCCTCTTCACAGATGACATGATACTTTATATGGAAAACCCAAAGGACTCCACCCCAAGGTTGCTAGAACTCACACAGCAATTCAGCAACGTGGCAGGACAGAAAATCAGGGCCCAGAAGTCAGTGGCATTTCTATACACCGACAATGAGACAGAAGAAAGAGAAGTTAAGGCGTCGATCCCATTTACAATTGCATCGAAAACCATAAGGTACCTCGGAATAAACCTAACGAAAGAGGCGAAAGATCTGTGCTCAAAAAACTACAGAACACTTCTGAAAGAAATCAAAGAAGACACAAAGAGATGGAAAAACATTCCACGCTCATGGATTAGAAGAACGAGTATTGTTAAAATGTCCGGGCTCCCAGAGCAATCTACACATTCAATGCAATCTCTATTAAATAACATCAATATTTTTCACAGAGTTGGAATAAACAATCCTAAGATTTGTATGGAACCAGAAAAGACCGGATATAACCAGAGGAATGCTGAAAAGAAGGGGGAGGGGGCATCCTAATGGCTGACTTCAAGCCGTACTACACAGCCGTGGCCATCAAGACAGTGTGGTCCCGGCACAAACACAGACACGGAGGCCCGTGGAACGGGGACAGAGATCCCAGAAGTGGGCCCTCAACTCTATGGTCAACTCATCTTTGACAAAGCAGGAAAGAATATCGATTGGGAAAAAACCAATCTCTTCAATAAGTGGGAAGAGTGTTCCTATGAAAGAAACCCCACCGAGCTCCTCGGATCCCTGCCACCGTGTGAGGACACGGTGAGGAGCCGGGGAGACGTCAGCAGCTTGTCTCCAGCTTGGAAGGGAGCTTCCACCAGAAGCTGACCTCCCGGGCCCCTGCTCTTGGACTTGCAGCCTCCGAACTGAGAGAACAAATCTGTGTTGCTTATTGGAGCCCTGGTCTCTGGTCTTTTGTTACAGCAGCTCACACAGACTGATACCGACGGGCACCCTTGGTTTTCCAGCTGTTCTAAAGGAGGTAAGCACAGCCAGCAGGTGCCCACTGGCGCCCGCATCCCCGCGCAGTCCCGCGTGATGTGGAGCATGCACCCCCGGCCCCCCGCCCCGCGGCAGGCACACTGCGCGCTCCCGGCCCTGGCCCCGCCGTGGGACTGCGTCTGGATAGCTTTGCTCTCCCGCCGTCAGAGCATCTGAAAGCAGAGGGAGGGGGAGAGAAGCCACCTCAGAGAATACCCGCAGTTGCATGCGACGGGACCAGCTTGTGCCCGTGCAGGCGTCAGCGGGCGGGCGTGCAGGTGCCGTATGTCCCCGGATGCTGGTGCGAGGTGGTTTCACCAGGGCCTCTCCCCTGCTGCTTTGGGGTGCTCTACCCCCATTCTCACAGGAGTTAAAACGAGTCCACGACGTGAATGCTTTCCCTCCCCTACCCTGGGTGTCCTCGTGTAGCACGCAGCACGAACAATGTACACAGGAAAGCCGGATAACCGAAGTTTGACAAGCACAGGAAAAGAGCAGCTTGAAAGATCCAGGAAGCAGGGCACTGGTCCATTAATCCTGTGATCAGTGAACTCCAACCATATTCAATCACAGCATCACCCTCTGCTCAAGATACCAGTTCCCGGGGACGGCATCCGGCTGGTCTATCTTGGGCCAGTGTCCACACTTTGGCCGGGGCCGGACAAGTCATCTGGATCGGCAACCCCCCCTTTTTTTAAAAAAAAATTCATAGAGACACAGAAAGAGAGAAAGGCAGAGACCCAGGCAGAGGGAGAAGCAGGCTCCATGCAGGGAGCCCGACGCGGGACTCGACCCCAGGTCTCCAGGATCGGACCCCGGGCTGCAGGTGTTGTTAAACCACTGAGCCACCGGGGCCACCCTGGCTCGGCAGCCCTTTAGCGCCATATCCTCTCGACAAGGATAGTTCCCCAGAACTGAATTAGTGTTCTGTTCCCAGAAAGGCGGAAACACGCCGAGCAGGCAAGGACGACAGAGGGCTAGCGGCAAAATTAACGACGGGTCAGATTTCATTGCTCCAGGACCTCGCAGAGCCAAGAGACAAATAAGCCCCCCCCCGCCCCGCCCCGCACACCGAAGATCACCTTTAGAGAAATAGGACCAGCTCACCTGTGAGCCCGCAGGTACTGCAGCCCGTGACGGCAACAAAGTCAACTTTAGCACCGAGTCTCCAAAGCCTAGAGCCGACGCGGCCCAGAGAAGGCGCTCGGCAGGCGGGCGCCACGGAACCGCCGTGTTGTCCACGCGCTTTCTTAGGCGAGTGTGGACCGCGGCGGCCTGCGAGAGCCGCGCTCATCAGAGGAAAGCGGAGTCCGCTGTGTATCCCTGGGCTCACCAGGCCCGAGCCAGCTGTGCCTCCTCCGCGGAGCCCACAGTCTCATTGCCGAAGGCTGCGTCTGGCCGGGGGTTTAACGCCCCGTCACTAGGCAAACGCCGTTCCTCCGTGCAGACCGCCAGGCTGCCCGCCTCCGCCTCTCAGTCCATCCAGCGCTCAGAGTCGAGGCGCGCTGTGAGCTCCCCGACGTCCCCGGCTGCCGGCCCGGGCCTCGCCTGCCGTGCCTTGGTGGCCGCGGGCCCGCATGCCGTTGGGTCTGCACGCCTGTCCGCCGTGCTTGCAAGCCACCTGGGAGCACGGGGCCCGCACTCACCCGTGGCCGCGGCTCCTTGCACCGGGCGCCCAGCGCCACCCAAGCACAGTGAGAAAAAGCCCTGCAGGGGCTGCGGACACAGGGCCTGCCGCGCCAGGAACACAATTTCTGGGTGACAGAGAGGCGGAGACGCCCCGGGGTCCTCAAGGGTCCTAGTCCGGTTCCCGGGGGGCAGGCTCGGAGGCCAGTAGGCAACGGAAGGCCGCGCCGGCCCAGGGGATGCGGCCCGAGGTGGGGAGGCCTCCGGGAAGGCGAGCCAGGCCCCCACCGCCAGGCGCCCGCTGCGGCCCAAACCCACACAGTGAGAATGCACCCCTTCCCACGATCCCGGCGCGGCGCGTGGGGGGGCCTCCGGGAGTCAGGCGGCCGGGAAGGAGATGGGGAGGCACCCTCAGGTGTGGCCCGGGGAGGGGCGCCAAGGTCACGGCAGAGGCTCCTTCAGCAGCCGCTCCGAGCAGAGGGCGCCCTGCGCGGCCACTCACATGAGGCTCCCTCGGGCCTCCTGCCCCCAGTCTCCCACCCCGGCCTCCCACTGGCCCGAGCCCGCTGGGAGCCACCGGACAAGACCCAGCACCAGCTCCCGGCCAGAGATGCCAAGCAGGGGGACACGGGCCACCGAGGAGCCCGTGGCTGCTGGACTCCGCGGGCCGGGCCGCTCTCCCCCGCGCCGCCAGCCTCCGAGGCACCTGGGCAGTGGGTCCACGAGGCAGATGCCTGGGCCCTGAGCTTGGTCTCAGGAACCTGAGCCTCACAGATAAAATTAGGGGCCCAGGAATCTGTGTGCTAACAGGTCCCCAAGGAGATGCTCACACAAAATGAAACTCGGGAGCTAGTGTACGCGTGCCTCAACGTACAGGTTTTGAAGAGGAGGAGCACCTGGGGGGCTCAGTCGGTGAAATGTCCGACTTTCGATTTCGGCTCAGGCCATGACCTCAGAGCTGTGAGATCAAGTCCCGTGCGGAGCCCAGCCCGGTGCCGCGCCTCGGCCTCCCCGCTTTGCCAAGTCTACTTGTGCCTCCCCGGCCCCCTCGCAGTTGCGTGCTCTCTCGCTGTCTCAAATAAATAAATAAATGAATAAATAAATTAATTAATTAATTAATTAAATCTTAAAAGAAAAACGTTTCGGAGATTAAAAACATAAATGAAACATGTAACAAGATGCGAATTCAATTTCTGGCTGATTCCGTCCATCAGCACGAGTCCGTGGTCTTCCAGTTAATTTTTTTTTATAATTAATTTTTTTATTTATTTATGATAGTCACACACACAGAGAGAGAGAGAGAGAGAGAGGCAGAGACACAGGCAGAGGGAGAAGCAGGCTCCATGCACCGGGAGCCCGACGTGGGATTCGATCCTGGGTCTCCAGGATCGCGCCCTGGGCCAAAGGCAGGCGCCAAACCGCTGCGCCACCCAGGGATCCCCTCTTCCAGTTAATTTAACAGCCTAACAAGGTCACAGAAGAAGTCACCAAAGTCAAGGGACATTGGAAAATGCAAAAGCCTGAGGCAGCAGCAGGGAACAAGGCACGAAATAAAGATGCTTCTGTTGGTCCACTTGTCCTAGGATAATGCTATTATTTTTCTGTTATTGATTATGATTAGTCTCGGCCACAGCTGTCTACGCGGCCCCACGCCCAGACTGAGTTTCTTGAAGACGAGACTTGTGTCTTATCACATTCTTCACGCAGGGCACAGAACGTGGCCCGTTACACAGCAGCACTCGGATAAACGTCTATAGAATTAAATTCAGCATCTACAGTCGCCCCTTAGCCAGCGTGTCTCTTTCAGGCCCAAGTCAACTCAGAATGTGGCCAGAATTTTTTTTTTTTTGATTTCCAAAGCTATTTTTGAGTTTTCCATAAAATTGGCCTTGTATATACACGTTTTTTTCTCCAGTTCTCAGCATCCGTGCAGAATTGTGCAGTGACGCCTTATACATGATATATTGGGTCTACTTCAGAATAATTAGGCAATTGTTGTCCTAGAAACCGCACTACTCTGTTTTGTTAAGAAAAGCCCCCTTTTCCTAAGACAGTAATATATTCAGTTTAAAAAATACGCCAAGGCAAGAATCAGACAAAACAAGCTTTTGAAAGTGCAAACTTAAAATAAGAAAAATATGAATGATACTTACGTGGCAGGGGAGATACCATGATCAAGAGAAAGATGAATGATGCTCTAAAATGAGATGGACTAAATAAATAAATAAATAAATAAATAAATAAATAAATAAAATAAAATAAAATAAAATAAAATAAAATGAGATGGACAGGGCAGCCCGGGTGGCTCTCAGGGGTTTAGCACCTGCCTCTGGCCCAGGGCGTGACCCTGGGGTCCTGGAATCGAGTCCTGCGTCGCGCTCCCTGCAGGGAGCCTGCTTCTCCCTCTGCCTGTGTCTTTGCCTCTCTCTGTGTCTCTCATGAATAAACAAAAATCTTTAAAAAAATAAAAATAAAAAATAAAATTAAATGAGATGGACAAAAACAATTCAGCAATCTGTTTCCGGGGAGCGGACAAGAGGACGAACACTGTATTTGAAAGGCTCCCGTTGCCATCAAAGCTCACACGAGGCTATCTCCGTACGGCCGATACCATGGCCGCGGAAGGCCCCGCGCGGATGGGAAGCCCGTGTGCCCGGAGCGAGGGCAGCTTGGGGGACAGGCCCCCGGGAACTGTTACGAGGACACACAGAAATCAGGCAAACGCGGGGTGAAATCAGGACCTGGCGTAAAATATCTACATGCTCCCGAGCACATAGCCAGGTGTGTACCTTTGTCTTCCGGCGGATCCAGGACAGTGACGCGCGCCTCGGGTGCCCCGGGGGCTCTCCGGTCATTACCCGCCGTCTTAGTTGGCTCACTTCGGAGCTGACGAGACGCCGCTCTGTGCACCCGGGTCCGGGTGTGGGACGGCCGAGCCGGACAGGATGGGCCCAGGACGCGGGGCGGGGGGCTGTGGCCACCTCCTCGGGGGCACAGCGCACATAGGAAGGGAGCTCATCGCGGGTCTGGTAGGCGGGGGGCTCACGGGCCTGGGCCAGTCGGAGCGGGCGTCTGTCCACGGTGACACCCGGGCTCCACTGACGCCGGGTCTGCGGCTCACCACGTCGGCCGCTCGCTAGCTGTGCACCTGGGCCAGGCTACCTCTCCCCACCTCCGTGCCGCCTCTCCACGCGGGCACAGCGGGCACAGCGGGGCGCCTGGGGGCCCAGCCCATGAAGCATCCACCTTGGGTCCAGGTCACAGCCTCGGGGTCGTGGATTGAGCCCTGCGTTGGGCTCCTGGCTCGGGGTGTCCCCCTCTGTCCCCCGCTCCACCCTGCTCCCTCTCTCTCTCTCTCCAATAAATAACATTAAAAAGTCTTTAGAAAAATGGCATAATGATGCCCACCCCAGCGGCTCGCTGCCAGACGTAGGCGCGACCAGGTGTGCAGCGTGTTCGCCTGGGCGTTGGTGCATAGTAGATGCTCAGGGAACGCGAGCTAGTGGGGTGCTGGCCGCGCCGCCTCTGTTTTCAGGTTTGCTTCGGGAGCAGGATGCCCCTTCCCACATGGGTGAGGACTGGGTTGCCGTTGCGGGTGCGCTGCTGCTGTCGCGCACAAGGCGAGGGCTCGGGTACGGGAGCAGGACACCGTGCAAGACCGGGTCGGACGAACAGGGTGGAGCTGTCGTAACTGAACCGGGACAAGACGGATGTGCCCAGCAGCAGGTATGACCTGACGGGGGGAGCCAGACCGCGACGGAGATCGAGCTGGCTCCGCTGTTGCTAGACGAGGGCTCTGGGAAAGGCCGCCCGGCAAGGCCCGCGAACACCAAAATTGAGGAGTAAAACTCCTTACGCATCCGGAGGCCGCTGACTCAGCGGTGCTTTCACTCAGCGAGCAAGTAGAAAAGCCTCCTGAGCAGAATCTAAGTGATCGTCCTCAAACTCATGAAACGGAATGGGCGTCCTGCACCCTTGGGAGGCCTCCCCCCTTGTCAGGCCCATTGCTCCCGCCGCCCGACGGAGACTGCTAGTGGTGGCGATCCAGGCAAGAGAGGCGCCACAGCATCGAACAGGAAGCCAGTCGCACCGCACAAGTCCACGGCACGCGAGGGCAAATTGCCCCGGACGCCTCGAAACCCACGGAGGCAGAGGGGGGCGCCGCGTGTCCGTGGCGAGTGGCTGCGCCCCTCATCGTGACCACCAGCGTTGCCGGCCACCCCGTGCGCTGAGCCAAAGAGCCCACGAGTCCTGGTGCCCGCCTCCGCCCACACATCACATCCACGGGCGAGTCTTCTGCGTCCTAAAGACCCGGTCGGCTCGCCCAGCTCCCCGTCCTCTGTACCCCGCCCCCGCCCCATCCAGGCCGCAGCGCTCTCCCGCCCGGAGCTCGGACGGCTCCTCGGGCCTCCACAACCACCTGCTTACCCAAGTGGACTTCGAAGGACACTTAAATACCAGCTTTCTCTTTCTCCGGCCTCGCCGTCAGCATCCGGAAGCGCATGCCCGGCACCCCGGTCCCTGACCCGAGCGGGGAGCACTTGCCACTTTCCCCGTTGAGGATCATGTGGGGTTTTTGTATATGGCTTTTATGATGTTGTTCCCTCTATCCCTACACAGTGGAGAGTTTTTATCCGACAAAGCATATTTGTCTTTTTCTGCAACTGCTGAGAGGATCATATGGCTCTTGTTTTAGTAACGTGGTGCATCACATCCAGTGATTTGTGGGGGCTCAGCGACTCTTGCAGCCCAGGAATAAACCCCACTTGGTCGTGGTGAATAATCCCTTACCGCACTGTTGGGCCCTGCTGGCTAGTCTCTTGGTGAGAATCTTTGCACCCATGGTCGTCAGGGATAATGGCCTGTAATCCTCCTTTTTGGTGGGGTCTCTGTCTGGTTTTGAGATCAAGGTAGTTCCAAATAGATGGACACAGGGGAGGGGAAGGACAAATAAATAAGATGAAAATGGAGAGGGACGCAAACCATAAGAGATGCTGAGCTCTAGGAAGCAAACTGAGGGCTGCTGGAGGGGCGGTGGGGGTGGGGGAACCAGGTGACGGGCACTGAGGAGGGCGCTGCTTGTAATGAGCACTGGATGTATATGCAACTGATGAGGCACTAAATTCTACCTCCGAAACTAATTTATTTTTTTAAAAAACAGTAAATATTAGCATACGGCACTTCCCTGACTTACATGTTTGGTAGCTTTCTACCACCTTATCAGGAAAGTAAAACCCAGGACTCGGTTCCTGGGACGTAAGGTCTGACTACTGCTTTCCTCGCCAGCTCAACTCACCACCCTCTGGTCGTGCTCCCCTCTGTGCTCCTGGAATAGTCCGCACCCCGCAGGGACCCTTGGACTTCCTCTTCCTGGAATCCTCACCTCCCAGGTGTTTGCAGCCAGCAGCTCAGACGTCACCTCCCCCCTCAAGTCTACTCTTATCACCCAATCTACAGTGGCCACCTGCTTATTCTATTACTCCCCGCTGTCTGAATACTTTGCATAGCATTTAACCCCCCTACTCCCCGATACCTCCTGTTTATGTCACAGGGCATCTTCTGTCTCCTTGCACAGGGAGGTGGCCTCTGCTCTCTCCTTCCCCCTGTGTCCTCAGCACACACAGCAGTACGGGGCACCTAATAAATGCATTAGGTGTTTGCATTTTGCAAATATCTGCAAAATAAATGTAAATGTATAAATGTGCCCTCCTCAATTTTTTTTTTAAAGCAAATCATCTACAAATCATCAGAATGGAACGTCAGTACCGGATACATGTAAGTCGCTTGCAGCCCCCAACACTCTCCAGGGCCTGCTAATGGCTGAGAGCCTCCCCATGCCCAACAGCAGGACGTGTGAGCGTTGCCCTCCCAGGACGGCAGCAGCGTGGAGAAGGACTTTTTTTTTTTTTAAGATTTTATTGATTCATGAGAGAGGCAGAGACACAGGCAGAGGGAGAAGCAGGCTCCATGCAGGGAGCCCGATGTGGGACTCGATCCCGGGTCTCCAGGATCACGCCCTGGGCTGAAGGCAGGTGCTAAACCGCTGAGCCACCCGGGGATCCCCGAGAAGGACTTTTAGAGAAAGAATCTGGACAGAAAGCGCAGCACGGGTCAGAGGGGGAAGGCAAGAGCCAAGGTGACCGGTCAGACGTCTCTTACCTGCCCAGGTGTGAGGGCTGGGCCTGAACGAGAGGCCATAAAGGGAGCAGATGCAGGGACCATGGTGGTAGAAGAAGTAACAGGGTTGGGGGCAGATTAGATTTGTGGCCGGAGCCACCTGAGGGCCACTGAGAACTCACGATCTTGTCCCACGTGCATAAAGTCTGCTCTATAAGACTGACGACAATGACCAACTGCTTGATTCAATCAAGAGCTAGAGATACACAAAGCCCTACAGCAGGACGTTCCTCTATAAGTTGATTTCCCTCACGTGATCATCGTGAAAGTCTTGCATTTTTTTTAAAAAAAAGACCGGAAAGACTTACTTGACGTCCATCGCACATCAAAAATGTTAAAGTGACTATAGCTATGTGCTATAGGAATATGGTTATTTTGAATAAATCCAACAAAAAATGAGCAGTTGGGTCTTTCCCGTCTTTGTGCCACTTTGAGGACTTGGCTGCCTTCGTACTTGCCCTGCCCCCGGGGCGGCCTACTCGTTTTCTGTAACTGCTGTGCCAAGTCACCGCTCAGTAGCTCAGACACAGTTCGGGACGTCAGAAGTCCCGCCCCAGCCCCGCTGGGCTAAACCGAAGCCGTAGGCAGGGCTGCCTGCTCTTTGGAGGCTCCGGAGGAGGACTCGCTTCCTCGCCCTTTCCAGCTTCGAGAGGCCGCCCACGTCCCGCGGCGGGTGGCCCCTTCCTCCATCTCCCAAGCCAGCGACGTGCCTCCTTCTAGCCCTTCCTGCATCACAGAATGTTTCCCTCTGACCACAGCGGAGGAGGTTCTCCGCGTCTCAGGACCCGTGCGATTCGATCGGGGCCACACAGAGCATCCAGGACAGCCTCCCCACCGCAAGGCCCGTGAGCACGCCTGCGAGTCCCTTTTGCCGGGTCGGGAAGCATGTTCACGGGTTCTGGTGGCTGCGGTACAGGCATCTCGGAAGGGCGTTATTCTGCGGGCCACGTGTGGTAGCCGTAGCCATCGTTCTTATCTATTAGAAGGATTTTTTTTTTTTTTTGATGTTGCCGATTTCTTCTTTTGTGGCTGGACTGTCCCCAGTGGCCACTCACTGCCATGGGAGGAAGAGCCAGATCAAAAACTCGACTTGATTAATCTCATCACCAAAGCTTTAGAAAGTTGTTTTATTTCATTTATATCCCCCCCCCCTTGGCCTAGGAAGACTTCAAGGACTATTACGGGTCCTTCGGAACGTGATGAGGATGATGCATCAGGTGCAGAAACACAACCTCCTCTTTCCCTCTTTCCATGTGGACCCTCTCGCGACAGTAGAGCACAAATGCACCTGAAGTTGAGGGAAATGAGACATAATGTAGGACCTGCCTCACAGGGTCGTTGTGAGGCTTAAATGAATCACATTTAATTAATTTGTTAATGGAATGATCCTAACCCTCAGAGCAAGGTCTCGTGTATAATACGCTTTAAATAATTTTTTTTAAGAAAAACATATTATTTTCACGATTTTAGAAGTACGCCTCGATGAACAAAGGTCAAATGTTCTCCCCCTGGGGTATAATTTCAGTCCAAACGTGTCCTCTGGGGGGTTCTAGTACGTCATGGGCTTCGTTGCTCCCTGCATATCCTCGTTCCTGCATGAGTCAGCGAGCTGGCCCGTGTCTCTCGAGGTGTCCAGACTTGGGGTCACAGGGGACCTTTTGCGCCCCAGGACCCTGCAACAACAGATCTGGCCAGCTCTTCCTCCAAGGAGAGAGTCCATGATGTTTAGAAATCCAGAGTTTGAGTGAGAATCCCTGTGAATCACCTTGGAGAGTCGAGATGACGCTGGCATCTTCCGCTCCCCTGACAGCATCACTCTTGCCTCCTCTTCTTCCCTAAATAGCCGGCCTGTCCCTCTATATTCTCCCAGGGGTTTTAAAGCTCCCTTATGGTTTTTTCTAGCCTGCGCTCAGCACAGATCCCTGGTAACCTCCCAATCAGCAGTGACTTTTCCATGATAAGGATACTGACCCTTATCTCAATCACTAAGGGATTCTCAGTTCTAAAATAAATAAATAAATAAATAAATAAATAAATAAATAATAAATAAATAAAAATTGACCAGTCCGTGATACAGACATGAGGTGCCTAAAAAGTAGTGAAATCTCATTTGAATTCTCCTACACGCACACCTTGCCACCAGGAAGCCCTGTCCCGCAGATCAGAGTAAAACGGGGCCGTATCCCCTTTCTGCTTTACTTGAATGCTCAGACACTCCCATGCCCCGTTAGCAAGAGGTGGTATTTTGGGAAATCCTCGACTCTAACGAGCCTCACAATCTCCCAGGAGCTTGCACAGCGCAGCAATAATCCGGCCTGCCCTCCACACGAAGCTGGAGGAGAAGTGGGTAGAGGGGTCCGGGGCAGCTGTGTCGTCTCCCTGGCGTCACCACGGCGGCTGGTTCTGTCCAGTTCTTCCAATGCCCGCCCCATTATTTCGACTCTGAGGTTGTAAGTCGTTCGGATGACGCCTCCATCCTCAGGGATGCTCCCCTTCTCCATCTTTTCGCTGCCAGGAGAGCTGGTCCAGGGGAGCTCCTAGAATGAATGATGCGTTGTGTAGAGATTCGCTCTACGGCACAAATTGTAGGGTCTTGGTTCCAGATCATCAGCCTAGATGCCTTCTCTCTATAAGGTTGATTTTATTTTGGGGACCTCATAGCCCTTCCCTACCCTGGGTTAAGGGGAGCCCTCCACCCGCCCGTCCTCAGCAGCTCTACCTAAGAAGACCCCAGGGAGGAATTGGGAAGCTTGGCCCCTTGTCTTCCAAAATGCCTTGGGCTTTTATGCAAATCAATTGTAATTTTCCTCCAGAATGAGTTTCCCCAAGTAGCAGCCTTGCTATGTTGACAAAACTCAGGTGTGCCCCAAACCCAGCACACGGAGTGCCTCTGATGCCTGTACTGACCTCTCACAGGCGAGGGAGAGATGAGCCTCTCTTGGCAACACGTAGGCCCACGCATTTGAGATGAAAAAGCGGAGTCTGAGGACAAAGTCAGACCTGGCCGTGTGAGGCGTTTGAGAACACATTTCTGGCTGACCTGTCCAAACATCAGAATACATTTCTTTAATTTGGGTGAGTTCTGGAAGATTGGAATGCCTGAGATGTGCACACAGAGGCACGGATGGCAACGCTTCCGTCAGATGCGCTGGCTACTGGCAAGGCCTCCAGGAAGATCTCCCGATATCAACATTCCACGCTCTCCTCGGACACGAATATTTGTTAGAAGCAAATTGGCAGCAGGCGGAGGCCCTGGGGACCCCCCACGGCAGGAGCGGAGTGCTGCCCTTGTGGATGGGCGATGCTCGGGACCCCAGACTTCGGCCTGCTCCCCGCCGGCGCTGACAGGACGTGAGAGCAGGACAGCACACGGGGCGAGGCTGCGGAAACCGCGCTCCGCTCGCCAGAATCGTTGGACAGTCTATGCAACACCTGGGGGGAGGCTGACCCCGGCCAACGACTCAGGCCATCTTCACGTCCATGCTGGTCTCCACTGGCCTTGCAGCCGGCAGCTTACTGAAGCGGCTCCACTTCCTCTCCGGGGAGAACTGAGGGCCCGAGTCCTGCAGCCAGAGCCCGGGTGGGGGGCTCCCACCTTCCCCTCAACAGGCAGCTCTGGTCGGTAAGGAGCCCACATCCGGCCCCAGAGGGTGCAGAGCGGCGTCCCCGGGCCTCCCCGGGACAGGGCCCAGCCAGCGGCGGGCGGGAGCCGGTGAGGGGTGCACTAACCACTATCACCTCCAGCTCCACGTTGCACGGAGCAGGGCGGTAGGCCCACGCCACACTGGAAGATGCTAGTTCTGGAGCCGCCAGCTACCTGGCCACGTGTCTTTATCACTGAGCCTCAGTTTCCCTCCCTACAAAGTGGACACAGCGGTGCCACCCCGACCGGTGAGCAGGTGAGGTCGCGTGCTCTGCTGGATTGAGCTGGGGCCCCGTACTTCTGCGCGGCTCAGTGCATCCGCCTGCCCCTCCCCGGAGGGGTCCCGGAGGCGTGCGTGCTGACCCCCCGGGTGGCCGCGGGAAACCATCCCGGGAGGGGGCGCAGGGAGCAGGCAGCGGGCCGGATGGTTAGCTCCTGGGCAGGATCGCACCGTGAGCTTTACGACAAGCAATAGAAGGAGAACATGAAACATCCAAGTGCCACGCGGCGACATTGAGACGTAAGAGGTTTCCAGAGGCATCTCCTTGACAACCGGAGACCCCGAGGAGCCGGCGCAGCTTCTGCGCCTGTTTCTGTCAGAACAAACCATCCCTTCGTCACATCTGTCCTGGGGCCTCTCTGTGCTCCGCAGGAATCCGCGTTTATTCAGTAGCGCGGACTTGCTGCTCTGCGTAAATGCTTCACAAACGAAAATCCCAGGACACAGAGAAAATCACACTCGGGCTTCCTAGGGCCGCGGCCCAGCTCCTCCCAGCGGTGGCCCGTCTCTCTCTCATCGTCTCCCCCTGCGCAAACCTCTCCAAAAGCTTTGCAAGCCCCGGGGATGAAATCCCGGAGCCTGATGGGGCGCCCAGTGGAGCCCATGGCCCCCACCCGTGGGCGCGGGCGCTCTTCCCGGAACAGCCACCCACCCGCCCCCACCGGCGTCGGCCTGTGCGGGGGGAGCCCTGGCCCCCAAGATGCACCCGTACCTCCCCGTCTGCTCCTTCAGGTCCCTGCGCACGTGTGCCCTCATCCGAGGACGTCCTGCCGCCCACCTGAGTTAGCAGCTCCTGTCCCGTCACGATCAGTTCTGGGACTTTTCCAACGTTTTCCCCCGTTGCCCTCGTCCCCGCTGCCGCGGGTGCTCACGTGTGTGTGGGTGCACGTGGACACGTCCGCAGATCGACAGACACGCCGTTCAGATGCCTGCTTCGCCCGCCGCCTCGGGGTGCCCGCCCCTGCCTTGTTCCCGGCGCCCGAGGGGACTCGCCCCGCCACGCAGAGGGGAGCTGACCCGGGGAGAGGAGCTCGCGGGAGGACGGACCGGTGGTGGCCACGCAGGGAGAACTGGAGGAGCGACGTGTCCGGAGAAGGAGAAGGAGAGCCGTGGGGCCACAGCGGCCCTGCTCCCCCAGCCCGGCCTCAGCCCGGCAGCCCAGGGGGCTCCATGCCGGCGTCCAGGATGCAGGCCTTCCACCCGCCCTCTCCGTCACCTTCCTACTGACCCAAGTCTCTGCTTTTTTGTCTTTTTTTACTTGTATTTATCTATTTCAAGGTGGGAGGGGTAGTGGGAGAGGGAGAGACTCTGGAGCAGACTCCCCCCCTGAGCTCTGAGCCCAGCTGGGTCAGGGTTGATCTCATGATCCTGAGACCCTGACCTGGCCGTAATCCAGGGTCAGATGCTCACCTGATGAGCCACCCAGGTGCCCCCAAAGTCCTTCTTGTCTCTCTAATGCCCACCCAATGCTCCCCACCCAGCCCCTCAGCCTTCATGCACCCCTACAAGTTTCGTCAGGTCCTCTGTCCAGCATTAAAGAGGGTTTTGGGGTTTCTTTTCATTTTTTTTTCTCTCCAACTAGATAGTAAACTCGTTCGGGAAGCGAACACGTACAGACTTTTGAGGTGTGTTTGAATCCTGACCCCCTCACTTGGTACCGTATTTCACTGGATCTAAACCAGCGTAAGGCACAGCATTATTTCATAAACCAGGAAAATACCGCCGATCAGCTATATGGCATGATCGACTGCAAAATGCATCCTGGAAAAAAAAATGAAAAAAGAAAAAAAAAGTGAAAAAAGAAAAAAAATGAAAAAAAAAAGTAAAAAAAAAAAAAGCATCCTGAAAAGCGAGAAGGGTATGTCAGAGAATCGGCGAGATACGGAGGGCGTGTGGTCTCCGGTGGGCGGCTAGACCTCTGAAACTCAGACTTTCCTTTTACGAAATGGAAACCACACCTTTGGGTTCATTCAACGAGTATTTGTTGAGGGCTTACGTGTTGCAGTTTTTTAGTTAAGAGGGAAAAGGAACGGGCTCTGGATGACTTCAGCAACAGGAGATTTACCGGAAGGGGATAGGGAGCTGGGAAAATCGGAGAGAGGCCGAGAGGCCAGCAGCAGAGCAGCCCGGCGGCCGGGAAATGGGGACCATGGCAACCGCCTCGCTGGGGGGGGGGTGCGGCCGCTGCGGCATGAGGCGTGAGGCATGAGGCTCGACCTCCGGCGTCGGGTCCCAGCCAGCACCTGGCACCGCTGCCTTCATCAGCGGGAGGCCCGCACCTGAGTCTGCCCCCCCCCCCGACAACACAACACACGGCAGGGGAGAGAGGATGCCCCCAGCAACCTGGGGCGGGTCAGGGGGGCCACAAAGGCGGGACGGACGCTGTGCGGCGGAACGAGGCCGGGGCAGAGCCAACCACCACCGAGGGCACAGTCTACCCCGGGCTGCGCTCCGGCCAGGCCAGGGCCTCCACGCCCGCTTCGGCCTCGCGGGCCCGCGGCTGCTCAGGAGGTGGCGGCGCGCTGTGCCACTGTGCCAGGCTGTCTAGCCTTCCCGCTCCCGGAGAAAATGCACGAAATAACGGGGCCTGAGATACAGGATCCGCAGGGGGAGCCAGTGAAGTCCTGCGCCTCGGAAACTGAGCTGCACAGTGTGCGAGTGGGGAGGTGGGGGCCTCGTGGCCACGGGGCCACACGCCCCCCAAGTCGCCCCCTCGCAGGGCGGCTGAACACTTGGCAATTCACTGTGCTGCCTGCAAGGCAGGCGGGAGGCCCCAAACTCTTTCCCTTCCCTCCGGGTGGAGGCTGTGTCTCCTCCCTCCTTCTCACCAGGCTCCCATCATCCCTGCAAAACCCCCAGTGACGGGCCCCTGGGGGCTCAGCGGTGCAGCGTGAGGACGTGACCACGGGTCCCGGGATCGAGTCCCGCGTCGGGCTCCCTGCATGGAGCCTGCGTCTCCCTCTGCCTGTGTCTCTGCCTCTCTCTCTCTCTGTGTCTCTCAGGAATAGATAAATAAAATCTTTAACAAAAAAAACCTCAATGAAATTGAAAGAAGCTGAAAACACCTCTCGGGCAGCATCACTGTATAATAATAGTAACAATTGGTCACCTTTCTAAAAGTATGTTTTTAAGGCACCCAAATATTTTAGGCTTTTCTAAGGGAAAATGAGGCACCGGCGGGCTGAGCCTGTGGGAGGAGGAAGATGCGCCCCTGCGGGGGGCTGGCCCCCTGGGCCCAGGACCCCTGGGGCTGAGCCCGCCCACCCGGGACGCTGGCCGCTGTGCAGACCACACGTGCGCGGGGCCCCAGCCGGCGGGGGGACACGTCAGCAGGCAGCACTGGGCCGCGGCTGGGGGCGGGGACAGGCACCTGCGCAGCCAGCACTTCTGTGCAGGGTGGTAGGAAGGGGTGGCCTCGCGTTTGCCTGTTCACGGCACGGGGACTCATGTTGCCACAACGCCATCGGAAGGGACAGTCATCAGAGGGGAGCCCCTGGCCCGAGGGAGAGCCCCATGGGGCTTGGGCAGGACCTGCCAGGTCAGGTCTCGGGCTGCGGTGGTGGTGCCCAGGGAACAGAGGGGAGGGCTGCAGAGGGAGGGCCGGGGGACGAGGGTCACTGTGGGCGGGCAGGACCCTGGGACCACGAGTGGAGGGTCACTGCGGGTGGGACCTCGGGGCCCTGGGTGGGACTGGGGTCACTGTGGGCAGGCGGGACCCCGGGTGGAGGGTCACTGCGGGCGGGAGGGACCCCAGGTGGAGGGTCACTGTGGATGGGCAGGAGGGGACCCTGGGTGGAGGATCACTGCAGGCGGGGGGAACCCCGGGGACCCTGGATGGGACAAGGTTCATTGCGGATGGGGGGAGCCCGGGTGGAGGGTCACTGCGGACATGACCCTGGGGCTCCGGGTGGGACTAGGGTCACTGCGGGCGGAGGGGACCCTGGGGCCCCAGGTGGGGGGGCCAGTGTGTGGGGGGAAGGACCCCGGGGCCCCGAGTGGAGGGTCACTGTGGACGGGAGCCCCCAGGGAACCCCGGGCTGCCTCCCAGGACAGGAGGCTCCCAAACATGGACTTTTGTAAAGAAACATTGCCCTCTGGTGGGCACCTGCCCGCGATCCTAACTGCTGTGAAAATTCTCGGAGGCCAAGGGAGGGAGATGTCTGGGAGCCTTTTTCTCCTGCGGCTTCAGCCCCTCGCCCGCCCGTCGCCCGTCGGGGCCGCTCCACAGGCCGATTCTTGAGGGACATTCGCATCAGCGTCCAGGGTCACGTTCATCCAAATGTAAGGTGACGGCCACCGGCCTGCGGCCCGTGAAGACCAAGCCCCGCGCTGCCACTGGGAAGGCCTCTCCATCAGCCCGGCTCCAAGCGAGCCACCGGGGTCACCTCGACACCTTCTCCCTCACGTGCCCCCCGGCCCGGCCCGACACGGGGTCCCGCAGCAGCGTCCCCTCAACCTCTGTGATGCGCCTCCCGGCGTCCCGCAGTCCCCGCGCCCCTCAACAGGCCCCGCTCCTGCTCCTTATCTGATTTCCTTGCTTATCTGGCTCCGGCCTGTGTTGGGGACTCAGGTCACCGCGCTCTCCCTCCAGGGCTCTGCATCCCGCCACGCCAGCCTCCCTTGCTTTCCGGGACATCCCACGCCCTTTCCCACCTCAGGACCCGCACACGCGCTCTCCTGGCTGGCTCGGGTGCTCTCGGCCCTACGGCACTCGGATACTCCCCGTTCATTTTTCGGGTGCGAATCGGAAATACTTGACTCTCAGTGTAAACTGTCTCCATTTTGCTTTATCATGACATCTTCTTAGTTTTTTTTCCCCAGGGCACCTTACTTTTAGCAACTATTCATACGTACGTGTATCTGTTTTTTTAAGGTTTTCCAACTCTTCACCTCCCTTATGATCGTAGGTTCCTCGAAGGGAAGAGCCGTACCTGTTTAGTTCACGTCTGTATCCTTGGGGCCTCACGCAGAGTTACATGCATAGGGGACTATTTAAAAAAAAAATTGAAGGGGATCCCTGGGTGGCGCAGTGGTTTGGCGCCTGCCTTTGGCCCAGGGCGCCATCCTGGAGACCCGGGATCGAGTCCCGCATCGGACTCCCGGTGCATGGAGCCTGCTTCTCCCTCTGCCTGTGTCTCTGCCTCTCTCTCTCTCTCTCTCTCTCTCTCTCTCTCTCTCTGTGACTGTCATAAATAAAAAAAAAATAAAATAAAAAAAATTGAAAACTCACTCTCAAGACCAATATTGCTGCCGTTGTTAATAATAATACTATCTCATTTAATTTTAGTGCGTGATTCATTAAAAGTGCTTTTGTCAAAAAAAAAAGTGCTTTTGTCTGGGGGCACCTGGGTGGCTCAGTTGGTTAAGCATCTGACCCTTGGTTTTGGTTCAGGTCATGATCTAGGGGTCATGAGATCGAGCCCCATGTGGGGGCTTCGTGATGGGCACTGAGCCTGCTTAGGATTCTCTCTCTCCCCCTCCCTCCCTCTCCTGCTGCCCCCAACTCTCTCTCCCCCCAACTCTCTCTCCCCCCAACTCTCTCTCTCTCTCCCCCCAGCTCTCTCTCTCTCCCACGGAAAAGGCGCTGTTTTCATTCCACCAAAGAGGATGTACAGTGGGTGCTATGACCGAATGTCTGTTTCCCCCAAATTCACATTTAAGTCCGAATGCCCAATGTGACGGTATTAGGAGGCGGGCGCTCTGGGAGGTACTTAAGTCCTGAGGGTGGAGCTTCGGGACGGAATTCCTGGCCTTATAAGAAAGGGGAGAAAAGTAGGTCTTTCCTTCTGATATGGGAGGATCCTAAGGGAAGACGGCCGTCTGCAAGCCCGGAAGAGCCCAACCGTGCTGACTGCGGTGCCCACCCCCACCCCCACCCCCCGAGGCCTGCTTCAGCGGCCTGAACTCGGACAGATGCCAAATAAGCACGTGGAAAGATGTTCAGCGCTCCTGGGTGTCCCTAATCTCTTTGCCTGAGGAACCCTCTGTCCAACTGCACTGGCTTTCGCAGTTCGAGACTGTGTCCTCCTTACCGCTACTGCGGCCCAGCGGAGCGCCTGCTTCCTACCCTGCGTACGACCACCCGTCCGCGGGAGCCTTCATAGACGACAGCGGGTCTTTCTCATCAACAAACCTCCCAGAACAGTGTTTTCAAGTGAGGGTCCCAGTCCATTAGTGCGTCAAGACACCCGTCGAGTGGGATGCCACTGACGTGGACTTAAAAGATGAACCAGGCCAAAAAACAAAGACAAACAAAAGAAAAACAGCCACAGGAGATGTTTGCAATGTTGGCATCTTAGTCTCGAGACAGAAGCGTTCAGAAGGTACCTGCGTTTCCCTCTCCCCACCTTCCTGCCTCAGCCCGCCAAAGACCGCGGTTGTGCTCGGCTCCCAGGAGAGAGGGTGCTCCCACCCACACCCGCAGCCCCTCGGCAGCCCCCTCGCAGGTGGTGCAACGGGGCGGCTCGGCCTGGGGGCTGCAGCCCGACTCACCCCAGGGCTTCTTGTGGCTGCTGGAGTCCTCTTCTCTCCTGACCCCTGAGCAGCGGCATCACTCCCCGGGCTCAGGTGTTCCTGGAGGTCCAGGGTTTCGCTCCACAACGTGAGGGTGAGGCGGGCAGGCCCTCCCCGCCCAGTGGGTCAGTGAGTGGGTGAGAACCTGCCGTGCAGGCTCACTGCTCCACACTCAGCCAGTCTCCACTCGAGGGAGTAGAAACCCCCTGCTGGCCTCCAGACCCGGCCCTCCAGCCCCGTAAGCGGACGTGCCTCGTACCCATCACACACCTGTGCTTCTGCGTGTTCCCTGGTCCTCAGACACGTAGCTCCTTGGCTCCTTGGCTCCTTGGCAGGGAGTCTTGGAGGTTTGAGGCACCAAAACTCCACCTCAAACCACATGCAAGACATACCGAGACCTCGGTAATAGGTGAACCGGATTCATTTCATGAATTTTTAAAGACTTCACTCATCGCTCTAAGACTTCAGGCAAGTTTTTAATCTCAAATCTTCAGTCTTGCGTGTTTAATATAAGTGGTGGGACTTGATGTCCCGTCCGGGGCGGCGATGGTAACGCCGGCCTCATAGGTGGCAGTAGGGATTTCCTGGGACAGTGACTGGCACGAGTACGAGCTCACTAGATGTTAACCTTCCTATTAGTTCCTTCCGATTAAAGTAAAAATATTTTAGTATATCATGGTGCATATGTGCAATGACTAGGAATTTAGTCCAAAGGACTCTCGTCGTGGACGTCATGGCAAGGAAAACGCGAAGGTCAATAAAAGAAGTAACAGAAAAGCACGATTCAGGGAAGAAGAAAGGTAAACAAGACATAGTCCCGGGGCCAAAGGAAAGGGGAAAAGAAAATGAGTCACCATGTAAGAGAGCCTAGAAACGCTGACGCTTACGTAGCTTCTCTGGGATCTCACGTCCGGCAACGTGGCCTTACGAGGCGGCCCGGGCGGCCGTCGGAGCCCGGAGCCCCACCGCCCAGGCCGGCATGTGTCTGCCCTGCCAGGCAGCACCTTCGAGTCCCAGGAAGGGTTAGGGACACGCGACAGAACGCGGCTGACGCAACGCAGGTCGCTCGGTTCCTTCCCCAGATGCCCCTGAAGTGTTCGGCGCACCGCAGGCCAACGGGGAAAGGGAGAGGAGACCAACACGGGCCAGAAGGGTAGCCCAGCGGGAAGGCAGCCGACAGGCGACGAAACGGGCTGAAATCTAGGGTCTCCAGGGTGGGGGACGGGTGCTGACACGGAGCTGGCTGCTTCCTTCTGCCAAAACCCACAGGGGCTCAGGACCCGGAGACACCAAGTATTTTTGATGATAGGGATGGGGAGAGGGGCTCACCACATGACTGCCTGGAAGTGTCTGTGAGACCTCCACACCCTGCCACCTGTCGCAGCCAGCCACCACCCACCTGCCCTCGCTGGGGCGGAAGATGGGGCCCGCTGGGTTGCACGGTAAGCTCACCAGGGCAGGGATTTTCATCTGCTTTGATGGCTGGTAGGTCTCACCCAGAATTACGCCTGGCACGAGGTGCTAAGGGAAAACCAGATACATGTGTTGAACGAATAAATGATTGGAAATCCAGAGAATGGGCAGCCCAGGGGGCCCAGCGGTTAGCGCCGCCTTCAGCCCGGGGAATGACCCCGGGGTCCTGGGATCAAGTTCCGCATCGGGCTCCCTGCATGGAGCCTGCTTCTCCCTCTGCCTGGGTCTCTGCCTCTCTCTCTCTCCCCTGTGTTTCTCGTGAATAAATAAATAAAATACTAAAAAAAAAAAAAAAAAAAAAAAAGAGGAAATCCAGAGAGTAAGGACAAGAGCCGCGGTTGAGTACAAGGTACTAGGAAAAGAAAGATAAAGTAAAAAAAAAATCTAGGTTTATAAAGCAAAACAAAACAAAAAACCACGATGAGACTCGCAGGCTCCTAGAGTTCCGACAGCCCGGCTGAACCCTGCCCCAGCCCCAAACGGAGAATCTGCCCTCCTTTCTGGCCCATCTGAGTAGTTCCAGAGAAGAGACCTGCAGAACCAACACCGGTCTGCAGTCAGAAGCCAGGCGTCTGCTGCGGCGCTCACCACCGCCACTCAGTAAGTCCTGCACACGGACACGGGTTCGCATCAGAATCAGCCAAGGACCTGCAGGCTTTTGAGGGAAGCTAACGTGAAAGACGCAGGCAAAAAAAAAATAAAAAATAAAAAATTCAAAAAGAAAAATGAAAAAAAAAAACTCAAAGGAAACAAAAGAGACAATGGAAAAAAATCTCAAAAAATAATTTAAGGATAAGATAGACTTTCTCTTTGAAGGAGGAGGAGTAAGCGTGCTGTCACGGGGCAGGAGTGCTGAACGCCGGCCCCCGGGTTACCGGCCTAAGGAAAGAGGTCGGGGTGGCAACTGCACTGCGAAACATAATTAGTATTTCTAAAGGGCCCAGGGCCAATCAGATTAAGGGGCAGGGTCAAAGGCAAGATTCATTATTACTGCCAGGTTCCTGAATTCCAAGCCAATTCCAAAAATGTGACCTAATCTACCAAAAGCTTCGGCAGATGTCCAGGGCAGCCTGACTGGAGTCGCCAGCACTGTGCCCCAGGATGTCCTCACACTGCAAATGAATAGAATTTGGCATGCGTGCAGCTAGCCCAGAATGAGAGTCTCTGCTCCCAACAAAACTTGTCTCATTTCCTTGCTTGGCATTCAAGGCCGCCCACGATCCAGCCCGGGGTAGCTCTCCTTCATTGCTTCAGCGCTTCACGAGCACTGCCCTGCAGCGGGCGAGGTCCTAAGAGCTGAGGATGCGGCAGTAGAGCAAAGAGACGTGGCCCGTGGAGCTACTGCCCCCCCAGGGAGACAGACCAGACCGAGGGGAGGCTCAGCAAACAGCGCTGGACGGTGGGAAGCGGAAGGAAGAGCAAGGCAGGGGGTAGAGGGACGGGCGAGGGCTGCTTACGGCCAACGTCGGGTGGAGGAACCGGGTTATCGTCCCACTTGTGACAACCTACACACAGACAAAATATCCCAAACAACAGTTTGCAAAACACTGTCCTTCGAGTGACCTGGGGACCGTGACCCTAGAGAGAGGAAACCGATGAGGGGAGCCTCGCCAAGCCTCCCCCCCCCCCGTGAACTGTCCTGAGGGGGTTCCCGGGCACAGCAGAGAGAGGGGACTGGTGGGCCCCCTGGAGTTGGACGTGGGGATGGGAGCTCAGGGAGGCCAAGGCCCCTGGGGCTCACGGGACCGAGCCCCAGAGGAAGCGCCAAGGGAAGGAGAACCTGGAGACCACAGACAGTCCCCCAGACGGTGCAGTGATGGGAATAATGAGTCATGGGGAGCTCACGCAGACGGAGAGCCACCCAGGCCAGGGCAAGAGCCACCTGCAAGGATCAGAGGTAAGTGCCGGATGCTCACGTAGGGCCAGCACCGCCGGGGCCTCTCTACCCGCCAGACCGGAAAAGCTCAAGATTCCTGGAGCCCTGGGTAGACACGCAGGCCTTGCTCCGCTGGGGCGAGAATCGGCTCTAGAGTGACAGCTGCTCCGATCTCGTTGAGTAACTCTTAAAAGCAAGACCTAAAAGTATGAATCTGTTTCCAAGTAACTTAACCATATTCCAGAACAAAGCTCCAGGCTATTTATAGGAATACAAAAATATCTCGCGCAATCCGTCAGCGGCCTCTGGAAGCAGATCCATGCCCAAATCGGTAGGGGAACCATATACGTGACCAATAAATACAAGAAAAGACGCCCGGGAAGTAGGAAAATCACAGGAAGACGCCCAGGGAGGGCTTTAAACATGAGAGGAATGTGGTCAGAACACCCTTTAGGTCAACGCGCCTTTGTCGCGTTCAGCTCTGTGACGCGGCACGTCATCCTCGGGGTAGTCTGGATTTCTGTTTTTAGAAATAGCGAGGTGATAGGGTACGGATACTGCTGCGGCGGCCAGGAGCGTGCCATTGTTGGCATCACTCTGTTATCTCGGTATTCCTGGAGCAATCGGAAACACTACAAAGAAGTCCTCTTAACCGCATTTTCCGGGAGTCCCCAACGTCCCGAACACATCTTGGATATTCCGAGAACCGGGCGGCGTGCGCTGCAGTCACAGAGGTTGCCGGCCTGGTATTTTCCATCCTCACCGGAATCTAAGGCTCGATGAGCTTCACAGGTCTGTTACCCTGGTGCCCGAGAAAACACCCCCATTCGCGTCACAATGGAGCTCACAGGGCAGACCGGGGCCCAGGCTACAGACGGGGACAATCTAATCAGGGCCCACCAGGCCGCTCCCCCTTCGGCCTCCGCGGCGGCCTTCTGTTTTCTCCAGGGAGGGTCTGGGGTGAGTGGCTGGCAGAGAGAATGCTTCTGTTGAGCCATTTAATTACGTGGCATCTCGGTACATTCCACGCCGCGGCCAACATCCAGCCCTCCCGGCCGGGCCGAGGGCGAGGGCGAGGCCGGAGCCAGGGCCTGGGTGCTCCAGCCTTGGTACTTACTCCGGGCCCCGGGGTTTCTGTGAGTGAGAGCCGGGCGCTGGGCAGCACCGCCAGCCAAGGAGGAAACTGCCAGACTCCCCACGTGAGCCCAGGCCACACGGACTGTGGAGACGGGAGGCTTCGGGGGCGCCGCAGGCAGGGGCGAAGGGACGGGACTGGCCTTTCCCGGGGAGCCGACGCCGTCCTTTCCTCCACAGCTCTGCGGGCCGGGGATCCCCCCGGAGCTGCGGTTGATGCTTTGGGACCTCCTGCCTCCTCCCCCGGGATCACCTACTCAGCCCAGGCCCTTCTCAATCACTCTGTCTTGGAGAGACCCGTGCCGGACGGAGGACGGAGAGAAGACCCCCAGTCTCCCTCCAGCTCCGCACCCCCCCGGACCTTGGGGCTGCCCCCATAACCTGTCTCGGGCTCCGCGTGGGCCCCCGCTTGACGCCCTCCGCTGACGGGGCCTCGCTGACCCGGGAGCCCGCGTGGGTCACGGCGACACGGCGGTGCCTGGAGTTTCCACTCTCCAGGGCCACGGGGCCTGCTCTGCAACGAGCCAGACGGCCCGGCCCGAGTCCCCAAGCGCCGGAGTCAGCACCAGGCCTCGGCCACGCCCGCCCAGGCCCCGCAGCCCTCCACCCACGTGGGACGGAACCGGGCGGCTTCGCCCAGGACCCTGCCCACGGTGTTGGTCATAGCCCTGCCCGTGGCCGCACACGTCTCGACAGGTTACTTGGGAGTTTCCAAGACCGTGGGTGCCTCTCCCCGGCCTGACTTCCACCTGGGTAGACGGCAGCCTCTGACCGAGCAGAAAAACCAGTTTGTGAGGCACCTACCCAGGCAGCCTATCCAAAAGGAGGGAGCTCTCCGCGACTTTCGGGGCAGGTTCAGGCAGAGTGTGGCCGCGCGCAACAGGACGGGCAAAATCCTTAGGAAGCAAGTCTGATATTCCGGAAGAATCGTTCCCAGGTCTGCGGGGACCTCACCGCCCCCATCGGCCGCATCTGTTAGAATCCCGTTTCACCCAACTCTTTCTGACGGCTGCGCGACTTAGGGTGTTCTTGCTGGGTAGCACCTCACATGTGAACTGCAACTAACTCTAAAAATCAGTTCTGAGTTTTAAGAAGTTCTCTTGTTTGATTCATGAGGGATTTTATAGCAGAGAAAATCATTGTTTTTAACGTTTTATTTATTTGTTTGAGGGTGAAAGTTCACCCAGTGCCAGCAGGTGTGTATCTGGGGTGGGGGGGACTAGGGGAGGGAGAAGGACAAGCAGACTGTGCACTGAGCAGGAGCTCAAGGCCGCTGGACCCCAGGACCCTGAGATCTTGACCCTCAGGGAAACCAAGACTGAGTTGTTTAACAGTGGACTGTGCCACTCAGGTGCCCCATGAGAAAACCACCTCTTTTTAAAGTGGGACATTAGGGGACGCCTGGGTGGCTCAGTGGCGTGACCCCGGGGTCCCGTGATCGAGTCCCACCATCGGGCTCCCCTGCTTCTCCCTCTGCCTGTGTCTCTGCCTCTCCCTCCGTCTCTCTCATGAATAAATAAAATCTTTTTTAAAAAATGGGAACATTAGAGACCACCCTCTTATAATCTATTTTAAAGACAAGTAAATGCCCAGTAGGGTTAAGAGCCCCAAATTCACAGTTTGTCAGTGGCAAACTCAGGACTTGATCCCAGAGGCTCCATCCCATCATGTGTACTTCACTACACTGCTACTCTTGGGCAATTGCTTTATTTATTTGGATTTATTTGTCTCCAGTGCCATTGCAGGGCTAGGAAATAATTGGGCCAGAACACATAGAAAAGGGAGGAAAAAGAGTGGAAGGAGGAGCGCCTGGCTGGCTCAGTCAGTCGGTGAAGCCACCGACTCTTGATTTCTCAGGCTCCGGAGGTGGACAGTCTGCACCCAGCATGAGTTTCTCTCTCCATCTCCCTCTGTCTCTCCCCCCCTGCACTCTCTCTTTGTAAAATAAATAAGTAAATAAATAAATAAATAAATCTTTTTAAAAAATAAAAATTAAAAGCCTGAAGGAAAAAAATAATTAAATAACCTTATAGTATGAGAAGGGTTAAATGCAATAAAATATTGTCCAGGTGCTACACGGAAGACCCAGGGGCCAGCCCTCCTGGGCTGTGTTTTCCTGTCGTGACCAACTGTAAGAACGAGTGAGATCTCAGGGATCATCTGCCGAGACAGACCTCGTGCGGTGACTCCTAGATCCTCTGCTCAGCGCTGACCCATCCGTGCCTGGTGCCTGACCGTTCCCAGCCCTGTCCTCCCGGGCGTCGCCCTCAGGGAACTGCTTTGCCTATGGCTACACCTTTCTCCAGGTGCAGCGTGTAGAGAAGACTACGAAGGGGACTCAATCTAGTTAGTTTTTTTTTTTTAAAGATTATTATTTATTTATTCCTGAGAGATACACAGAGAGAGAGAGGGAGGGAGGCAGAGACAGGCAGAGGGAGAAGCAGGCTCCCTGCGGGGGGGGGGGGGGGGGACACTGGATCCCGGGACCCCAGGGTCACGCCTTGAGCTGAAGGCGGACGTTGCCCCGCTGAGCCCCCCAGGCGGGCGTTGTGAGCTGCATCTGCTTAGTTCTGAAGAGCCACCCACTCCAGTACCTTCTGGGCTCCAGGCCCAGCTGTGACCACACTGAGAGGAGCTTCTCCCTCTGCCCAGGCCTGCCAACCCCACTTCCTTACAAGTGAGGTGTAACCTTTTAACCACTTGCCAACTAAACTTCAGGTAAGGTGTTTCTAGGTAACTCAATCTGAAATCCCACCTCGATTAACACGCGGCTCCGAATGGGGCTAAGCCCAGACTTCCCGCCCCGTCATCCTACTAACCTAAGCCACTCTCACCTGCTTTCCCTCCTGTGCTGGCTGGAGCTCTGGTTACAGCCGCCTTTCCCGGAGCCGCCCCCTCCCAAGCCCTGGGAGGCCGACTAGTGTACCTGTAAGATGACTGTGCTAGTACCCGACGGGGCCGGGCCGATCTTTTACTTTGACAGCTGTTATCTTAGTGGGGGAGTCCCCAGAAGCAGACCTAGCGTCGAGGACTCAGGGGAAAAGGATTTTATTAGCATCCAGACCAGCTCCGCCGATGGGCCATCCGCAGAGTCAAGCACATCTGTGCAGAAACACAGGACCCCGGACTGGGTCTAACACCTGCTGTTGCCACCTTGAAGTTCCTATAAGCCACGAACACTCTTCTGTATCTTGCGTGGGGCCCTGCCAATCACATAGCTGGTCTGATTAGAACGTGTTCCTAGGAAGGAGCACTGGAAGGGGAGCGGGAGGCGCGGCAAGAATGCGATAGCAGGCAAAGTCCCACAGGGGAGGGCGCGGAGTTTGGCCCGACCTCACGAGGAGCTTTGGAGACGGCAGGGGCCACCCTGGGGTTGCCAGGAGGCCAGGAACCCACTCTGTAGCTCCGTGTGCTCGGTGGCCAGTATCGGTGGCTGGGGCCAGGGTGTGTGCTGCCCCCCCCCCCGCAGATGCAGCAAGTCCAGCGGCTGAGGGTTCTGAGGAGCAGTCAGGCTGCTGGGCCCACAGCCCGGGCCAGGGTGTCCAGCCACACACTGTCCCCTCCTGCAGCCCCGGGCCACGGCTGCCCTGGGCCTCCCTTCTGGTCCACATGCAGATGTCCCTCACCGACGCACCACACTGTGCCCACACAGGTTCCAAGTGACCCACTTGGGCCTCACCTTCTCCTCTGTCCTCACCCTGTCAGACAAGAAAGCAAATCC
This sequence comes from Nyctereutes procyonoides, assembly GCF_905146905.1. Lineage (NCBI taxonomy): Eukaryota > Metazoa > Chordata > Mammalia > Carnivora > Canidae > Nyctereutes > Nyctereutes procyonoides. The sequence goes on along the minus strand of NW_026575126.1, from coordinate 331,376 downwards.
CGGGGGTCAGCGGAGGTCTGCTGGCCGGCAAGCCCTCTGCCCCGGCCTCTTTCCACCCCTCTGGGCTCTGCAGGCCTCGGCGGGCTCACCTGCGTCTGCAGCCGCTCAGCGCCAGCTGGGGGGGGGGGGCGGGGGGCAGCACCTGCCGGTGGTGCCGACCGTCTGGCCTCGGTCCACACAGGTGGCTTCTCCCGCCCCTGGCGCCGATCCCCCTCCGAACCCAGAGTTCGCGGCCGGCCGGGAGCCCAGGGTCCGGGACAGACGGACGGAGGAACGGAGGAGCCGCGGGGCTCGCGCTTCCAGGTCCGCAATCGCGGTTCCAGCACCGTTTTCTGGGAAACAAAACGTCCCCGTGGCCCCAGGGCCCTTTAAATTGGACTGTGACTGTTTTCTTAAGACATTCCTGGAGCCCGGCCCAGCTCCTGGGGGCGCTGGCAGCCCGCGAGGGCCGAGGCGAGGCCGGCGGGTGAGCGGGGAGTCCGCACGGGCCTCGGGGCGGGGGGCGGGGGTCGGGGGGGGGGGGGGGGGACGGGGAAAGGGGAGGGCGGGGGAGCGAGGCCCGCGACCTAGGGCGGTGGGGCCGCTCGTCCCTGCAGCGCCCCTGCTCCCGCCTCTCCGCCCAAGGGGGAGGGGGAGCCGGGGAGGGGAGAGAGGGGGGGGACAGGAGGAGGGGGGAGGGGAGGAGGGGACAGGGGGAGCCGGGGAGGGGAGGGGGGGGAACAGGAGGAGGGGGGAGGGGAGGAGGGGACAGGGGGAGAGGTGGAGGGGGGAGGGAGGGAGAGGGAGGGGGAGGGAAAGGGGACGGGGAGGGAGAGGGAGGGGAGGGGAGAGGGGAGTGGGGGACGGACGGAGGGAGGAGGGAGGAGAGGGAGGGGAGGGGGGACGAGGGGGCGAGGGGGAGGGGGGAGGGGGGAGGGGGAGGGGAGGGGGGGGAGGGGGAGGACGGGGGAGAGGCGGAGGGCGGGGCGTCCGGGAGGGAGGCCCGGGCCCCGCCGCCCCGCCCGTCGGGCCGTGCGCCCCGCCTCCCCGAGCGAGCGAGCGAGGCAGCGAGGCGGAGCCGGCGCCCGGAGGAGCGGGAGGAGGAGGCGGAGGACAGGTCGGCCCGTCCCGGAGCCCGCGGAGCCCGAGTCCCCGGCGGCGGCGCAGCGGCAGGCGAGTGGGCGCGGGCGCGGGGGGCGCGGGGGGCGCGGGGGGCGCGGGGGCGCAGGCGGGGCGGGGGCGGGGCGGGGCGGGGGCGGCGGGGCTCCGGGCGCTGGGAAGCGAGCGGGAGGGAGGAGGAGGGAGGGAGGAGGAGGGAGGGAGGGAGGGAGGGAGGGAGGGAGGGAGGGAGGGAGCGTGTCCCGGAGGGCGGGGACTGGTCGGGGCCTGGGCGCCGAGACGCGGAGGGGGAGGGGGGAGAGGGAGAGGGAGGGGAGGGGGAGGGGCGGACGGCGCGGGCCCTCGACGGGGCGGGGGCGGGGGCGGGGGCGGGGGGGGGCGGCCCGGGGTTCCCAGCGCTGCCCTGGGGCTGCCCGCGCGCCACGCCCCCTTCCCCGCTCCCTTCCGCTCCTTCCCGGGCCGGGCGGGGGGGCGCGGGTCTGCGGGGAGGCCCCAGGTCCCTCGGGGCCGGGCGGCCGGAGGCCTCGGGGTGGTGCCCGCAGGGGCGGGGGGCGGGGCGCCAGGCGGCCGAGCCCCTGCTCCGGGAGCCCCGAGGGACCCTGGCGGCGCGGGGACCGCAGCCCGTGCTGGTGGCGACGGCGCGGCCCTTGGGGCGTCGAGGGCGCCCGCCCGCCGGGACCGCGGCCTCCTCCGTACCCGGGGCGAGCTCGGGGTCCCCGCGGAGGGGCGCGACCTGGGGCGCGACCTGGGGCGCGGGACCCGAAGCGGCGGGACCTGGGGCGCGACCTGGGGCGCGGGACCCCGAGGAGAGGGACCTGGGGTGCGGGGCCCCGGAGGGGCGGGACCTGGGGCGCGGGACCCCGAGGAGAGGGACCTGGGGCGCGACCTGGGGCGCGGGACCCCGAGGGGCGGGACCTGGGGCGCGGGACCCCGAGGAGAGGGACCTGGGGTGCGGGACCCCGAGGGGCGGGACCTGGGGCGCGGGACCCCGAGGAGAGGAACCTGGGGCGCGGGACCCCGAGGGGCGGGACCTGGGGCGCGGGACCCCGAGGAGAGGAACCTGGGGCGCGGGACCCCGAGGGGCGGGACCTGGGGCGCGGGACCCCGAGGAGAGGAACCTGGGGCGCGGGACCCCGAGGGGCGGGACCTGGGGCGCGACCTGGGGCGCGGGACCCCGAGGGGCGGGACCTGGGGCGCGACCTGGGGCGCAGGACCCCGAGGAGAGGGACCTGGGGTGCGGGACCCCGAGGGGCGGGACCTGGGGCGCGACCTGGGGCGCGGGACCCCGAGGAGAGGGACCTGGGGCGCGACCTGGGGCGCGGGACCCCGAGGGGCGGGACCTGGGGTGCGGGGCTCGGAGGAGAGGGACCTGGGGTGCGGGACCCCGAGGAGAGGGACCTGGGGTGCGGGACCCCGAGGGGCGGGACCCCGAGGGGCGCCGATGCGGCCGGGTCCGCGGTCCCGGGGCGGGCGCGGTGCTGCACAGACGCGGCCCTGGAAGCCCGAGCGCCGCCGCCGAGCCCCGCCCGCCCCGCCCCGCGGCCGCTGTACCTGCGCCGACCGACCGACTGCGATGCGTCTGGGGGCGCCAGTGCCGACCGGGGTCGGGTCAGGTCGAGTCTGGGTCGGGTTGGGGTCCGCGGCCTGCAAGCCCAGTTGGGCCGTTTTCTGGGCCGCCCGCAGGTGTGCCCGGCTCCCCTCCCCCTCCCCCTCGGCTCCCCCCTCCCCTCCCCCTCCCCCTCGGCTCCCCCCCCCGCCTCCCCTCCCCTCCCCCTCCCCCTCGCTCCCCTCGGCTCCCCCCCTCCCCCTCCCCCTCGCTCCCCCCCCGCTCCCTCCCCCTCCCCCTCGGCTCCCCCCCCCCCCGCCTCCCCTCCCCCTCCCCCTCCGCAGGTCACGGCCCCACCTGGAGGACAGGAGGGCGGGGCACCCGAGTGACCGAGTGACCGCAGCGGGGGCCTCTGTCTCCCAAACAATCCCAGTCCCGTAAAGAGCTGTTTGGGGTTCGCAGTGTTTTTTTCTTTTTTTTTTTTTAAGGCCGAATTGTGTGTATGAACAAGCCTCCTGTTTTTCAGCAAACATATGATTCACACACACATAATCTTTTTAAAGTAATCAAACATTTTATAGACTTTAGTGATAAAAGGACTTTGGGATCCAATGTTCGGTCCCTTGGCTCCCCTCACAGTGAACCAGCACCATAAAAGCCTGGTTTCAGTCCAAAAAGTGCTCAACAGTCTTAACAACTGCGTGTTTGGGCCTTATAAAAAAAAAAAAAACGTCGTCGTGTTTTTACTGCATTTGACCCAGGTTCTCCCCTAGGTATGGGACGACGGCATTGGAATTCGTGTACAAATACATAAAAATGTGAAACTGTGTTTCACAAGAGACCGAAAAGATTGATATCGTGAATCTTTCCGCGGAGCCCGCTGCGATCTGGTCTGGAAGATTAGCCTCCGAGGCCGAGATGGGTGGTGTTGGGCTTGTGCTCTCACTTGTTGAAGGACATGGGTGGTTTGTCAAGTTGTGACAGCAAAGAGCTTCCTAGTCAAAACACCGGAGGAAATGGTTCCCTAATGCCAGATTAACTTTGTTTTCCATGTTGAAAACCTCTCTGAAAAGAAAAAAAAATTAAGATTTCAAACAGAAGCGTATCATTGCTGGATAAATTGTCAGATTTGTGTTGATTTTTTTGTGTGTGTTAAGTTTTGTATGTCAGTTGAAGCTGAATTTAGGGAGGTGAGTTGTAGAAGCCAGAATTCTTTTTTTTTTTTTTTTTTTTTTTTTGAGGCCTGATTTGGAAGAGAAGCCCTTTAACAGTGGTTTGGAGTATGAATTTTGGTTGCAGAAACTCCATTCCCCTAGATGGGAATATTTAGTTAAGCTTTTAAGCCTGATTTGTAAAACGGGGATGATACTGGTCTCTCGTTCAAGGATTTTTATGGGAATATACGGAACAATCTTTGCAAAACACGTCGACGGCACCTAACACACAGTTAATAGTCAACATGATTAGATATTTTACTTCTCTAGCTTACTCCAGCGGCAGGCTGTTGGATAAATTACAAGACGCCAGTTTAAGCCTCCTGGAAATGCTAGGGAGAGCTATTTTAAATTCCAAAGAAGCTGCCTGATTTTGTAGGTAGAGCTCTCTATCTATCTAGAGGCACCAGATACCTGTATATATACGCGTCATGTGTCCACCACAGTGGTATGAATAATTGTGATTAATGGATTAATCTGATATGCTTTTAGTGCTGAAGTTATAGTCGTATAGTAGTTTTTAGAGCCAGGCAGCCAGAAATATGAATTATTAATCATATTTTAAATTTAAAGAGGGGATCCCTGGGTGGCTCAGCCGTTTAGGGCCTGCTTTCGGCCCAGGGCATGATCCTGGAGACCCGGGATCGAGTCCCACATCAGGCCCCATGCGTGGAGCCTGCTTCTCCCTCTGCCTGTGTCTCTGCCTCTCTCTGTGTCTCTCATGATTAAATAAATAAAATCTTTAAAAAATAAAAAAAATAAATTTAAAGAGAGTTTATATCTTAAAAAGTTGTGTCTATTAGCCCTGGGTAGGAAATTACACCAGGAGCAGAAATATTTATCTTTAACCAAGTATGATTTTTAATTAAAGCATGAAAAAAAAATGTGGTCTAAGAGTTTCCAGTTCTGTTTCATGAACCGACGTTCGGTGCCAACTGATAAGCCACCAGAAGTGTTTAGGACCGACGGGGAGCTTTTTGTGAACGTTTCGTAAAGGAGTCGTGACTGGTTGCGAACGTACGTTTGCGATCGCGGGTGTTCAGCTGATTCGAGGACTCGCCACATTGTTGAATCATTCGCGAAATTTGGAAGAGATGCTTCCGTCTTTAATGCAAATGGTCTTAAGCACCTGTTGTTTCATCCCTGATGTCCACAGGTGCGGGGGTTGGACGGATCGGAACGGTAGCTCCCGTAACAGAGGACGCCTCGTTTTACTCGGTGCCCCGCAGGGATGCGGAAACGGTGCCGCGTGGTATTTTTGCGTGACTGTTAAAGGGTACGGTGTTACTATGAATTGTTTCTTGCCTGTGACATTATACTCTGAAGCAGTGAAGGAGCTGATTGAATAAATTATTGATTCTTTTCACTCCTACGACCTCCTAGCACAGTGACGGATTCCCGGCTTATGCTTCTAGGTGTGTAGAGTGTGGCAAGTTGCTTCCTCTCCTCCTGCTTCCGCGAGGTGTTGTGACAGTTAAATCAGTGAATCTACCTAAAGCGTTTAGAACAGCGAGTGGCACATAGTCTGTGTTCAACAAATATTAATGTTAAATCATTACTTCCTGAGATTTTCTCTTTCTGAATATTATATAATGAGCATGTATTGCTCTTATAACCAGGAAAACAATTATAGGAAATTCTAATGTTTCCCCCAAATCTAAAGAAGCTCGGTAATTTAAAAAGTCCTGCCAAACCGCGCTAACAAAGTAAGAGAATGTCATTAGGCAATTGTTATCGCATTTTTTAAAATGTGGGATGGATTGCTACATTCATTTGTTCAACAAATTCCAGATCTCGATCCCATTCTCCTTTCTTATTGATACACTTGAAGTCACTAATGCACGAAGTGCTATGTTAGGGTGGGCCAGGTGGGGAAGGGCGGTGTGCACAGTCACAGCGCATTATTAACAATTCTAGCCAGCTCAGCAAAAAAGCTCATGCAGATGAAAAAGTCTAGCAGAAAATACAGACCAGTGGATGGTGGGATTCTGGTGCTTTCCCTCTTTTCTATCCAGTTTCTGCAATGAGTGTGTGAGTGTGTGTATGAAGTCCCCTTGTGTAACGGTAACTCAGTAAAAACTCCGGTTTATTGGCTGCAAATAGCAGGATTTCGTTTTAGGAAAAAAAAAAAAATACCTAGTTGAGTAGCAGTTGAAGGTCCTGAAATGTTAAAACCTTGGTAGTGAGAGTTGTTTGGCAGTGAAAGAGAGGCCCTTTCAGAATTTTGTAGGTTTATCTTTTTCTCCCCTCCCCCCCCAAGATTTACTTATTTAGCTTAGAGAGAGAGAGTGGGGGAGAAGCAGAGGGAGAGGGCGAGTCCTGCTGCAGACTCGCTTCCCAGCGAGGCCCAACGGGGGCTCCGTCCCGGGCCGGAGCCGAAGTGGAGGGTTGGCCGCTCAGCCAGGTGCCCCCGTAGGTTTATCGTCTTGAGATGTGTTTGGAGTTAAGGTTCGCATGCAGACCCGGCCTCCCAACGTTGAGACTGGTTGGAAATGGTCACTTGGAGGGTCTGGGCCCTGCCCTAACGCGCGTGGCCCTCGCCTGTCACGTGCCTCCAGGACGGGACATTCCCGAGGGAGACGCAGGTGCACGTGGTCTAACAGGAAGGTGTTAGAGCACCACGGTGCGTCCATACCTTGGGCTGTTCTGTGTCCTGGGCCCAGATCTAAGCCCGTCACCTGTACGACCTCGCTCAGCCCTCACAAGGAGGCCGAGGGTCCCGCGGAGCCCAGACCAGGGTCTGACCCCGAGTAGTTCCCACCCCGTGTCCATGCAGTCGGCACAGCTGCCTGGAGCTGCCCTGCAGGTGCATCCAGGGAAGGGCTGGGGACGGGGGCTGGGAGTCCCATGCAGAAGCCACGAGTCACACCCAGGGGGAGACGGGAAGGAGGCCCCCGATTCTCATCCCGCCTGGAGGGGCTTCTCCATCGGCGCCGAGAGGTCGCCTCAGACACCCACAGGCCTGACGTGGGCCGTAAAGTCTCCCACGGCTGGACGCCCAGGGAGGCCTTGAGGGTGCCGGTGAAGAAACCGGCCACGTCCTGTTCTCAACCTCGTCCGCCCAGGCCCCGTCGTCCCCGCTGGGGCCGAGGGCCGGAGCGGCGGGCGGGCGGCGGCCTCCAGGGCAGCGGGCGGTGGCACTGGAGGCCGCTTCCAGCTGGGTTTTTCCGTCAGTTGCCAAGTGTCTTAAAAATCGTTTCTAGCGCGACTTCAGCGTTCGGTTTGTCACGTCCGGCTTTATCGGGTCCCGTGAAAGTGAGGGTCTGCTTGCCCTCCTCGGCCAGGGAGGGCCTCTGTCGTCTTGTCATGGGTCTGCCTTTCAGAAGTCTGTGTGATGAAAGCCAGGGTGTGGCGGACGGTCACGACTTCGGGGCTTCCGATTCCGCCGGAGAGTTAGCAGCTAAGAGAACGTCTTTTAGGGTCCGCTCGGTGACCCGGTCGCCGAGCCGCCTCTGTGGTTTCCACGCCCCGGGGGTCACGGCAGAGACCTGGCTTCCTTACCGCGTGCGTGATCCTCGTCCTCAGTCCCCGTCGCCTGACACAGGGCCCCCTAGGGTTGGCCCAGGACAGGGGTGTAGGCTCGGGGTACCGGGGTGGCGGCATCACAGACGCTCGCTGGCGAGGGCTGTCGGTCCACCGCCGACTGTCTACCTGCTGGAGGGCTCGCTCTGAGGGGCCGTGTGCGCCACGTGACCCCCGCAGTGGACTCTCCACGTTACCAGTAGAGAATAATCGGGCTTTTATTTAGTTGCAGATGCTATGGGGTCACGGTGTCCCTGAGCCCCGGACGTTAAGCCCTGGCTCTCACTGGGACCCTTTCACTGGGACCTGTGATGACCTCAAAGTTTGCCTGCTTTTTGCAGAAAAAAAAAAAGATCATTGCAGGGGAGCAACACAATTTCGCTATCAACACGGGCCAGTGAATCCAAGGATGGAGAGAGGACTCAAAACCCAAAAGCTGCGTGGACTTTAGTGAGGCTCAGTGAGGACCTCGTTGATAGAAAACCGTCACCCTGGGTTCATTCGACCTGAATCTCAGGCAAATTGGAAAAGCGTGGAAAGCAGCCGACTTGGTGCGTGTCCTGCACCCAGACTGTTGAAATCTTTTGAATTCTTAGACTGCGACCTGCACACGAGGCCACGGGGCTTTGCACGGGAGGGTAAGGTCCCCACCGGCTGCTCAGGTTGTCGGGAGAGGCGGACGCCGGGCCACATAGCGGAAGGACTGAATCGAGGCTTCCTGCCAGGGCCGCCTTGGACTCCTGTGCGTGGCGGGGGCGCAGGTGCGCTCGGGGCCTTGGGCCGCTGCCCCGTACGGACAGGCAGCGCGTGTGTGACCAGGAAGACGCGCGGGCTCCTAGATGCCTTTTGCCTTTTACCCTGGTCCCCCGTGGCCTCGTTCCCGCCGCGCAGATCCCCAGACACACCAGGCGGATTCCCCCCGGGCTTCCCAGCCTGCGGAGCCACCTGTTGCATTCCCGGGGATGGTTTGGCTTCCGTGGGATTCCCGGAGGCCCGAGTCCCCAGGAATCTGGAGCCAGCAGCGTGTCCTGTGCGCCTGCACCCCGCCCCCCGCTCTTGGAACATGCGGATCCGCTGAGCGGCCTGCTGCGGCCCTTACCACCCACCCGTGGCCGGCTGCCCGTGTGGGGCGAGGGGCCCGGCCTCCCTGCCTCTTCCTCCCACTTCCTGCTGTCCCGTGTCCCCGGCCGCGGCCACTACCAGGGCCCGGGGACGCCCACAGGGCGCCCGGCAGGGGAGGTGCAGGTGCCGGGGGCCGCACTCACCCGCACCCTGGCCGGGGTTTCTCTCCTGATGCCCTGCGGGCCCCGCACCCCTTCTGAGCCGACGTCCTCCCGGGACACGTGTCTTCCCGGCCTGTCCTGTCCCCTCCTCCACGCTCCTGTGACAAATGGCTCGTCCAGCCTCTCCGCTCTGGGGCTGTTTTGTGCAGCGAGCTCGACGCCCAGGGTGGAGCCTGAGCCCAGCATCCGGGGCAGGAGTCCCACGCGGTCCCGCCTGAGCCACCGGGCGCCCCTCGTCGTTTCTCCTACTAGGGCATGTGTTTATCCGGCCCGAGCCCTCAGCCACGGGTAACGGTGATGCCCAGGCGGCTTGCTCCGCCTCCGCGCCCCCAGGTCTTCCCACACCTGCAGCCGGCCTCTCTGCCCCACACGGCCCGTCCCCCTGCGCCCTGCTTTAGTCGCCCTCCCGCCCTTACGCCCAGGGCTGTGCGGGTCCTCGTGCCTCTGCAGGTGCAGCTGGAGGACCGGTTCCCAGACGCCACCCCGCGAGCCGGCCCGTGACCCCCCGGGAGGGCTGACTCATGGCGCTTCCCTCCGGCAACCGTGCGGCCCAGCCTTTGCCCCCGGCCCCCTGGCAAGCCCCGCGTCGGCCCCGTGCCCTCGGCCTGCTGAGAAGCGGGAACTTGCAGCTGTTGGACGGCCCGGAAGGAGGAGCGAGGTGGGCGCCTGGGGCCGCGGTCGGAGCCCGGCCACCCTCCTGCGGGCACCTGCCGGCCTTCCCCGGACACCGGCCTGTCGCCCACGCTGCCCGCCGAGCCCCTTAGACGCGGGCTTCGGACGTGCTCGCTCTTTCGGGCCCGAGGTCCCGGGGCTGCCAAGCTGTCAGCGCAAACCGAGGGAAGTGGAAAGTAGGGTTTTGTGCCCGGCGCTGGCGTCTGATTCGTGACTAGTTTGGGGCCAGTGGCGTCGTGGAGCTGGGGCTCGTCCAGAACCGCCGTGAGGACGAGCTTCTGGAGCTTCTCCCCCTCAAACGGGAGCAGGAGACGGGGTTGAGCGTACGCCAACTCCAGCGGCATTTCCTGCGGGATCTTTAAAGAAATCTAGAGCTTTCTATCGATGTGTACGCCCTGAAAGGCTCTACGCGCCACGTTTTTTTGGTTTGTTTACGCTGAACTGGGCTCTTGCTCTGGCCTTGACTTCAGCCTCAGGGAGCTGTCGACCCCACGTCGTCCACCCGTCCGTCCCGAAGTGCGGTGGAAGGAGAGCGGCCGGGGCTCGGGCTCGGTGACGACCCTGGGCCTGACGTCGCAGATTCGCCTTTGCCCTCGAGGGCCCTTGCGTCAGCCCTGGGGTGGGCGTGCTCCTGAGGCCAGTTGTCCTCTTTTTAAGAATAAAATCCATCAACAGAGAAATCGTGGCTCAGGAAACAGGCGACCGTGGTGTCCTCGGTGTGCTCGTCGGCCTTCGCACAGGCCCGTCCTGTGTCCTGTCACCTGCGTCTCCTAGGATGGAAGGAAGGAAGGAAGGAAGGAAGGAAGGAAGGAAGGAAGGAAGGAGGTCACGGCAGCGCCGCGCCGCTGGGATCTCCCTCCCGGGGCTCACGCGGTGGAGGCCGGGAGGTGCCAGGAGGGGCAGCCCAGCCGGGTGCCCACCCTCCGCCCCGCGTGTCGGTGCCGGACCCTGGGCAGTGGGCGCTCTCGGGGCTTCCGTCTGCGGCTGGGCGCCCGCTCCACGAGGACAAGCACTGGACCAGCTTCTGTCCCGGTCCCGGCTTACCTGGCACCTGCGGGTGCTCCACCCACGGGAGGTGAGTGCTCCTGGGGTCCTTACCTGGGGCCCCGGGTCACACGGGCCTGGTGGGGGCAGCCGTTCCGGCCTGGGCTCTCCGCAGGATGCTCGGCCTCCGTCTGCTTCATCTTTGCCTCCAGCCAAGAGAAAGTTCTGTTTTTAGGGAATCGTTTGCTTCAGGTGGGCCCACCCGGATAATCCAGACGCCGCCCCTACCCCCTGTATTAAGGGGGTGACCCTAATTATAGCTGTGAAGTCCCTCTTCCGTGTCATATAGTCACGGGGTCCAGGGACGAGGACATTAGGCATCTCTGGGGACCAGGCTGGGTCCTCGGTCGTCCCACCATCGGGGACGTCAACACAGTATCCTCAGAATTGACGAGACACGATCTTGAGCTGAGGAATCGGTCACTGATGTGCGTAAATGACGTAAACGTCCAGCGTGTTGGCTGCAGGCGCTCGGGCGCGGAGGACCCCTAGCACTGGCGTGGGATCACACTGTTCACGTCCAACCCGGCATCTTGAATCGCAGTTGAAGCCGTTCACACAGTTCGGTGCCTTTGGCAGCAAATAGTGTTCCAGGAGTTAGCTTGACGACGAGGGTGCGCTCGGAGCTCTGGGTCCTCCTTGCGGACGCCCCCCAGGTCGGCGGTGCTGGCTGCCCTGACGGGCCAGGAAGCAAGGTGGGCGAGGCCGAGAACTGCGGGAGAACCCGCGGGTGGTGGCATCTTGCTTGGAAGCCGGCGTGACCCCGAAGTCTGTGCTCTTCACAGTCCCTGGGGCACCGCGTGACAGGGACGGGGCCTCCAGGTCCATGCACTGGAGGGGAGGGAACACGGAGGACACGTGCCCCGTGACGTGCCTGGGGCTCATGGGGGTCTTTGCCGCTGACGGCTTAGCTCATTGGGGACAAACGTCCTGTCTCTTCATCGTTCCCTCGGTTTTTATCAAGTTCAGAAAAGATCTTCCGTCGTCCAGCAGGTGCTGTCAGTGCCCTACCCCGGGGACGCCGCCGTGAACGGCTCCCTGGCTCATAATACGCGTATTTGGGGTTCATCCCCTTCCTGGCACCCAGTTCCTAAAACTCTGGGAATTTTGAAGGGAGGAGGGTGATAAACACTGTTCTGTTCTGTTAACGGGTGACTCTTGGGCCCCACCTAAGGACGGGCCTGTTGCCAGGGTGACTCAGCTTTGGACCTCGGCCGTGGCCCTCTGGCCTCTGGAGGTGAGGAGCTGGAGCTTGGCTCGCTCAGCAGTGGGACCAGATTGAATTCTTTGTGTCCCCCACGGAGCCTCCGTGAAACCCTGGGCGGGGGCAGCGCCTGGGGGGACGCCTGGGAGGCTGTTCCCGAGTCGCAGCCCGTCGCAGCAAACCAGGAACCCGGTGAATAAAAGGAGTCGAGTCCGTGGGTGCTCACAAGGAGCCCGGCTGGAGGGCGCCGGGCCAGGTTCAGCGGCGCTGCCCTGCCCTCCCGGCTGGCCCCACCCTCGCACGCGGCCACCGGGATCCCTCTAGACCTTGGGGCTGAGTAGTCACTTCCTGTCCAGCAGCCCCCCGGGTGTCGCGTGTCCGTCACCACGAGGGGAGCGACCCCAGCACTTACCCCACGGACGGTGCTGGAGGCGAAGTGAGTTCCTGCGGCGCCGCATGAGGAAGGCCCCCCTGAGCGTGGTCATCCTGCGTGCAGGACCCCAGCGCACCCCTCCTGCTGCCTCCCCTGCCCCACTGCCCTCCTCCCTGCTCCCCTCCCTCCTCCCCACCCACCTCCCTCCTTCCTGCTCCCTTTTTCCCTCCTCCCCGCTCCCTCCTCCCCCTCCCCCCTTCCCTTTCCCTTCCCTCCTCCCCTCTGTCCTCCCCACCCTCCTCCCTCCCTCCTCCCCTCCCTCCTCCCCCCTCCTCCCCTCCTGGTCTGTGGGGTCGCTACAAAGCCCGCATGGACTCAGGCACCGGCCAAGCAGTTACCCCCTCCTCACAGATGGGGAAACTGAGGCTCTTTCTGTAGCGTTGCTGCCGCTCGTCCTGGGTCGTAGAGCTGGCTACGGGCAGGGAGAGCTCGGAACCCAGGCCCCCTGCTTCCTGCTGTGTGCAGCCCCGTCGACTCCTCCGCGCGAGCTGGGGTCTGTGGGTGCTGGCCAGGCTCGCAACCGCTTAGCACTCAGCCCCGCCTGTGCCGGGACGGTTGAGCGGCAGGACCAGGGCAGAGGACCTCAGGACACCTCCCCAGGGCCCGCCTGGCCCGCTGGTACTGATGGCTCACGCTGTCCACGCCGAGGGCCACCTGGACACCTGCCTGCGGGGGGGGGGTTGGGTCACGCCGTCCACGCCGAGGGCCACCTGGACACCTGCCCGCGGGGGGGGGTTGGGTCACGCCGTCCACGCCGAGGGCCACCTGGACACCTGTGGGGGGGAGGTGGGTCACACCATCTATGCCAAGGGCCACCTGGACACCTGCCCGCGGGGGGGGTTGGGTCACGCCGTCCATGCCGAGGGCCACCTGGACACCTGCCCGCGGGGGGGGTTGGGTCACGCCGTCCACGCCGAGGGCCACCTGGACACCTGTGGGGGGGAGGTGGGTCACACCATCTATGCCAAGGGCCACCTGGACACCTGCCCGCAGGGGGGAGGGGGTCACGCCGTCCACGCCGAGGGCTACCTGGACACCTGCCTGCAGGGGAGGGGCAGAGGTGTCCTGGGGCCACAGGAGACGCCCCACCGTGTCAGGCGCTTGGAGGCCTCACAGAGCACTGGGAAGGACATCCAGAGGGCAGCGAGGCCGCTGTTGCCACTTTGTCCACGTCCCTACACGTCTGCGTCCTCTTCCCCCACTGCCGAAGCGGGAGGGATGCCCTTCGCACGTTCTGTGCTCTCACCTCCTAGGCCGGGTCGTCGCCTTCATCCTGGAGGCAGGGCAGAGGGGGATGAAGTCACCCAAGTTCTGACCTTGAATTTTGGTGTTGAGAAAAGTCTAAAATTGAGGATTTTAGCTTATCTTTAAATGGCTTCATCTTTTTCCCTGTGTTTCGTCAGAAGAAAAGAACAGGAATCGTCCAAGGGACGAGGCTCCGTAGTGAGGCAGCCTTGCTAGAGACGTGGGCACCCGTCTGTGGTGGAGGTCAGCTGGGGGCTGACCCTGACCGAGGCCACGCTCAGAGCCCAGCCGGGCGGGCGGCGGTGACAGGCTGGGCGTCCGCGGGGACGTGGGGAGGGCTCGGGGCCGCGGGGCGCGAGGGGGGCCGCGTCTGCCAAGAAGCATGACTCCTGTCGGCCGCGGAGCTGCCCGGCCCGCCTGGTTGTCCCCGGGTGCCGAGAAGCCGGCCCCGTACAGGGGAGACGGCGCTGCCCCTCGTGCAGGTGACAGAGGCCCCGGGCGGCGAGCAGCCTGAGCGCAGGTCCTGTCCTGCGACCTTGAGCCGGTCGCTGCGGTTGCTGCCTTGGCTTCCGTCCTGGGAAATGGGGATGGCGCCCCTTCTTGCTGGGGCTACGGACGCCGAGGACCGTAAGGTGCTGGACCCTGCCGGCACTCAGGGAACTAGGAGCCCCGTGAGCGGTGGCCATCGTCATCCTAATTAACTGGACGGGCTGACACATGATGCGGGGGTCGGGGGTGACCTCCGGCTCCTGCTGATTCTGGGGTCACCATGGGAGGTGCCGCCTTTTATCCCCACGCTGCTCCAAGCTCACGTTTCTAGGATCCTTCTAGGATCCGGCACCCTGAAGGGTCGTCGAGTGCTTATTAGGATGTGTTACCGTCGAGCCGCACCTCCCGGAAGTACAGGATGCGGCCGCTGCTGCAGGTGGGCCGGACCAGGCAGGGGCGGGAGCTGCGCGAGGGGACCTGCTCCCCGCAGCCCGGGTGCTACGGGGGGTCCAGGCACCCGACGCTCCGAGGAGCCAGCCTGCCCCGCAGAGATCCCAGCGGACGGTGTAGCCTCCGTCACCTGCTGAGGGGGGGTCGCAAGCTGCCACCTGCAGCCCCAGGGGCAGGGCCCCGTGATCGTGGGCACCAGCTGCCCGCCCTCTCCCCAGCTGCACCCCTGTCGGGGGGCTGTGCCTCCGAGCCGCCCCATGCCCCGGAACGTTCCGCAGCAGTGGACGTGGGCAGTCAGGCCGCCGCTGGCTCCCGAGTGGCTTGGAATGTGACTCGTGTAGCCGAGGACTTGGCGTTCTCACTTTACGTGCTGGCGGTTAGCCCTGCTGCAGCCCTGCGTGCCACGGCTGTGATGGTGCACGGCCCGGCTCCACGGGCGTGGGGGGGAAGGCCTGTCCCCCCCCACAGCCGCAGGTGCACCGTCCTGCTGCCAAACCCCGAGGCTCCCTCTGGGCCAGCCAGCCCCGTGCGTGGGGCCCTGCAGGACGGGCAGGTGCCGGGCCTTCCTCCTCAGCTGCCTCATCGTGTCACTGTCTTCCTCTAAAATAATGACGATTCTCCTCCTCCTCCCCCTCCTCCCCTCTCCTTCCTCCCCTCCCCTTCCTCCCCCTCCTCCACTCCTCCTCTCCCTCCCTCTCTTCCCCTCGCCCCTCCTCCTCCTCCTCCCCCTTTCCTCCCCCTCCTCCCCTCCCCTCTTTCCCCTCCTCCCATCCACCCCCTCCTCCCTTCCCCCTCCTCCCTGTCCTCCATAGTCTCTGGTGTTGGGAAGCACACTTAGTTTTGATGAGTCCTGGGTGGGTTTTCTCCCCCTGTGATGCCGCAGCTGGTGACCCCGTGTGTCAGGGTGAGCCTGTCGTCAGAGCCATGACTCGCAGCCCGCATGGAACATGAGCTGGAGGACTCGGGACTGACGACAGACGGCAGATCCGGCCCGTGGTCGCTCAACTAGGCGCCCTTCCTCTGTCCTCCCGGAGGCTGCTGTTTGCGGGACAACCCGAAGCAGGTCCCCTCTCTCGAGAGCTGCGGCTCTGCTTCCTTTGGCTCCTTTTTCCCACATCGCCCTGTGGGGAAAGTGTGGCAGCGTGGGTGGTGCAGGGAACGCGTCTGCTCCCAGTGTGGCCCCTCGTCGCCCGCGTCAGTGCTCCTCCGGCCCCGGCCGCCGTCCTCCACCCATGCCTGCGCTCGCTGGCGGGCCTTGACCCGTCCCAGAAGTGCGTCACCCAATTTTGACGGAGGCGTGAAGTCTGTTCCTGCTATGAGGAAGTAAGTCGGTGTCCTGACCGCGTGTGAGCGGGGTCGCAGCCGGGCGGCAGGCAGAGCTGGGCATCTGGGGACGTTCGCCTCCGAGCATGTGGAATAGCCAGAGACGGCAGCAGGACGGTGACCTGGAGGGTGCCTCGGTGTGAAGCGACTCAGCTGAAGGACGACTCGACCCCAGGGCACGTTGTTGCACGGCGGCAGGATCTGCCATAGGACCCTGGTCGAGTCTTTGAGATTCTTCGGTGGCGCCCCCAAGGCCGTGACATCTGGACTCGACCAAAGAGCGCCGTTCCCGCCTCTGCGGTTCCTCGGGGCGGCCCAGGGGAGAGGCCGGGCCCAGGGCCGTGGGTGGCGCCGGCCCACCCCGCACCATCACGCTGCCTCAGCCACGTGCTTCAGCTTTGTTCGGAAGGTTTCCTCTGCTTAGAAAGAAGACGATGGAAACCACTTCCCCAGAGCAGTGGCTCTCAAACTTCAGCGACCGCGTGACTTACTGTTAAAGCAGACGCTGCTGGGCCGACGCCCGGGGGAGTCCGTGTCGAGGCTTGG
Organism: Nyctereutes procyonoides; assembly: GCF_905146905.1. NCBI lineage: Eukaryota > Metazoa > Chordata > Mammalia > Carnivora > Canidae > Nyctereutes > Nyctereutes procyonoides. The sequence goes on along the minus strand of NW_026575126.1, from coordinate 315,307 downwards.
AAAACCGTCCGTGCACCCAGCTGCCCGGTGGGGCCGAGGGGCTGGGCCCGGGGGCACTTGGACCAGAGAACCACCGAGTGTGGACGACAGAAGGAGTAGCGTTCGCTATGTACTGAGTGTCAGGCCCCGTGTTGGACTCTGTGCCGCTCCAAGCTGCAAGCTTGCGCTACTGCCCCCGAGTCACCAAGGAGGAGACTGAGGCTGCAGAGTTCTGGTGACTCACCTGCCCTTGCTGAATGGGGGGCCAGACCCCAAGGACACCTGCCGCCTGTGGGCCCAGGATCCCCACTGTGTGGCCCAAGGCGGGGAGGGGGAGGATTGTGGTCGGGGGGTTGAACGTCCAGATGTGAAGAAGGCCTGACCCGCAGGCCGCATGTCTCCCCTACTGGACGTCAGCGATCGACGCGTCCCGTGACACGACGCTGGGAAGTCGGAGCAGGTCTCCCATTAAGGACAGAGTCCGGGTGGATCAGCGTCTCCCACCGTGGACGCAAGGGCAGCTACTCTCACGGAGGCTCGCGAGTCGCTTGTTTGGTCCCTGGTGGCGAGAAGCTGCGTTTCTACGAGGAACGACTGGGCACGATGGCACCAGAGCGCAGGGTGGGCGCCTCCCCACCGTCTGGGCCCTGGGGAGACGGAAGCAGACACAGTGTAATGAAGTGAGTCTCATTCAGGAAAGCTGCTGGGACGCTGCCGCCTTCCGGGGTGGGATTTCTCGCCCCGGCCGGCCCGTGCCGAGCCACAGCCTTGACCTGGCGTCCCCGCGTCCTGGCCTCTCCCTGCCCCGTTGCTGGCCGGGCCCGCTCTTCCTCCCAGACCCGGGCGTGTCCTGCGCTCTGTGTCCTGTCCCCCCTCTCCCGGCTGCGTTTCTGCTTCTCTCCCATCTCATGCAAGTGACCGTGTGGGGTAGGCTCACCCGGAGCAGAAACTCCCCTTCCGTCAGCCGTGCCCAGGCTGCCCGCGCTGCTCGGGGTTGGGGTCATCGTGCCCCTACTGTGCGCCTGACTCGGGCCCAGAGCGCGGCTTGCAGCTTCCCCACGGACGCCTGGCGGGTCCTCTGGATGGGAAGGGACACCGCACGTGGTCCGCAGGAGGGAGGGAAGGGAAGGAGGAAAATCCCGTTCTCCCTGTCGTTTCCTCCACCATCTCCTGCGTTTGGTCTCTCACGGCTTTTCCTGAACCTTCTCAACTTACCTTCTCGACTGGTGCGTCTTGACCTTGTGTTCATTGTGACCCTGGAAGGAGAAAGACGTGTCGCGAGGTGGCTTACATTTAAAGGAACGTAGGTGTTTCCCTAGGGAGGTGAGTATGACAAGTGAGAGGGGAGTCAGGTGTTATTGGGCGGGGTTGACTCGGGCGGGCCGCAGACTGTAATATTCACTACTGTCCCCCAAGAGCCAGCTTCCGCCCCGGAGAAGGGAGCGAGCAGTTCCTCGCAGGTGAACAGTCCCTCACCGGGAGCCTGGGGACTTCGGCTGGACGCGTCCGTCATCCCGGGTGTGTCCTCACGCCCGTGGCCAACGGCACCCGGCCCTCCGTCTGCCGCTCGTCCTGCAACGCCTGCTGTGTGCGCTCCCGGCCCCTCGGCCGCACGACTGGCACCGAGCGCACCTGCGACGTCTGGGCCAGGACCGCGTCTTGGGGGGACGGACTCACCTGATGACAGTCCTGTTCTTTACTGATCATCATAGAGGACTTTGAAAATAATACGGGCCCTGATAATAATAATAATAATAATAATAATATGGGCCCCAAATGCCACCTTTGAGAAGTTTGCATCTGGGGAAGCGCCGAATGCCCTTCAGACATCCGGTTTGGCAGAGCAACAGGACAGCGGACGGACGTGGGGCCTAACGTGCCATGCGGGTGAGGGTTGGGAGCCGGTCAGGACTGGTTTTCGGCAGGTGCTTCCTTTCTGCGTGTGTCCCTGACCCCACTTTCTCCCTTTTGTTCCATGTGCCCCCGTGCAGAGTGTCCCAGAGGCGTCGGTTGGCCCTACTGTGTGTCCTTGCCTGCCCGCCCCCGCCCCCCAGGCGCCCCCGGACCGTGGTGACGTTGGCCTTGGCATCCCCAGGCCTGGCCTCCTCGGCCCGCCGGATGCTCGTTCTTCCATCACCCGTCACCCAGCAGCCGGAGCACGAGCTGCTGCTTCCTGCCCAGGCCCGGGTTGTGAAAGCCCAGTGGGCGGGCGGGTGGGCTCTCCCCGGCTCTACCAGCGGCCCCCAGGCGTCCGACACGTAGCTCCCCCTCGTTGTCCTCCCTCCGCTTCCCTCTCAGCCTGCCTGCCCTCCCTGCAGCCAGGAACTGGGCTGGTTGCTTTGTGTGCGTTTTCTCATTTAACACCCACAACGAGCCTGTGCAGCCACCAGACGGGGGGGGGGGGGGGGGGGCGGGGGCGGTGGTTACGGACCAAACGGGGCCTTGTCAGCCTTTGGGCTCATCTGTGGGATCTGAGGCCGCCCCCGCCCGTCTGTCCTTTCACTTCGGGCACAAAAACGGGGCCAAAGTGCTCTGTCCTCCTGCCCCTCCTGCAAGCCGTCCCGGTCCTGCTGCGTTTCGTCCTCGTGCAGCTGACCCCCGGCTCCCCAGCTCCTAACCACGCGTACGGACGACACCCAGGCCGCCCACGGCACGACCCTGCTTTCTGTCCCCTTGGGCACAGGAGGGTGTGGTGGGAGCGACTCGGAACCTGGGTCTGGGTCTGGTCCTGGCCCCGCTTCCAGCCGTGCGGACCTGAGCACAGAATGAATTCCCCTGAGCCTCGTCGCTTCGTTGAATTCAGGGGGCATTTGGCACGTGTCTGGCGCGCTGGCCGCCGTGCGGGGGCTGCCCGTCTTCATTATGAGGAAAGCAAGCGCAGCCCCCACCCAGAGCCGCCGGCCGGCCTCTGCTTCCCCCGGTGCGCGGCAGGGGTGCCGGGTCGGGTCTGCTCCTGCTCCGGCAGAGTTCCCTGCACGCGCACGTCCAGCTCCACCTCGAGTTCCCTGCACGCGCACCTCCAGCTCCACCTGGGCTCGCGTTCCCCCACCGGAACCTCTGAGCATCCTGCGCCGTCTTGGTGGCCCCACCAGAGAGAGACCTGGTCCCTTAACCCGTCCCAGAACCCTCATGCTTAGAACGAAGGTCTCTTCACTCACTGAGGGGTCCCGGAATATTTGTCGAGCGCTTTTCACAACCGTTTTTCACGATGCGGTTCAGAGACCCTGGGAGCCTCGAGGTCCTTTCAGCGCGTCTACAGTCGGATTCATTTTTATAAAATCAAGATGGTCTTTGACGTGTTTGTTCTGTTGATCTTTGCGATGACGCAGAAGCGTGTGGCCAAGCGTGGTGCCTCGTCGTGACCGCGGCGGTGGCTCCCCGAGTGCTCGTGACCCGCATTCCTCACCGCCCCACGCTCACCGCTTAAAAAAAAAAAAGCCGTTTGGACACATTGTGTCCTTGAAGCAGTAGAAAGTATCAGCTTTGTTAAGCCTCAAGCCTTGAGGGCACCTGTTTCCAGGTTCTGGGTGGATCGAGCTCCTCTGAGAACAGCTGACGGTCTCGAGGGCCGCCCCTGGTGCGACCTGGGGGGCGTGGGCCTGCCCGCGGAGCCGACCCCGTTTCTGGTTGAAAGAAGGTCTGATGGGCGGACGCGGACAGGTCAGACCTGGAGGTTTGGTCGGGCAGTTTCTCGAGACAGAACGAAGCCCGGCTGACGCTCCGGGAGAAGCAGCTGTCGGTGTTTGTCACCCGCGATAAAGTCCTAGCTTTCAGGCAAAAATTGTAAATGTGAAGCGAGTGGGTTGGTGCGAAAGCCTGACTGCCCCCCGCTGCACCAGGAGCTTCCCCCACGGCCTCCCGGGGACATCAGCGCTCCCGAGGCCGGGCGACGCCGTGTCCGCACGCGGGGGCCTGGGTGGCTCTGCAAGGCCACGTGTCTCAGGGCCCCGTGCGAGGAACAGTCGTGTTCAAAAGCACCCCAGGCCGGTGGGTGTGAACACAGCGAGTGTGAAGGGTGATGCAAAGGGCTCGGGCCCACCTGGGGGCTTGTCCCTTGCGGAGGTTCGGCGTGACGTCACGGAAGGCGGCCGCATGTGCTCCGCGTGTCCCGGCCTCAGGTTGGGCCTCCTCGGCTCTAGCGTCCCCAGGACGCGGGCAGAGGCCGGGATGGGAGTCGGTGGCCCCGCTGGAGACCGCAGACCTGGCTTCGGGCAGGTCGACGGCCGCGTGAGTCTCGCTGCCTCGCGGAATTTTTTGTTTTGTTCTAGAAAACGATTTTTCATTCAACGTCAGTTTGGGTGAGACCTCAAGGATTTACCAGTTATTTTGAACGCGTCAGTGAGTATTTTTCAGACTTCTGTTTTGGCCTCTGGTAGTAAATTCATCGGTAGGTTGAGGCCAACGTGCAGGAGCCGTTGGCGGGCTTCAACTTGGAGGCGTGGAGAGGGCCCGAAGACCAGGAGGTTCGGGAGCTGCTCCAGGAGGACCGTAGGTGGGAGGTTCTGGCTGGCGGCGCTCACCGGGAGACCTAGCGGCCTCCAGGGACGCCGGCCCTGCCCGTCGGTGGCTCTGGACTCGGCACTGCAGACTGGCTGGAGGACCAGGAGGACGAAGCCACTGTAGACACGTGCTCCGCCTCCGTGGTGTCAGCGCGTTGGGGCCCAGCAGGGCCGTCCCCGGAGGCTGAGCCCCCCAGAGGCCGCGTCCCTGCCACCTGCCCCACGGAGCCCCTCCAGGACACCTGGCCAGACGGCCCGGTCGGCATGACCCTGACTAGCGTGGCTTGGACCCGCGCCTCTGTCGGCCACGGCCCAGTGGCCCCGAGGTGGCCTCGTGCGCCGGGCGTCCCGGACCCTGCGGCAGCGCCAGACCCGCGTGTGGGTGCTGTGGGCCTCCTGGGGTCCTTTGTGGGGATTTGCACACAAGGCATGGCCAGCGCAGGGATTGTCGCCCGGGGCCTTCCCATCTGCGGCCTGGACGCCATCCCAGAGAGGCCCTCGGGTGGCCCCCGTCAGCAGAACCTGGGGAGGCCGCGGCTCACGCCAAACGCATGACAGGAGCCACCGCAGCGAGCGACCCTGCCCTCCGCTTCATGACCTGCCCCCCCTTTTGGTCTCCATGAGCCTGTCCTGCGGCTCACAGCGTCTGTGTATCCACACAGCTTGCTGGACACCTAGGCCTGAGGGTTGGGGTCCCTCTAGAGTCCCCACACGGGGCCTTGCCGCGCAGGAGGGCAATGGGCTGTCCGCCGGGGAGGTGGCTCGGAGGAGATGCGTCAGTGGGGCCTGGCTGCGGCGGGTGGCCAGGGCGGCAGCGTGGCTGGGAGCCGCGTCGGGGCTGGGAGAGGATGAGGGGAGCGGCCCCCGGCAGGGGAGGGGCCGCCGGGCACAGGTAGCCGGGCTGCAGAAGGACCTCGGGGTGCATCATGTGCCCCGGCCCCACCTGGGCTCGTGCTCAGCACCCAGTCGTGGGGGATTCTCTCCCCACCCCACGTGTGTCCCCCCTCCATGTGTCCCTCACTCTAAAATAGTCTTAGAAAACCTCCAAGAAGCGGGAGGGCAGCCGGCCCGGGAGAGAGCAATTGAATCAGGGAAGCTGGAGGAGGCTGCGGGGAGACCCTGCGGTGCTGGGGGGGCGCTGGTCACCGGGGGGGGGGCCACCCCAGCCCACTGCAGGAGCTGCAGAGCCCGGCCAGCTCCCTCCCCTGAAGGCCTGGGCACGGGGGAAGGGGTGCCTTGCTGGGCACCCTGGGCCCACCTTAGGGGCACGACCGGATCCGGCCTCCTCCGGATTCCCTCCGTCTCCCACCCCGTTTTCTAGGTCAGAGCCTCTCCAGCCAGGGTGTGAAGCGTGTTACTGGGAGTCCGCTCAATGGGACCGGTCGAGGATTTGCTCCAAGTCAGGACTTCCCTGGCAAGGGGCCCCTTTTCTTTCGGCCGCACCCTCCTGGTTGGGCTTTTTGAGGTGTCAGGCGTGGAGCGTTAGGTCTCAGGTGTGTGTTATTCATGCAGGAGTCGTGTTTGCTCACAGTCAGCTTAACTCAGGGCTTCGTGCTGCCTCCACTGCCGACGCATCCAAGTGCCGGACGCGCACTAGGACTCGCTTTCTGTGCGTGTCGTGTCCCTGGTGATACCTCGTGGGATGGCATTTCCACCTTGCAGCCAAGTGTCGACGGGTAGGGGGTCCCTGCCTTTCAAGGACCTGCATCTCAGTGGCTGGACAAGTGGAGTATGAGTAGAAAAGGAATTTTGGAAGTTTTCCTTGTGAGCCGGACTTTTTGTGTTTTTATCAGGTCAGAAATTTCTGGAAGAAGCCGGAGTCAGCCGAGGAAAGGGTGTAGAAGGGCAGGCCTGACGCAGAAAGCATCCCGGGTGTGCCAGTCTCGGCAAGGAGTGATTGTCCCTGCACAGCAGACCGGGTTATCTGATGTGCAGCTTGGAAAGTGTCACGTATTGTGCTTTTCACACACATACCCACACACGGGGCATTCATCCTCACGTGGTCTGGGGCACTGAGCACAATGTATATGCTGAGCTTGGCGGATAAATGGATGCCCTTTATCAGTAGGGCGTTTATTTTCATCATAGGCACCGAGAAGGCACGTTTTCCAAACGGGTCACGCGTTCACTTCTGAGCATGTGAGAGTTCTGTCATATTGATCCTAAGGGGGTCTGTGGAGGTCGAGTGGTAAGAGAGAAAAGCCAGTTTGCAAGTGACTTGTTAGATTCTGAGCTTCCCCTGGGCTCCTAAGAACCATCCTTAGGAGTGTAGAGTCACGTTCCAACGCCTGGGTCCGTCCATCTGTGTATTTTTGCGTCGTTGGGATCAGTGTAACATCCTCTTTGCTGATCTGCTTTTGCACGTAACCTTGGTTCATGTTGCTCTTTTCCTGTGTCCTCACACCCCACATCTTTCTCCTTGTAATGGCAACAAAATAATCCCCTGGGCTGATAAGTAGCCGTCGGTTTAACTTTCTATCCAAGCGCTGGACATTTGGGTTGTTTCCAGGGTTTCACAAGAACATATTTGCTGTGATCATCATGTGCAGATTGCTCAGTCAGCAACTTATTTTGCACCTTCTGGAAGGGCAGTCTCTGCCAAGGTCTTGGAAGTGATACCAACTCATTAAGCTAAGAGTCTTCAGAACTGGCATTCAGGATTCCCTGAGACAGCATCTTAGTCTTTGGCTTATTTTTCTTCATTTAATTAGCAGATATGGAGAGAGGACCTGTCGTGGGCCAGAGACCACTAGGCCCTGGTCCCCAGCCGATGGTGCATAGAGCAGCCAGCGGGTTGGAGATGAATGCGGCGGGGGCAGACGTCATCGTGGTGACGTTGCCATCCCGTAAACACGGTGTCGGTCAGACTTCCAGGTGCACAATGGGCATTTGGTCTTCGTGAGGCAAAATGTCTAGATGTAGTGCAGGGTAGCAGATGGTAGGGTGGTGGTAGTAAAAATTGCAGATTAAAACATCAATACAGTTTTTGTTCTTTCTAAATTAGGCTGACAAAGCGATGGCTGGGTTTGAAGCTGTACGGTGTAGTGAAAGCACGAGCCTCTGGATCCAGGGAGTCCTGCATTTGACTCTTAATTCTGTTACTTGTAGACTTGTGGTTTTGGGGGAAACAGTTAAGCCTTCTGAACCTCAGTATCCTTATCTCTAAATTGGGTATAGTAGTTTCTGTCCTTTGAACTGTGTGTATTTCTAGTGCCCAGTCCAGGGTAGGGGGCTCAGCAGATGGTTGTTGGCAGAATAGAAGATGGATGGATGGATGATGGATGAATGATGGAGGGATGGTTGGATGGATGGATGGAGGGATGGTTGGATGGATGGATGATTAGATGGATGGATGATTATATGGATGGGCGGATGGATGGATGGAGGGATGGAGGGATGATTAGATGGATGGATGGAGGGATGGATGATTAGATGGATGGACAGAGGGATGGATGGATGATTGGATGGATGGAGGGATGGATGGATGATTAGATGGATGGATGGATGATTGGATGGATGGAGGGATGGATGGATGATTGGATGGATGGATGATGGATGGATGATTGGATGGATGGATGGATGGATGGATGGATGGATGGAGGGATGATTGGATGGATGGATGGATGGATGATGGATGGATGGATGGATGGATGGATGGAGGGATGATTAGATGGATGGATGGAGGGATGGAGGGAGGGATGGATGGATGATTGGATGGATGGATGGAGGGATGGAGGGAGGGATGGATGGATGATTGGATGGATGATGGATGGATGGATGGATGATTAGATGGAGTGATGGATGGAGGGATGGAGGGATGGTTGGATAGATGGAGCAGTCACTGTGGATTGAGAAGGACTTGAGGGGCAGCCCCAGTGGCGCAGCAGTTTAGCGCCGCCTGCAGCCCAGGGTGTGATCCTGGAGACCCGGGATTGAGTCCCACATCGGGCTCCTTGCGTGGGGCCTGTTTCTCCCTCTGCCTGTGTCTCTGCCTCTCTCTCTCTCTCTCTCTCTCTCTCTCTCTCTCTCTGTGTGTGTGTGTGTTTCATGAATAAATAAATAAATAATTCTTTAAAAAAAAAGAGAAGGACTTGAGGTCCTCTGTAATAAATAATATATCAGCAGCAGGCTATATCTGCCCTATTACCTTGAGGTTTGTTGAGCAGATTTTCTCACCTCTAAATTAAAGGAAACCACATTAAGAATCCACAAGTGTCTCTGTTGGGGCGCCTGTGTGGCTCAGTTGGTTAAGCATCTGCCTTCGGCTCAGGTGAGGATCCCAGGGTCCTGTCCCTGAGCCCCGCCTTGGGCTTCTTGCTCCGTGGGAAGCCTGCTTCTCCCTCCGCCTGCTGCTCTCCCTGCTTGTGTTCGCTCTGTGTCAATTAAATAAAATCTTAAACAAAAAAACTCCTCTCCCTTGTCATCTCCTGTATATTAAAAGCTATAAATGACAAAGCGTGACTCACTGTGGCCCTCACCAGTAGGGGCTTATTTCCCCAGGCCTTCAGAAAGTGTGGAGGAGGCAGCTGCTTCTGCCATTTGCCACCAAGGATCTCTGCTGCCTCCGTTCCTTTGATTTACTCTGTGTTGAGTTTAAAATGTAGACTTTTTGGCGGCCAGCGAATGATCGTCACGGTTCTGAGCCTCGTGACCACTTTCAAGGTTGGGAACCCGAGAGGCACCTGCCAGGCTGCTTCCGTCTCTGATGAGGAGGCAAAGTCCTTCCCCAGCATCCTCAGGCTTCGCTGGGTTGGCAGGGCCCCTGCTGCCCGAGCCCAGGCCCTTCGCTGGGCCCTGCATCTCCACCCGAGCAAACCAGGCCTCCGTCAGCAGGGCCGTGCTGAGGCTGTGTGGACGGGCAGCAGCCCGCGTGCCAGCCACACATCACACAAGTTAACTGAAAAAGTAAAAAAAAAAAAAAAAAAAAAAGGCAGAAGGGCAGGCTTGGTGGAGGTGATTTATTTATACGAGGCCCCCAGCTCAGGTGTTGAGACCGTTGGTTTTAAGCTGGGTGGCGCGTTTTTGTGGCTGCGCGTGACCTTGTGGTGCGTATGGAGGGGTTTTCTTTTTTTTTTTTTTCATTTGTTTTGACTGACAGAAGGAAACAGCAGTAAGAGCCACGACAGGGAACCGCTCTCTAGCGTCAGCTCCAGGCCTCTGAGATGCCGCAGCCCGGACTTGCCAGACGCCCTGCGTGGACGGCGGCCAAAGGACGGTCGGCGAAATCCTTCCCCAGCCAAGCGGAGCGAGGGCGAGAGGATGGGGCCTGAAGAGGCCGCGGGGGGGCTGGCGGCGACACTCCCATGGTCGCTAGGGTTCGGCTGATCCTGGCTCGCGGGGTCACGCCACGCACACGACCTAGCAATCCAGATCCGAGGTCACAGAGAAAAGAACGAGTTTTTGTGGGGGTTTTGGCTTGGACGACAAAATGCCTCGCGATCACCCCCACCATTTCCTCTTTGGACGCCCCCCACCCACCTTCCAAAGGGTTCAGTGGGGTCCCGTGCGCGGACCTCAGGACCTTGGCCTGTAAGGACGTGCCTCCAAGTCGGCCTTCGCCTGACGTCCCCGTGGTGGGCATTGGCCGTGCCTGGAGCCGGCCCTCGGGGACTCGCTCCCCAGTGGTTAGAGCTCAGGGGTGTCTCGTGTGTGTCCCACAGCCCCGGACGTCCAGGTGCAGCGGCCGTCAGAGGAGGAGAAGCACCCGGCAGGCAGATGCCAGCGGGCTGGCCCCCGAGGCCGGGCACAGGCGAGGGACGGGGCGGGATTCAGAGCGAGCGACAGGGCGACAGGGAGAGACCGGGTCGGCAGGGTGGGCCTCACTGCCCCAGGAAGATGCCAGCAGGCAGGAGGAGGACGTCCCCGGCGCCCCCTGCTTGGCGCATCCTGGTAGGTGGGACGTGTGGGGGAGGCACAGCCCCTGGCAGGTGCCCAAGGAGCCGCCGGAAGGCCCAGCGTGTGCAAGGAGCTGGCAGGGGCCCGCGTGTCCCACTGAGTCTGTCCCCACAGCTCCGTCACGCTCGAGGCCGTGAGGTCACGGTGACATGCTCCCTGCTGAGGGACGGCAGGTGGGCATGGGGGTGGGGCAGGGCCGAAGCCCGGGCCCCCCGCGGGGTGCTGCAGCCCAGCCTGGGGCTTGGGGGAGGTGCCCAGAGGGGCTGGATCCGGGGGCGCCTGGAGGGAGGGCGGCCGACACCTGCAGGTGGACCCGCGGGACGGGCGGGAGGCAGAGGGAAGCCACAGGTGAACAGGGTTGGGTGGGGCGCCCCGGAGGCAGCCGTGTAGACAGCTGTCCCCAGTCTGGTTGTGGCCGTCGTTGCGTTTGGGGTCTGGGCGCAGCATCCGTGGGAAGATGAGCAGAAGGCAGGCCGGGAGCCCTGGGCGCGGCGAGGGGCTGCCAACGGACGTGCACCTCTGAAGGCCAGAGGGGGCAGAACCCAGCCGGGGACCCGGAGGACCCTGGGGCCCTGCCTTCCCAGAACAGCCATCTGCCGACGGGGAGGGTCTACGCTCAGCAGACGCTTGACGTTCACAACGCCGCGGGCACCATCCGTGACCCTGGGGCTCAGAGGCAGCGCCCGCAGACAGTGGGACCCTCCGCCCGGGCGCCCTGCTTGCCGGCCCTCCAGGCTGCGTAGCCCAGGTGGCGCTGGGTGTGGATGCGGGTGCTCGGGGTGTCCCTTCCTCCGGGCTTCCCTCCCTCTGGGACATTGGCCCCAGGGCCTTTGTACCTCTGGAGTTTCCCTCCCCTGGAGCCTCCTCCCTCCAGGCCTCCCTCCGTTCTGGGCCTCCTCCCTCTGGGACATTGACCCTGGGGCCTCCCTCCCTCTGGGACTTCCCTCCCTCCAGGGCCTCCCTCCCCCTGGAACCTCCCTCTGGGACATTGACCTTGGGGCCTCACTCCCTCCATGCCTCCATACCTCTGGGCATTGACCCCAGGGTGTCCCTCCCTCTGGGGCCTCCCTCCTTCTGGCCTCCTTCCCTCCCTCCAGGCCTCCACCCTCTAGGGCATTGACCCCAGGGCCTCCATCCCTCCAGGGCCTCCATCCCTCTGAGGCCTCCTCCCCTGGGGCCTCCCTTCCTCTGGGGCCTCCATCCCTCTGGGGCATTGACCTCAGGGCCTCCCTCCCCCTGGGGCCTCCCTCTGGGACATTGACCCTGGGGCCTCCCTCCTTCCCTCCCTCCAGGCCTCCACCCTCTAGGGCATTGACCCCAGGGCCTCCATCCCTCCAGGGCCTCCATCCCTCTGAGGCCTCCTCCCCCTGGGGCCTCCCTTCCTCTGGGACCTCCCTCCTTCTGGGCCTCCCTCCCTCCCTCCAGGGCCTCCCTCCCTCTGGGCCTCCATCCATCTGGGGCATTGACCCCAGGGCCTCCATCCCTCCGGGGCCTCCCTCCCCCTGGGGCATGGGCACAGTCATTTCTCCTGCCTCGCTCATGCCTCCCTGCTTGGATCTTCTGGTTAAGCCTGGAGTCCTTCCCAGGTTAGCGTCAATACTGCTTCCTCCGGGAAGCCTGCCATGCTCACCCCACACTGGAATCGCCACTGCCCTCTGCGCCCCCGGACTCCTCGTCCTTACGACAGTTCCACGCCGTGTGCTGGAGCTCTCACTGCCCCGTCGGGCGTGACGTACCGTGGGCTCCGGGAGGAAGGAGCCTGTGTTGGTCTCTGTCCTCTCGGCAGCGCTTTCCACGTTGCCAGGCTCGGAGTAGGTGGGAAAGGCTCGTGAGGGGCAGGATGGTGAAGGGCCCACCCCCTCCTGTCCCTTGCTTGGGCCGTGGGGGCCCTGCCGACCGCCGGCCGACCGCCCCCTCGGGAGCCCGAAGCCGCCCCAGAGGCCGCAGGAGGACCATGTCGCCAGCCTAGCCGGGTTTCCCTTGGGCGAGGCGCTGAGCCCGCCGTGAAAATACACCGGGCACCGAGCCGGGCTGCGGGGTCACGGGAGCGTCGGCGGGGGCGCAGGCGCCGAGCCCATCCCCCAGACGGAGGCACACGGCTTTCTGTTTGTACGTACGCGGAATAAAAAAAATATCCACTGGGACGAGTTTCGGTGCAGAATCCTCCCCTCCGTTCCGAGGAGGCGGTGGCTCGCAGGCTTCGCTGTGCATTTCGGCTGTGTCGGTTTATAATTCGATCCAGGCTGTTTTTCTTTCTCCCCAGCGGATGTTAATCGTTTCCTGTGAATTTTCATGCTATTAGGGAAACAGATGTTCCGTATTTTTATCTGCGTTTTTCCCAAGGGCTGAGCCAGGCCTCCCGTAGCCGGGCGTGTGTGCGCACGCCGTGGACCTGTGAGGAGGCCGTTCCGTCGGAAGCTGCGAGTGGAAGCACGGCCGGTGCGGCGGCGGCATTGCACAGATGCGTGCAAGGCCGCGGGCGTTGCCGGACGCTCTTCACCACGGTTTGGCATCGTTCAGCCAACACCGGCCTCTGGCCCAGGGATGCGTCGGGACTCCTCGCGGCGGCGGGACAGGGAGCGGTGCAGCGGAAAGCGCAGTCACTGCGGCCTTCACGGCTCTGAGTTTTAACCAAACTGTATTTTTTTTTTTAAACACTGTCTTGCAACCGTGGCAGGTGCTTGAGGGAGTCTCCGTGAGGCGCCGGGGGCGGAGCAGGCGCCTGGGCTCTTCGGGACGTGCAAGCGCACATCGGCCACGGCCCGGAGACCCGCTCCTCCAGCGGAGGGGGTGGAACATGCCCACGTACCGGTGCGGGAGGTCGACAGCGAGAGCGGCGTGGGAATTCAAGAAGCCCGAGAGGGAGGGGATGCTGGCAAGGGGCGCGGTGCTTACGCTGGGTCCGAACAAAGCATAAGGAAGCGACACTTCCCTTAGGTCTGAGTTATTGGGGTTGTTTTAACAGCATACGGGCTTTGGGTGGATTCCCTAAAACTACACCAGCGTTCCTTGTGAGGCAAACACACGCGGCGTCATGGATACGCGGAGTCCAACCCCCAGACGGAACAGACCCAACTCGCAGAAGCGGGAAAGTGGCCACCGGGGCAGGGGCCGCGGGGAAGCCGGTAGACTCAGCTCTGAGGTGACCAAGGTCAGGCCAAGCGTAAAACCTGTTGACTGGAGTTGATTAGCACCGTTTGGTGTCAGTGAAACTCCCTGGAAAAGCAGGACTTACCTGCCCCCACCCCGCCCCGAGGTCACGGGCCGCGCGGCAGGCACTCGATGCCCTGCAGTTTTCATGTCCCTTGTACCCCCAGCGAAGCTAAAGAGAAGATGCCGGCATTGCCGCAGGGCCCCGGTGAGGCGCACGGCTCTCCGAGGCTCTGTGCAAAGGCCCGGCGGCAGGAGGTGATGCAGGCGGTGCTTTGGATGATGAGCCATTTTGCACAAACACGCGTGTCTTTATTTGGCTCCTCTGGCCGCGTCCGGTCTTGGCCGTCTCCCGGCCGCGGCTGAGGCACCTGGCCCCCCGGGGACGCAGTGGGAGCCGCCGTCCCCTCCGCGCCCTCACGGGGTGGCTGAGCACGTCCCGGCGGGTGCGGGTGGACTTGGAAGGGCGATCACGCGGCCGGCACTTCGCCGGGAAGCACCGCCACGGCTCGACAGTCACTGCGGCCACGGCCGCGGCCGGTCATTCATTCAGATGCTGTGCAGATGCGAAGGGGGCTCTCCCGAGCTTCAGAGAACCGGGAGGGTATTTACGGCAAATGCAAACACGAGCTCTGCGCCGTCGGGAGCTCTAAGGAGCTCACTCCAACCCATGACAAAAACGTCAAGATCCCGCGACACGAATAAGCAAAACATAGGAACTTACTTCCTCAGTAAAGGGGGGAATGTTCATATTCGCTAATCAGAAACGCAGATTGAGACGGCGTGAGGAGCGCCGCTGTGTGTGCAGAGCCTCAAGGCCCGTCACTTTGTGGGTGGCATCGTTGCACGCCAGCAAAAGCCCTATTGAAAAAAGAAACTCTTAACTCTACCGTAAGGAATTCAGGGAAGCTGGGGACACGAGGTAAAGGAATGAAGCAAAAAGGTGAAGCATGAACATGAACGTGCCCAGTGTAGCCCTATTTATAATAATGAAAACTGACAACAATCTACATATTTCGCGTGTTTAGGGGAGTGATATAATGAATTGGGACTTTTCGGCACGAAGGACTGTTATTAGGCCCCTTAACCGTGATGAACCTGTGTAGCAACACACATTTAAATATTTAAGATAAAATGGAAGAAATAGTCCTCATTTATGGAGCCGGTCCTAGTGGCATTAGGCCAACATTCTCCCTTTTTATTCTTTTCCTTTTAAGATTTTATGTATTTATTCCTGAGAGAGGCAGAGAGAGAGGCAGAGGCACGGGCAGAGGGAGAAGCAGGTGCCCTGCGGGGAGCCCAACGCAGGACTCGATCCTGGGACCCCCGGGTCACGCCCTGGGCCCGAGGCAGACGCTCCAACGCGGAGCCCCCGGGCGTCCCTCCCCCTTTTTGTCTTACAGCCCCCATGTGCGAAAGGTATCGTCACACTGTGGAGTCGAGGCTCAGAGCCTAATTGCTCAGGGACTCGCCCCTCACCGGTGCAGGAGGGACGTTCAGTCCAGGTCTCGTGATTCCAGAGCTTTCCTTGGGTTCCTGCCAGCAGCGTGTACCTGGCCTCGGTGTCCGTGGCCGTGGGGACCTGAGCACGAGCCCAGTGGTGCTCCCGGCCCCGCTGAAGCTGTCGCTGCGGAGCCGCGTGTGAAGCAGCGTCGCTGCCCTTGCAGTGGGAAGACGGGCAACATCGGTGGAGCGTGACCTTCCAGTTGCTTCTCCGGCTGTTCTGTGTCACCACAGAGGGGTTGGCAAGGTGGGAGTCATGAGTGTGTTTTGAGCGCTTCTCCGTGGCTCTGGTGTCACCAGGCTACGTCCCCGTGTTACTTGCCAAGGAGCTGGGGACATGCGGCCCCGGTGCCTTCACTGGGGGCGTGGCTTCCCATGCCCGGCTCTCCCCGGGTTACGGCTGGTGGGCAGGGGCACCGCCCTCACTCCTGGTGCCTCCAGACACGGGTGTACGCCTCGTGGGGCACATGCCTGCGGTAGCACCGTCTGTGGGCTCTGAGGGCCCTCGTGCCCATTTTGCCCCCTGAGATGGCGTCGTGTCGGGATTCGCAAGTGGAACCAGAGCCGGCGTGAGTACGGAGCACCAGAGGAGAGCTGGACACGTCCGCGGAGCCCCCGGGTCACTCTGCATTCTGCACACGGGGAGACGGAGGCACCCATTGGTTATGTGACTCGCTGGGGGCTGCAGGCAGTGAAGACAGCTGGGAGCCGGGCCCACGGACCCCGTGATCGTCCCGCTCCCTCCAGGCTGTGTCGTGCGTGGAAACCAATGCGATCAGGATCCACCGGCTGTTCCCAGGTGTCCCGGGGCTAGAGGCCCGTATTTCACGATTGCAGCAAGTATCTGGTGGCGCCGGGAGCATAGCAAGGTGTCACGGGCATTCTGGGCAAGTCCCAGCGAGCGGAATTGTCGGGAAGATGCGAGAGCGCAGCTGAGGACACGGGCAGGGCCGAGGAAGGAGCAGCGTCCCCAGGGTGCGGGGAGCCTGCGCGCTTGGCCATCCCGGGTCCGTGGGGTCGTGACCAGAGCCAGTGGGTGCCCCTAGGGCGCAGCTCCTTACGTGCGGCCCAGTAACCGCGTCCCGTGTGCTCACTCACCTGCACTCTGGCCCCGGGACCAGGGGAGGAGTTTCCAGCCGCTTTGGGTGGGATGCGCCGAGAGCCGCCGCCGTTGCCGTGGACAGAGCCGTCCCAGAGCCTGCGTGCCCCCGACGCTCACCTGCGTCTCTCCAAGTGAACAGGGTCCCATCCGTGTCCTGTTCTCGTAAAATGAAGATGTTCTACTTGAGGGAGAGGGAGCAAGTACACCGGGGGGAGGGGCGGGGGGCAGGGAGAGCGTCTGCGAGCACTCACCCCAGAGTGAGGGGCTCCAGGCGTGGCCCGGTCCCAGGACACCCGTGGTCTGAGCCTGGAGCCAGACTCGGACACCTTGGCCCCGAGCCCCCTGCGCGTCGGCCAGGTCGGGATTCCCGGTGTCCGTCCCCCCACAGCCTGCTCCTCCCCCACAGAAGCTACCGGTCGCTGGAGCCAGAGCCGTGGTGTTGCAGTGTCGTCTACACCCGTCGTCTCCCTCGTCCCTCACAGCTGCTTCGTCAGCGGGTCCCCTGCCCTGAGCACCCTCACTGGCCTGCGCCGTGTGTCCCTGGACAAGCGCACGGCCCCGCAGGTGGCCGCCCCGGCCCGTTTATCCACGCAGCCCTCAGGCCCGTCCACGCAGCCGCCCGACACACTGCGAAGCTCTTCAGTCGGTCCCGCTGCTCCCGTGTTTACGTGGAAGCGTCCTCGGGACCTGCTCCATGTCAGGCGCCTGTAGGGACTCGTCTGGGTGCCCATGTGTCCCCTGGCTCTGTCGCAGTGCCAGGCCCGGTGTCGGGAGCCTCATCCCCTCGTTCACAGCCATGTCTCCCACCGTGCAGCTGTGCCCAGGACGTGGTTTATGCTCAGTGAACGCCTCTTCTCAGGAAGAGTCCCGGCGCAGTCGTCGTGACGGAGACCACGCTGGCGCCCGTGCATGGGCGGTGTGGCCTCCTGTCTGCGGCGAGGCCGTGGGGTGGGTGTCAGAGCCGTGTGCGTGCAGCTGCGAGCTCTCGCGGGGCCGCCCCTGCCGTGAGCCCAAGGACGCTCTCCCCCCAGCGCCCCTGATGTCCCGCGTCTTGCAAGTCTCGTCTGCCTCCTGCTGGGGAAGCAGAGGAGCGTCCTCCAAGGTCACCTGTCGTGACCTGCAGGGTGGAGCGGACAAGCTGCCGCCCCACGGCAAAAGGAGACCAGCCACAGAGACTTCTGTTTGGAACACACCCACCGAGTCTTTGAGACCAAGTAGACCTGAAGAAAAGGGATTTTGTGTCTTTTTTTCCCCTTGAATGTCGTGTTTCTAAGAAGACTGTGTGTTCTCCGGCTCTCCTGGGTCACGGCCAGCCGAGGCTTCGGAGGGGAGCGGGGAGTTGTCGGAGGCGAGACGGGCCTGGCCGGGCCAAGGACGATGCCAGCCCCACACACACTGGCTGCGCGGAGTTGCTGACGTCACAACGTGCTTCCCGCCCAAGGACGCTCCTGCCCCGGTGGTTCTGTGCCCGGCCTGGCTCGGCACCGACGGCCCGGGTGGCCGCGGGCTGCTGACCCGTGTGCCTCGGTTTGCTCACCCGCTGAGTGGGCACGGGAGGACCCACCCCGTGCAGCCGCTGAGCAGGCTGGGGGAGCGGAAGCGCGTGGACTAGGGCCCGATGGACTTCTCCGCGGAGCCCGGTGAGTGCTGGCCGCTGCGGCACAGCGCCGTCCCTGAGCCACCGAGGGCTTCGGGGGCTTCCTAGCGAAGGTGACCTACGGGGCGGCCAGTGCAGGAGGGAGGCGAGTGCGTGACAGCAGGACACGCAAGGCACGAGCGAGTGAGGCAGCGGCCCCTGGGCGTGCGGGCAGGTCTGGCCTTACAGGTGGCGGCGACCGAGAGCCCCCGGGCCCCTGGGGGCTGAGGAGGCGGGACCTGGTGCAGAAGCTCGAGGAAGCCGCCGAAGGACTTCCGGGCTCAGCCTGGGACCCCAGGTGACGGCGCCCTGGGTGGCCTTGCCTGCCCCTGCCGGCTGCCCCAGACCTCGGCCCGGCCCCAGCCGCCAGCACAACCCGCCGGCACCGCTGGCACCTGCCACGTGTCACGGGTGCGGCCTTGGGTCCCGGGCTGCCCACTCCTAAGTGGAAGTAAGCGTCCGATTTCAGGTCCTTCGCCTATTGGGAGCCCGGAGGTAAGGCCGCACGGTGGATTGGCCTCCCAGCCCTCCCAGCCGTGGCCTCCGCGCGGGGGGCGGGGGGCTGGGGCCGTGGGGCCCAGCCCTGTTGGGCTCGTCTCCCCGGGAGTCTGCTCAAGATTCCCCCTCTCCCTCCATCCCACCCCTGTGCACGCTCGCTCTTGCTGAAATAAATCCTTTAAAATAAAGGCCTCACGAACAGGCGCCCCCGAGGTGTGGTGAGCATCGTGGAGCCTTGGGCCAGCTCTTCACCTCCCGGAGCCTCCGTGTCGTCATGAACGGGAGCGGACGTCCGCTCAGCTTGTCAGGGCAGCACGAGGACTGGCAGGGGCGAGCTGCTAGCGAGGGTTCCTGGGTACCTAGTGCTGCGTGGACACCGCGAGCCCCGTGACGTCCCAGCAGGATGACGCCGCGAGGGGGGTGCTGATGTGTCCCAGGGCAGGGGAGCAGACGATGCAGCCTCCGTGTGCGCGTGCCTTGCCCCGGCGGCCGGGGGGGTCTCCCTGCGCATGGCAGGCCGTACCCCTTGACGTGCGGCCGCCCTCAGTCCCGAGCCGACCTGCTCGGAATGAAACACTGAAATGGCTCCTTAGTGGCGTTTACGTTCGTTACCCAACAAAACCTCATCGCCCGCGTGGATGCAGTGAGCACCCTGGGGTTTGCCCTTCCCGTGGGGTTACTCGGGAGTGTGAAAGCGCGTGTGGGGCTCGCGTCTCGCCTCCGTGGAGCAGCACTGCCCCCGGCGCACCCTCGCCCGTGACCCAGAGGTGCAGACCCTTGTCTGCACCCGGGCGGCCTCCACATCACCCTTGGGGCTTCCACCCGGCGGCTTGGTCCTGGCAGGACAGGCTCAGGGAACGAGGCGAGGAAGGCGCGTTCCGCTCACGTCGGGGTCCGGCCGGGAACGCTACCGCGGGCGATGCCAGCACCCTCGGGGCCGGGCACAGGATGCCGCCTGCCCAGGGCTCGGGGCCACGTAAGCCAAGATACCCCGTCGCCCGTTAGGAGCCAGCAGAGGCTGCACCCGGGAGCACCGGGCTGCGCCCACCCCCGCGCCCACCTGCCTCACTGTGTTCGCTTGACTCTTTCAGGTTCGTCCCCGCTTCCCGCCTGAAGGCGACGGTGGCCCACAGCACGTCCGACCGGTGAGTCCGCTTTCGTTTCTCGCACAGGGTGACCGTTGAAAGGACGCTGCCACCTCCAGGCCAGACCCCCCGGCCCGGCGCTCCGCTCCGGCGTCTGTTTATTCACACTTTCTTTCTGCCTCGGAAACGATTCGCGATGTCTCCAGGCCTTAAAAACCCACACGGATCCGTGTTCCTCTGCTAGGGACGCGGTCAGGGAAAAGATCTGTGATTACTCGCCAACCGCTACTAAAATAAAACCTCTTTTTTAAAAAAATTTTTATAAAGAGACTATTGTGAGGCCCCCGTCGATGGTGCGCTGGTTCAGGCAGTGCCCAAAGCAACGTGCCCGTCCAGCCAGGGAGGCAGCAGTGGCTCGCGCGGTGCTGGACGGACCCTGGCTCACAGCCGACATACCGGCTTCTGGCTGCCGTGTCTCCCCCCCTCCGTCTTTGCACCTGTCGCTGTGGTGACGTAACCGGTACCAGTGCCAGAAAGCTGCCTGTACGGTCGGGACGGTGACGTGGCCTCCCTCCCGGACGCCGCGGTCGTGCCGTTCCGTGCAGCGTGGAGCAGTCAGCTTCTGCCGCGTGAGAAACCAGCCCGAGATAAACTGCCAGAAACACCCCCGCGAGGCTGCAGATACGGGATCAGCCTGTTAGTAGAGCGGCTGCAGGATCGCTTGTGGTGCCCTTGAGTCCCCCGAGGACCACAGGGCGTGGAGTGAGGCCCCCAGCCATGCCCATCCCGTAGCCCACAGGCCTCCCTCCGCGGCCAGATGGGGGGGCCCTGGCAGCCCAGGTGAGCAGCCCCTGAGGTGAGCAGCTCCTGCCACCACCAGGCTGCCCCCCACTCCCTGCCGTGTTGCTCATGCCTCAGCCCGACCTCCAGGCTGTCACCCCGTTGCTCAGGGGCCACCCGTGCCTGGGACCTCCCACGGCAGCGGCCCTGCTCCTCCACCCGCACCCTTCACCCCGCCTCCTCTCCTGCTCACCTCCCACTGGTCCTTTAATTTCAGTCGGGCTGGCCCGTTCGCCATTTCTCCCGAGGACGCCCCATGCTGTCGCCCCTTTCCCTGCTTGGAATCCCTTCCATGTGCGAGGCCGCTAGAGCTTCCCGTCCTCCGCGACGTGGCCGTCCCTGCCTGTCCCTGCCGTCTGGGGCCTGCCCCGCTCCGACCCCGTTGTATGGTTCGTTGTCTCGGCCTTGGCCAGTCTGCTTCCCCTGCTGCTCCGTCGGCGTTGTCTTTACCCCCGAACAGGCCGGTGTGGGATGGCCGTCACGCCGCGGTCCCGGACAACCTCACGGCCGCGGCGTCCAGGCCGTCCTTGCAGTGCCGCGCGGCGGCTGAGGGCAGAGGCCCTCCGTCAAGCAGGAAGGCACGTGGACGCCGCTCTTGGTTGTGGTCGCGTGAGGCACCTGTTCAGATACCAGCTCCTGGCCCGCCCCGGGGCCGTTCCCATCATCAGGTGCAGGGAGGAGCCCGGGAGCACGGGCTCCCGGGATTGCTCTGAGTCTGCAGCCACTTGCTGTGGAAAGAAGGAGAGACTCATGTGAGACTGCTTGAGCCCTGGCCTGCTACCTCTGGGCTCGTATGAGCCCCACCTACCTGAGCCTCAGTTTCTCCACCTGTGAAATGGGAATAATGTTTGAATTGTGGCCTGCCAAGTCTAAAGGCTGATGTACGTGCCCGTGTTTTACAAACCGTAAAAGATAATTAAAGTGCATTAATCAGTGGTGGGGCTGCGGCCGGCCGGTGTGGAGAGAGGGGCAGGTCCTTCGTGGCCGTGGGCCTAGCTCTGGGGGAGGAAGGGCAGTGGGTAGTCGCGTGGTCGTCCCAGCGGGACCAAGCAGAGCAGCAGAGGCCGCAGCGCCTGCTGGTTGGGCTGCCTGTTTTGCGTCCGACTGCGCCCGGCACTGTGCTGCCTTCCGTGAGATTCCTCCACGTCCACGCCAAGGCCGTCGCGTCGGTCGCATCTGTAGCAGCTCGACCGCCTCACACCACTAGCGGGTCAGTCCCTCGGGTGCTTTTCTCCTCTTTCAAAATATCTGCTTAAAACTGTCCGTCCCTGAGAAGGGAAGTTCCTGGTTGGTCCCAACGTCGAGTCGAGTACAGGGTCCCGCAGACGGGAGGACTTGGGAAGGGAGAGCCGCCGGCGGTGCTCAAAGGGGCGGGGGGGGGGGGGGGGGGGGGGAGGGGGGGGCAGGCCAGAGGGGCCCTCCACCCCCACCTCCACACCTCCACGCCCACCCCACCCCTTCCCATGCTCCACCCTCCTCCATGCCCCCACGCCCACACTGCCCTCACCCCCATGCCTACCCCCACTCCACCCCCATACCCTCCCCTACTCCCAACCCCACCCCGCCCCCACACCCTCCCCCTTCCCTTCCCATCCCCACCACCATGCCCACCCCCACCCTGCCCCATACCCTCCCTACCCCCCGCCCTCATGCCCACTCCCACCTCCACTCCTAGCCCCACCCCTGCTCCCCACCTCCACTCCCACACCACCCCTTCCCCATGGCCCACCCTCCTCCACGCCCCTATGCCCATACCCCACACCCCACCTGCATGCCCAGCCCCCTCCCCTACCCCCATCTGGCCCCCACCCCCTCCAGGACGCTCACCCCATCCCCGCCCCCATGCCCACTCCCACCCCTTCCCAATGCCCCACCCCCACCCCTTCCCCATCCCCACCCCCATGTCCACCCCACCCCTTCCCCATGCCCCACCTCCTCCACGCCCCCATGCCCCACCCCTACCCCTTCCCCTTCCCTACCCCCACGCCCACCCTACCCTTCCCTATGCCCCACCTCCACCCCTTCACCATGCTCCACCTCCTCCACGCGCCCATGCCCACCCTCACCCCACCCCCACACCTTCCCCTACTCCCACCCCATCCCCACCCCCACCCCCATGCCCACCCCCACCTCCACTCCTGCCCCTACCCCCTACCCCACCCCTTCCCCATGCCCCACCCTCCCCCACCCCCCATGCCCACACCCCCGCCCCCACCCCCACGATGCTCTCCACCCCGTCAGGGCTCTGACGCCGAGCCTAGGCATCTGGCTGTGGACCCCGATTGGTGCAGGAGTCGGACTTGCCCCACTGCCCCTGTCATGAAGAGCAATAGGCAACTTCTGAAGGGACCCGTGAGCTGTTTCTCTCGTCCCGGGTCACCTCCAGGTCCACAGCCGGACCCAGCCCTGCCCTGGGCACAGGGAATTTGCAGCGGCCTCGTCCCCTGGCTCCACAGGTATTTCTCCTGCTTGGAGCCCCCTGGCTCTAGGCCGTTCCTGATGCTGGAATGTTCCGGCGAGAACCGGGGCGGCCTGAGGCTCTCACCACCTGTGAGTGTTGGTTTAACCTGGGCCAGCCTGGGTTACTGTTGTCCACCCCGGCGACTTTCTTCTTCCGGTCAGAAGCTTTGATGCTTATGGCAAGGAGTGGGGTCTGGTTGGCGGCAGCGTCGGTAAGAAGAACCGTCAGGGGCAGAGGGTCATGGGAGACTAAGCAAAGCCTAGACTTTTTATAGAAACACCACAGGATGAGAAGCCCTTAATCCAGTAGGATCGCTGTCAGAGAGCAGCCCGCAATTCCCCAAGTGCACCCAGAAACGGGGACTTCCTTTTGAGCTTTATTTTCACTTGGCTCCGGCTTAGTTGTTGTTTTATTATTGTTGTGGTTTGGTTTGCAAGTAACAGAAATCCAGCTTAAACCAGTGGCTTGACTTCACGGTCAGGATGGCTGGAGCGGGCTTCAGGTATGGCCATATCCAGGAGCTCAGAGGCCATCGTGAGGTCATTACCTTCCATGCTCTGCATCCGTCGGCTCAGCCCAGTGCCGTCAGCTTGACCCCGGGGGGGTAGCCGTCGAGCTACGTGTGGGTCACCCCCGCGGCTCTGGATCCTAGTGAAGAGAGCCTGCGTGTCTGGCCGTTGTTCTGACAACAGCATCAAGGAGGCGTCTGGACCGGCTCGGGTTGGCTTCCCTGCCTGGCTCAGCTCGGCCAGAAGAACGTACAAGACACTGAGCAGCGTCATGTGTTCCCGTGGCCCTCGTGAGGGTACATCCCGCCAGAGCCGCGCGCAGTGAGGTCCCTACGACAAAAGGAAGAATTTCGTTACGAGAAGGAGGAGGAAAGACCGAGCATGCCACGAGCATGCCACGCAGATAAAACCTCTAGGTACCAGAGTCCGCTGATTGAGGAATTCGGGCGGGGGTGGGGGTGGGGGCGGGGGTGGCCACTGACCTGGAAAGCTCACAGTTAGATCCGGCTTCTGATCCGATCCATCAGCTGCCGGTCGCAGGTGCCGGGGGCTGGTCGCCTGACCAGGGTAGTGACAGCGAGCACGCGGAGGCGTGAGGGTGGGCGACCCCGCCCCCCACCGTGGGGTCAGGTAGGCGGCCTCGGGCCGCGGTCTCCTTGCGTCCCCCAGAACCTAGGGCGTGACCGCTGGCGTGGAGGAGCGATGGGGTCTCGGGGTCTGCAGGCCTTGAACGAATCAGTGAACGGGCTTCTACGATCGTTGACAGAACCGTACCTACGTTTTGTTTTGTTTTCTGGGAAAAGGGATCGTATTTCCTCTTCTCAGAGGACCCTGTGGTCCCCGGCTGTTTAAAAACCATTGCTCAGGCTTGCTTACGTCGTCGTGCGTTCGGCCCGCGTGATCTTACACATTCGTTTCTGGTCTTGGCTCGACTGGTAAAGCTTAGTGCCCGTGAGAGACGTAGTTCCCTGTGGGATGGACGCAGTGATGTCAGCGGCTGAGCACGTGGCACTGAACTGCGGGCTGAGGTTTCAGGCATAGATGCAGACTGCAGGCCTAGTTGCCACCTGCTGAAGTGCTACCCTGGTGCCAGGCTCTGTGCTAGGTGCGTCGCCTGCGCTCTCTGAACTACTTGTGTGCAGACACGACACTACTTCTGTGAGCCCTGGGCCTGTCCCGGAGCGCCGGCTAGAACCGGCTCCTGCCGGCCGCGTCTCTGGGAACACAGGATACAGACTCTGGATTTTCCCTCTTCCCCACGTCTGCTGCTTTGGGTCCACCTTCCAGACAGATGAGCGGATCCTGGGAACCCAGGGTTGGAAGACACTGCTCAGATCATGCAGCTCAGTGGTTTTCAAGCTCTGCTCCTTGGTGTTCCAGCTTCGGGACGAGGGAAGGCTGGGCAGGCCCCAGGTTCCTGCCCTGCTTCAGCCACCACTGTCTGCTGGAAACCACTCATCTGCGGGAATAAAAAGGGTTCAGGGGGACAGCCCGGGTGGCTCAGCGGTTTAGCGCCACCTTCGGCCCAGGGCCTGATCCTGGAGACCCGGGATCGAGTCCCACCTTGGGCTCCCTGCATGGAGCCTGCTCCTCCCTCTGCCTGTGTCTCTGCCTCTCTCTCTCTGTCTCATGAATAAATAAATAAAATCTTAAAAAAGGGTTCAGGATTAAGTGTCAGACTTGAGGTGGAGTCCAGGCTACTGCTTTACTCACTGACCTGTGCGACTCAGAGTGGTGCCTAACCTCTCTGAGCCATAGCTTCCCCAGCTAGCAATGGGGAGAGAACATGTGCCTCCTGGAGCTGTTAGGGGGCCTGGCCCAGGTCGCATCTGTGAAGTCCCTGGCCCCTGCTGGCCCGCCAGGTTACACACGTGACCTAGGAGACCTAACAGGATGCAGCTGTATTCTTTGTTGTGTGTGGTTCTTTTTTTTTTTTTTAAGATTTTATTTATTTATTTAGAATGAGCATGAGCTAGGGGAGGAACAGCAGGAGAGAGGGAGAGAATCTCAAGCTGACTCCACCCAGAGCACAGAACCTGACTCGAGGCTCCATCTCATGACCTGAGATCATGACCCGAGCTGAACTCAAGAGTCGGACACTCGACCTCCTGAGCCCCCAGCTGAGTCTGTCTCTCACTGTTCCTTCAAAGTCTACGCAGTGGAGTGTGTCTTGCCCCCATTTCCTCTTCAAAACTCGGTCAAGCCCATGACTCTTCTGGTTGCTCTTAGGCAGTGAGGAGTCCCGTGGCCCCTTTAGGTGACACACGGCAGACATGCGCATTTCCTCTGGAAGCTGGAAGTGCTCAGTGTGGCCCACAGCAGTCGGCCTTCACCGGAGAGAAGACGCCCGCCATCCTGCGGGGAGGGGCCTCCCCGTGCTCCAGCCCTGCCCGCTCCAGCCCTGCCCGCGTCGGGCCTCCCTGCGTGAAGCTGACTGCTGCCGTCCCGCCTGGCTCCGGGTCCTCCGGGTCTCTCTCTGTCCTGCTGGCTTCCGTGGCTTTCTCAAGGACTCCCTCTGGAACTTTCCGTTGGATCTCCCAGAACTCAGGCACGTCTCCTGCTAGCTGTGACGTCAGCCGGCAGCTTCGGGCCTCCACACACGTTCCCGCAGCCTCAGGCGGGATTCAGCCCTTTGGATGGAGCCTGATTCAGGGAGACAGGCCGGCATTCCTGGAGCCCAGGGTTCCCGGGGCTTCAGCTCCCAGAGGGGGGCTGGGCAGCCACCCCTGAGTGGCCTTCTGTTCCTCCAGGGTCCGCACCTGGGGGACCCCAACCGGGCCTTGCAGGTGTTGCTTGTGAAACCCCTTCCCTGAGGCTTGAAATGAAGGGCCAGCCGTCTGCCCGTCACCGTCGGGGGGGGGCTGGGGGGGGGTCTGAGCCCTGTAAGGAATCTGCCCCACAGACACCTCCGTGGCGTTCCGCTGCCCCGAACCCGGTTGGGCGTCCTCCTCATGATCTTGGAGCCCGCGAGGTCAGCTTCCTTGAAATTTCCACATTGTGGTCTGGCCCCTTGTTCTGGAATTTCCCATCTGTGGACTCTTGATGCTGGAGTGGAAACTTCCACTTTAGCATCTTGTCAGATTAACTGCTACCCCCAGCCGGGGCCAGGAGCTCCTCTTCAGCGCCCCCCAAAGCAGCCTTAGGTCCTCCTGGAAACCCGGGCCAGCGCCGCACGCTCCCTGCCCAGCCCCGCACGCTCCCTGCCCCTTCCTCCCGCCCAGGTGTCTCACCCCGATCCTCAGGGAACGGGGAGCGGGGGGATTGCTGGGAAGGCGCTGCTTCCAGAGCCCAGCCTGCCCCCCCCCGTCATGTTCCCATCATGGGGGTGGGAGGTGCGCGTGCACCCCAGGCCGCACATCTGCCTGGGGCAGAGATCCCAGGTGCAGGCCGCTTCCCCCGACCCCCACCTCTGAGGTCCCAGAAGCCCTTGACCTGCCTCCGGGAAGGCTTCCCTCCCATCGTGCCGGCGGCAAGGACCTGGAAACTCCACGCTCAGCCACCAGCCACCATTTCTGGTGCTCGTGACCCTGACGCGGTTTCTCTGGCTCCGAGAGCTGACTTGCCGCGCCTCGTGGGGGTTGCACGACTCTGAGAAGTGAAGGCTTGCAGTGTGTGTGCTCGCTCGTGCCCCGATGACGCGGGAACCCCAGGCGGGCAGGCCCCCCCCCGCACCCCCCACCATTCCCGCCTGGGGCCTCACCTTGGCCTCGGGGGACGGAGGGCTCTCTGCTTGGCCGTTCAGGTGGCGTAGACAGGCGCGACCCGGGACACCTGGTGTGTGTGCCCGCTGTGCGGCCCGGAGGCGCGGGTGTGGGCGGGAGGCGGAGGCCGCAGCTTCCTTAGCAACCCAGACACGTCGGGCAGAGTCTCTGAGCCTCCATCTCCTCATTTGTTGGGTGAGGGTAATGCCAGGTGCCCGGAAGCGGGCGGCGTTAGGGGAAGCGTCGGCGCGGGCATTCACAGTGGCCTGCCACACGGTCTACACTCGGCAAGTAGCAGCTTTTACCATTATTTGCTTTTGACTGTTGCCCTGATTCCTGAAATGTCCTCAGAGCCTTGGAAAAAAATAGTCCAATTCTCCAACATTTTTTTTTGGGGGGGGGAGGATCAAATAGGAATCGGAGGGGAAAAAAATCAAAGTATGTGCAGCTTCCTGCTGTAAAAAAGTATTTTGCAAAGCTCGTAAGTCCTTCGTAGCAAACGATGTGACTTTGGGTTGCAGAGGCCACGTGTGTGGCCCAAGGGCTGGGAGCAAAGCTCCGGCTGCCCAGCCCCACATGCACCACTCAGGACCTCCGGCCGCGCGGGCCCCGGGCAGGCCAGTTGCTCCGAAAGCCTCCGTTTCTGCGTGGGTAGCGGTGAGGGTGCTGCGCAGCGTCGCTGTGGGAACTAGCGCGTGGGGCGTGCGGGGTGCAAGCCCCAGAGGAGGGTGGCTCACCTCTTCCCGGCGTCTTCACCTTACGGGGGAGAATCTGCACGACGTTTGTCCCTGGCGACAGACGGCTGCACGGAGACACCGCGTGTGAGAAGCTGTTCTTGCTGTCGTGCTCGGGAGAGAACGAGAACGTCGCGGGGCAGGGCCGCTCACGAGTACCAGGCCGTGGCGGGTAGGACAGCAGGCTCCGTCCGCTAAGCCGCTGGCCTCTTGAGGCCTCCTCTCGTTTCCTTGCCAAGAGTTGGCGACGTGGTCTTGCCACTAGCCCGGGAGACGTTTCTACGTCGCTTGTACGGGTCGTGAGAAGGCGCAGCCGTAGCCGTGGCGGCCAGGCGCTTGGGATTCAGAGCGGTCTGGTTCTCCGCAAGCCTGCGTGGTTGGCACCTTGGTGGAACCAGCGGGGATCTTGAGAGGAGACAGGACCTTCCCGTCGGGGGCCCGTGGCGGAGCTGAGCCCTGACCCAGGAGGACCGGCCCCTCGGACGCAATGGGGCAGGCGTCCCTCGGGCAGATTGTCGTGGGGTCCTCCCGGGGCCGCGGACACTCCCGGGCAGCAGCGGGTCCACGTGGAACCAAGCAAGCTCGCTGTTTGTCGGGCTGATTTCGAAGCCTGCGTTACTCGTGCCTGGACGTCTTTGGTGAACGACTGCCCGGTGAGCAGGAGCCCCGTTCTGACGTGGGGTCTGCAGACGATTCTGGAATACTGTGTGGAAGCTTAGGACCTGGTGGAGAGCCAGGGCCAAGGGAAGGGGCGCAGCCTCAAGGGAGGGGCCAGAGGGTGGGGAACACAGGCCGAGCACCTGCCACGAGCCCAGGCACCTACGGCAACACACTTGCCGCCGGCCACCCGGCAGCCTTTCTGCCCCAGCCCCGTGGGCCACTCCCTGAGCCCAGAGCTGAGCCACGGGACCACAGAGCAGCCGCTGCCGATCCATGGACGAGGGGCACCCCATGCAGCCGCGCCGACCGGGGGCTTCAGCCTCAGACCCCTCGCTCCGAGGACCCCTTCGCTGCCATCAGCATGTGCTGCTCCTAACTCTGTCGTCTTGTCGTAAGACCCCCGAGAGTCCACGGCCCAGGATGCAGAAGGCCAGGTCCTCCGTAGGCCCCGGGGGACCGACCGGCAGGCTTGCTCTAGGGCTTTCCCTCCGCCCTGTTGGTGAGCGCTCACACTCCAGGTTGCTTCGCTGCTTGCCCCCACGTGTGACCCCTTCTGCGCCTCACCTGAGTCCCCGCTGGGGGGACCTGACCCTTCAGTGGAGGGGACGCAGGCCCAGTGAGGAACTGCCGTTGGGGCTGGGTCGCAGCCCCGCACACCCTCTGAAGGGGGAAGGTTCCGGCATCCCTGCAGAAAGGCAGGCCGGTGCCCAGCCCTCCGGCAGCTTCGGGGTGGCTCGGAGGAAGGCCCTGCAGGGGCAGCCGGGAGGCGTCGGACGGCCAATGTAGGCCTGGTGGAAAATTCTCCTAAAACAGAAAGGAAACGAAGCAATGTCCATGAAACTGTGTCCACGCTGGCAAAGCCACAACCGCGTGTCAAGCGTCGGGCGGGGGCCAGCGACCTGCCCGCGTCCCTCCCCTCCTATGGCTCAGAGGCCTGCGGTGCTTTGCTTACTCAGAGCTCAGTGTGTTGGGAAGGAGCGAGAGGAGGGGACGTGGGTCCTAGCCTGGCTTCCCGGGCCCCTGCGCACATCCAGGCGTGCACGGGGCTTCCCATCCGTGAGGCGCTGGCCGACCTCGCCCCTGGAGCAAGACCAGGTCGCCTGGGCCGCGCGGGGCAGGGCCTCGGCCTCCCCGTTCTGGCGGCCTGTGCGGCTCAGGGTACGAAGGGCCCTGCTCTGCACAACCTTTTCTGGTTCTTTTCTTTCCTTTTGCCTCGAAACAGTTATTCTAAACTCAGGTTTAAATGCGTGTTTTTATTTTTTTTCAGATTTTTTTTTAATTTATTCATGAGAGACACAGAGAGAGAGGCAGAGACACAGGCAGAGGGAGAAGCAGGCTCCGTGCAGGGAGCCCAACGTGGGACTCGATCCCGGGACCCCGGGTCACGCCCTGGGCCGGAGGCAGATGCTCAACCACTGAGGCCCCCCCCCATAAATGCATGTTTTTACGTCTGTAGAGAACGACATGGTTAAGACACTACCAGGTTCAAGGCTCACACCTATTACAGTGCACTTGGGGTTTTATTTATTCTTTTTTTTTGCCAGGTCCCTCCATCAATGCTGGTGATGGAAAGTTGCTCCCAATATAGAGCCAGGAACTACCGGGATATAGAAAATGTCAGGCACCGCCCGGTTACGTACGCGTGACCCTCGCGCCCACGCGGCAGCTCGCCTTGCTCGCCCGGACTCCGGGGTTCGTCCTGCTGGGCCGACGCCCCCGCCGGGTTCACCCTCCCTGGCCACTCACACCTGCCCGACAGTCGCTTTCGGCCGCAGCGAGGCCAGCGACGTTTATTTTCCACTTCCTACACGTTTCGTGTTATTTGAGAAACCCAAGTGCGAAACGGAAGGATAGGGAGTTGAAACAGAAAACCCTCTCCCTGTGTTTCCTCTTTTGTTAAAATAGGATTTTTATCCTGACGCCCTGGCTAAGCCCCTGATGACTCCCCGGCTTGAAAGGAGCAGCTCTGACCCAGTTACTCGGCTTCCGTCGTGTCTCTGTAACGAGAGCCCTCGCGGTGAAGGCCTCAGCCACCGGCTTGTTCACCACGCGTGGCTCGTGTCCCCGTGGCTCTGGATTCCCACCCCCAAGTGGAGGGCGCCGTCGCATTGGTACGAGTGATGCATTAAGACTTGGTCCTTTCTCTGCTCTCAGAAGCCCCGAGATGCTGGGTGTTTGGGGCCGGGCCTTGTGAAGAGGCCGTTCGTGGCTCCTGCAGCCGGTTCCCTGCGTACCTGGGCCTGTTCTTCCTCAAGAGAAGGATGCGAAAGGGACGAGTGCACACCCACCGCGCAGGTCACGATCGTGAATCTTCTTGAATACTTCGGAAGAGGTTTCTAATGATTAGTGATCGTAAGCATATATTTTGTGTATGATTTTTCATCTCACGCAATTTTCATTTAAGAAAAACATTTTTGGGGCCATCTCTTCTTTGCTTTTTGTGCCCAATATATGGAAACCGATTGTCGTAAGTGCTAAGCAGGCATGTGGGGGTGGGGCTAGATGTCCCCCGGGGTAAGGTCCTGGAGACTGGCCTTGTGTCTGGGCTCCAGAGGTGCTCGGGGAGGAGTGAGCCTGCGGAGCTGGAGTCCCTGCCGGCCTGCGTCCGCCCGCCGCACGGGCTCGCTGTTCCCCGTGGACACTCATGCTCCACGCCGACGGCTGCAGCACTGCACCTGCTATCTGGAGGGACACACACACACACACACACACACTCACACACACACACACAGCCCCTTCTCGGTCCTCCGTCCGCCGTGGAAAAGGGCCGTCAGCCTGGTGCCGAGACAGCCCGACTCAGTACCGCGACGGCCGCAAGCCTCTCCCTTCACAGGGCTCTCAGGCCTTTGTTCTCACGCACAATTGCAACCCACTCCACCTGGGACTGCGCCGCGGGACAGGCGGGAAGGCCAGGGGCGAGGTTGGCACCAGGAAAGGGCTGTTGGGGCGAGGGCGCAGCAGGGGCTCGCAGCTCAGCAGAGGCCGGCGGTTCGCAGACGCAGTTTGTGGTAAACAGCGTGAGACGCGGGACGGCGGTGCTGAGCCTCCCTGCACAACCCTGCGCTCTTTCCCAAGGAAGCGGGTGCCCGCCTGGGTCCACCTTGCGTGCCCCGCCCCCCCGCCCCCCCACCAGTTGCTTGTTAATGAAGAACCTCATGCCCTTAGCACGGTCGGTATTATCCTGGGTTGTTTGTATTTCTTTATTTGAGAGAGAGCGTGCATGGGAGAAAGAAAGAGCACGAGCAGGGGGTGGGTAGAGGGGGACACAGGCTCCCCGCGGAGCAGGGACGACGACGACGATGGTGACCCCGCCGTGGGGCTCAATCCCAGGACCCTGAGATCTCAACACTTAGCCACCTGAGCCACCGGGTGCCCCTGTGTTATCTTCTATTTCTTTGCGGTAGGAGCTCGAGGTCACCATGCAGGGGATTGGGGGGTGGGGACACCCCGTGCCAGCCATCCTTTAAGATGGAATCTGCTCGTGCAGCAACGCAGGACTCTGGGTCTTTGCCGACCCCGACTGTCTTCCAGCACGGCGGTGTGCAAGGCCACTCCACCCGAGGAGGCGTGGACACCGCTGTCCAGGAGGGGCTGCAACCTGACAGGAGCTCTTAGAAAAGAAGTCATCAATTAACATTCAAAACATCCTTAAAGTAGCCTGAATCCATTCTTTTAACTTTATGACTTAATCATTAATATGGAAAATAATGGAGAGAAGCCAGTAGGTAGACAGTGCACAGGAAGAAAAAGAAAGAGCGTGACCCGGGGGTCGTAGCAACAGTGCACAGCGGCCCCAGTTGCACGGTAAGGGAGCGTTCACGTAATGGGATCTGGCCAAGGTCATTGAAAGTCCCGCATCCTCGCTTCTGTGGCCCAAAGCGCATGACCTTAATCTGTCAGGATAAAGGCCAACCGAGGGGCGTCTCACAAAATAAGGGTCTGCCTGCCCCAGGATCGGAATCGTGAAATACAAAGAA
This sequence comes from Nyctereutes procyonoides, assembly GCF_905146905.1. Taxonomy (NCBI): domain Eukaryota; kingdom Metazoa; phylum Chordata; class Mammalia; order Carnivora; family Canidae; genus Nyctereutes; species Nyctereutes procyonoides. Next base: position 283,078 of record NW_026575126.1, on the reverse strand, counting down.
AGGCTCAGGGACCATCCCGGAGTAAAGGGCAGCGGACGTGACGCTTGAACGCGGCCTGAACTGGAAGGTTCCGCTGCCGTCGGGCCAACGGCCGAGGCAGCCCGGGTGGTCCTGGGGTCGCCAGCGTCAGCTTCCGGAGCCCGCTGCCCGCTGACTGCAGCGTGCTGACGCGAGAGCCACGCGGGAGGATTCGAGGCCGCGCGGCCTCACGCCTGCGGGTGTCTCGTGCTCTCCGTCGGAGGCGGAGTGCGGGAATTAGAGGAGAGGCGCCTGCGCGGTCTGGGCGGTTTGCATCCCACTCAGAGTCGACGCCGCCGGCCGTGATCTCAGGGTTGTGGGGTCGCGCCCCACGTCGGGCCTGTGCTCAGCCCGAGTCTGCTGGACTCTCTCCCTCTGCCCCCCTCCCCATCCCACGCTCGCGTGCACGTGCTCTTCCAAATATATTTTTTCAAGAATAAATAAAAAGTAAATATAGCAAAAATGTTGACATTTGAGGAATCCAAATCTGGGTGAAAGACCTCAGAGAATCGTTTTCGCTGTTGCTGTAACTTAGATTCTCTAAGTCTGAAATTCTATCAAAAGTCTTAAAAATGATGTTTGTGAAGACGTGATCACGCAGGGAAATGCCTCTGCTGCGAAGGAGCATAAAATCACAGAATGTGATTTCAGCCCCTTTAAAAACTCACGGAGAAAATATTGGAAGGAAATAGAGCAACACGTGAACGTTTGGAATCTGTTGTCCGTGTTAATATGTGTCACACATTTTTCTCTACGTAGCTGATATAACTTGAAAAGTCAGGAGGAAAAAAATCTTGCGGAAAAAACCTGGCCATCGTCGCGGTCAAGCTGGAGAACATCCCTGCACCGTCGAGGGTCTCCCAAGCCTTTGCTCCTTCCCACTTTCCTGTGTTCATCTGTTTCTAATCTGTCCCTCCAACATAGAAGCTTTTTGAGGAAATCACTTTTGCCGAAGCTCCATCAACACGGCGCCGTCGGCTTCGGGCACACCGCGCCCGCCTGTCACCGTGCTGTCCTCGCAGTATGACCGACCGTGTCCCCCGTGCTGCGCTGCAGCCTCCGTGACCGGTTTGCTTTATGATTAGAACTTTGTACCCTTTAAATCCCCCTCAACTGTTTTACCCACTCCCCATCCCGCCCGCCTCTGGCTGACACCAGTTCTGTCTCTGGTATCTGTGAATCTGTGGCTGGTTGGGTATTAACCTGTTTTTTTTTTTTTTTTTATATTTCACACGAAAGGGAAAGCCTGTGGAATTTGTTTATCCCTGCCTGACCTATGTCCCCTAACACAGTACCCTAGGTCCACCCTTGCCACAAACGGCACGATCCCGTTCTGTTCACGGCTGAGTTATAGCCCGTGATCTGTGGATGTGCATGTGTATACGTGTAAATACCCCCCACGTCCTCTTTACCGTTCACCTGCGGGCGGGCACTTAGCTCACGTCCACATCTTAGCTACTGCAAATAATGCTGCATTAGGCATACGAGTGTGTGTGTCTTTTCATATTAATGGGGTTTTTTAAAAAGATTTAATGTATTTATTAAAGAGAAAGGCATTTTGAGGGCGAGGGGCGGGGGGGAGAAGCTGACTCCCCGCTGAGCAGGGCGCCGGCTGTGGGGCTCCATCCCAGGACCCTGGGGTCGTGACCTGAGCCCTCCGGGCGCCCCTCATGTTAGTGTTTCTGTTTTCTTTGGGTAAATACCTAGTAGTGGGATTACCGGGTCATGTAGTATTCCTATTTTTAATTGTTTGAGGAGCCTCCGTACTGTTTTCCACAGTGGCTGCACTAATTGACATTCCCAGCAACAAAGCCCCAGGCCTCCTGTTATCCTCCTCTTTGCCAACACTTGTCATTTCTTGTCTTTTTGTTGGGAGCTGGTCTGACGGGTATAAGGTAACATCTTACCGTGGTTCTGATTTGTATTTCCCTAATGGTTAGTGATGCTGAGCATCTTTCTACATGTCTTTTGGCCACGTGTATGTCTTCCTTGGAAAGACGTCTATTCCAGTTTTCTGCCCATTTTTAATTAGATTATTTGTGTGTGTGTGTGTGTGTGTGTGTGTGTGCTGAGTTGTGTTCTTTATATATTATGGGTATTAACTCCTTACCAGGTATATCGTTTGCAAATACCTTTTTCCATTCAATAGGTTGCGTTTTTGTTTTGTTCACGGCTTCCTTTGCTGTGCAAAATCTTTTTATTTTTGGTGGAATCCCAATAGTTTATCTTTGCCGTTGCTTCCCTTGCCTCAGGAGACACATCCGTAAGCGTTGCTAAGGCCCGCGTCCGAGGTGGGGAGGTGCTGCCTGTGTTTTCTGTTAGGCGTTCTGCGGTTTCAGGTCTCACAATTAGGTGTTTAATCAGCTTTGGGTTTATTTTTGTGTGTAGTGTGAGAAAGTGGTCCAGGGGTAGTGTATTAAATGCATTTTCCACTGAACACTATTTTCAACTTGCGATGGGTTTATCAGGACATAACACCGTGGTACGTCGAGAACGATCTGTGTGCACGTGTGTACACACACCTTTGAAAAGTTGGTTTCTCTGTAGTGATATTTTAAGGGAAATTCTACATTGGGCAGGAATTCAAACACCCCGATCTCTTAAACCTCTTCCCGGCCCCGAATTCCTTGCTTTCCTTTCTAGTTCGTTGGAAGTCGGCACCTTTGCAACCAGACACAGTGCTGGGTACTGAGCACGTAAGGACAGATGGGTTCATGGTCCCACAGACAGACACATCCGTGACCCCGCACCTGTGGTAGGTCCCGTGGGAGCCCAGCAGTTCCCTTGAGAGGCAGACTGGCCCACGGCAGGGATGGGAGTGTAGGCCAGGCTGGCGTTGACCCCTAGACCCGGGAGGTTAAGTGAGATGGTGCCGTCCAGAGACAGGCGCGGAGCGTTCCGGGCTGAACACTCCAGCATATGCAGCACATCCTGTCACCGCGGCCCTTCAGGGTCATTCTGGAGATGCTGGCCAGGGAGGCGAGCTCTTTCCAAGACCTGGGAGCACCAGATCCCGCAGGGGCTGCTTTCCCAGGTGCAGGAAGAAGTGGTCCAGGCACCCGGGGAGGCTGCGTGTGGCCGGCGGCCGGGTCCCCTCCACCTGCAGAGTCCCGGCAGGGCTTTACCTGTGCTGCCCACCTGCCCCCGGGGAGCACTAAACAAAGGGTCGGGGCAGTGCCGTTTGGGGGAGTTTGCTGCTCTCTGAGGTACCACTCAGTGGCGCTCCTGGAATGTGTGTGATTCGTCTGGAATCATAATAAAAGCAAAGGGCCAGGTCTGCCCGGCACCTGGCCCTATAGGCTGCGTAGCTGTCCCTGGAGTCCCAGAGTTACCCCGAAGTGATGTCACGAAACGTGTCCCCTGCTTCCCTGGACAGTAACTCATCCTTGAACCACCGTCCGCCTGGGCCCATTGTTCATGCCAGTTGTGAGAGCCTGAGGACACTGATACATGAATATTTCGGATCCACCGTGTAACCGGATCCAACAGGGGCAAAGCAGTTAAGAGCCCATAACTGGGTTAGGGCGAAAGCTTCTCCCTTTATCTTCGGACCTTTTTATTTTCCTTTTTGTAATGATTTGAGAGCACGATTTTTTCACTGGGGTATTTTCATGTTAAAGATGCATCATAGGTTCTTTTATTTTTTTATTTTTTTATTTTTTGTGTATTTTTTTCATTGGCATTGGATTGGCCAACATGCAGTACAGCCCGCAGTGCTCATCCCGTCAGGTGCCCCCTCAGGTGCTTAACAGGATCGCATGAGGTGCCACAGATTCAGGACATGGCGAGGAGTGAGCCTCGGGGCTCCCGGTCACTAACTGGCACCGTGTGTGAAGACGAGCACGGCCTAGTCCCGGCTCTACCCCCAAGACCCTAGAGGAGCCCCTGAGCTGGGGAGAGGCCTTCCACCGCTCGCATCTGGTCCAACAAGCTCATTTTTCAGGACCTTAAGAGACAGAAGAGCCCCCGCGATGGCTCGAGGCCTAAGTGTTGTCCCCGTCCTTTCTGAAGCAGGAGTCGCAGCCCTGGGACTGGGGAGGGACCCGGCGCCCCGGGCAGCTCGGGCTCGGCCGGCCGCACAGCAGCAGGGCAGTCGCCTTGGCCGGCGGGGCCGGGCTGAATCCAGGCGACCTCTGAATCCAGGTCCCAGCCCCCAGGTCTAGGCTGCCCATGTGTCCCGGGGCCTCAGCTCCCCGCCTGCCCTCCCTGAGGACAGCGTGTCCCTGGTGCCACTAGGTGTCGCGCTTGGCCCAAGGAGTGGAAGGGAAGGACGAGGGGAAAAGGTCGCCCTGACCCGGCTCCCTGAGCGGAGGGCCAGCCCGGTGCTCGCAGCTCCCAGTCCCGGGGCCCTGGGTGCTTGGGGGCCCCGCCGCGGGGGCGGCCGCCCGGGACGTCCAGGTGCGGGTCTGGGTCAGGGCCCTGCTCGCGCCAGCGAGGGCCCCCCACACCCCGGAAGGCGGGCCCCGGCACAGGGGTGTCCCTGAGACCCCGCGACGCCGCGGCCCATGCCCCCCGCCCATGGGGGCCTCAAGGCTCGCCGCCTGCTTTCAAGAGCCGCTGGCCGGCGGGTGAGGGGAGGCGGGGGCGCTCGCGCCGAGGGGGGCCCGGGCACCCGCACCGTCCTCGCTGCCACAGTTCAAAGGGAGGATTTGTTTGTTGCGTGGACCTTCAGGCAGATGGAGCGTCTGGTTTCTAGAATCCTTTGGGGACAGTCTTCTGGGGGTAAGGAGCAGCGCTCATGGCACACTTAGGTCGCCCCACGTCCTTCTGGTTGAGCCTCACAACCGCCCGTGAGGAGGCAGCGCCGGCCTCTGAGGCCCTTGTGGACGGAGATGAGGGGACGGAGGCGCGGAGACGGTGACCATAGCCCTAGGCCGTGGCCCCGCCTGCTTCCCCAGTGTGGGCCGGGCTCCCCCCGAGGGCCGGGCTCCCCCCAGGGCCAGGCTCCCCCCGAGGGCACCCGTGGCACCTGCTCACCCGAGGAGGCTGCCGAGAGGCCGTGGAAGGAAGGGGGGAGCAGCGCACACAGCTGGCTCCTCCCCACGCGCCGCGCCGTCCCCGCAGCCTTTGATCAAGTAGGTCCTGCTCGGTGTTTGGTGTTCGTGGTGCGTGGTCGGGCCAGGATCCGCCCCTGCGCAGCTCCTCCTCCTTTTACCCAAAACCACACATCTGCCAGCTTCCTCTGGCCCGTGGGGCTGTGTGCCTCCCTCTGAGCGGGATTCTCACGCAGCCTCCTGCGGACAAGCAGACGGCCTCCTGGAAGCGGGCTGTTCCTAGGGCAGGTGTTTTCGGGGCGCGCTTGCACACGGGGCATCTCCGCCAGTTTTGTCTGCTTTGAGGTCCCGCTGTGGTACAGCTGAGGCCTGGTGGGTGGGGGCGCGGGCCCCTGAGGCCCTCGGCGCTGCGGTCCCACGGGCCGGGGATGCAGGGACCTGAGCAGGTGCAGGCGGGGGACGCGGGGAGCCCAGCAGGTGTGGGCGGGTCACGGGGAGCCAAGCAGCTGTGGGCAGGGGCGTGGGGAGCCCAGCAGGTGCGGGCGGGTCACGGGGAGCCAAGCAGGTGTGGGCAGGGGCGTGGGGAGCCCAGCAGGTGCAGACGAGGGCGCGGGAGCCTAGCAGGTGCCAGGGTGGGGGGATGCAGGGAGCCTAGCAGGTGCAGACGGGGGGTGGGGCGTGGGGAGCCCACAGGTGCGGTCGAGGGTTGGGGCACAGGGAGCCGAGCAGGTGTGGGCAGGGGCATGGGGATCCCAGCAGGTGCCAGGGTAGGGGGGCATAGGGAGCCCAGCAGGTGCGGGCGAGGGCGTGGGGAGCCCAGCAGGTGTGGGGGGGTAGTGAGCTCAGTAGGTGCGGGTAGGAGGGGACCACGGGGACCCGAGCAGGTGCGGGGGAGGGGGCGCAGGGAGCCCAGCAGGTGTGAGTGGGGGGCGCAGGTGTCCACCCTGGGGCAGCCGGGATGGGGGGTGGGGGTGGGGGGAAGCAAGCCCAGCTGTGCGTGGGGAGGCCTGCAGGGCAGCACCGGTGTGACCGTCGCACCCCCGGGGCCACGGGCCTGGCCCCCGACCCGCCTGAGCCTCTGGAGCCGGGGCCTGTGGTGTCACCTCTCAGAAGACCTTCAGATTCGTCCTTTCTTTCCTTCCTGCCCCTTCTCTTCCTCCTGCGATAGGGAGATAGGATCTGGGGGCTGAGCTGTGGCTGCCGTCGCAGGGCCCGGAGCACGCCGGTGACGCGGCCCTGCAGGGACGAGCAAACTGACTCTGTGTTTGTGGCATTTTCTGGGAGAGTCTGCACGGGGGGGGGGGGGGGGGGGGGGGGGGGGGCGGGGACAGGCCTTGGCCGGTGACTCAGCAACAGCGGGCACAGCCCCTGCCTGTTTGTGAGAAGCTGTGGCTTGTTGTGTCTCTGCAGACGTGACAAGGGCTGTGGGTGGGGGACGGGGGATGGGTGGGGGGATGCAGTGGGGGGGACACCGAGGGGGAATAGGGGGACAGGGGGATAGGGACGGGATGGGGGTGACGGGGAGATGGGCAGGGGGATGCATGAGGGATGGGCAGGGGGATGGGGCTGGGGCCAGGCGGGGGGCTGCAGCGGGGGCCGCCCTCCCATGGGCCCCACCAACCCCTGCGCTGCTGGCAGCCCTGAGAGGAGGCCCTCAGCTGCACGGAGCACCTAGCCTGTGGGACGTGATCCCGGGGGCCGCGGGGAGCCCCATGAGCGCCCCATGAGCGCCCCATAAGCGCTGAGCCCCTTGGGGTGCCGTCCTGTTCTCTGGGAGCAGCCACCCGTGTTAGCCCGAGGCCCAACCTTCTAGCCTGAGCGTGTTGCACGGTCCTCGTGGGGACATGAGGACACGCGTGTGCTCCGGGAGCTGAACGTGCCTCGTGCGCCTCACGTCGCGGCCCGGGGAGTCGGAGCGTGAGTGTCCGCGCGGCAGCGGCTGAGGTGCAGGGCAGGTAGGTGGCCCGCGTGTGGCCTCGCTGCCCGGACGGGCCAGCCCACAGTCATTGCTGGTCTCCCTCGTCCTGGGCACGAGTGTATTCACTGTTTGTTTTTCTCTTTTTATGAAGATTTTATTTATTTATTCATGAGAGACCCAGAGAGAGAGGCAGACGCAGGCAGAGGGAGAGGCAGGCTCCCTGCGGTACCCGAGGCGGGACTCGATCCCGGGACCAGGGTCACGGCCTGGGCGCAGCTCCGCCGCCAGCCCCGCCTCCTACAGCCCTCCCTCCGCGGTGGGCCTGCGTTCCTCTGCTGCTGCGGGGGGACAGGGAGAGGAAGAGGCCCCGGAAAAATAGGCAGAGAGGAACGTGCCCTGCAGGGGGGCTGGTGACGCTGCGTGGAGTTGGCCGGAGACGGGGAGGCGCCTCAGGGACCGAGTGGGGGAGACAGAGTCAGCGGGGACGGGGCGGGACCCCGCGGAGGGACGGGAGGTGGTGGGCGAGCGAGGGGCAGAGCAAGGGGCCGACATCTGCTGGGGCCGTGTGTGTCCGCGGGCTGCGGGCTGGGGAGGCCGCGTGTGTGTCGGGCTCAGCACCTGTGCACGGGTCCGACCCCCTCTCTCAGCCGCAAGAGAACCTCGTGTTTGGAGGACAGTCCTGCTGCCCGAAGACAACACGGCGACGTGTGCGGCCAGGCCCCACGAGGACGGGTGAAGTCACCCCGAGAGCCACAGCGGCCGCGCGGGTGAGGACTGAGGACCCGGAGGGAGTGAGCGACCCCTCCGCCCTCTCCCTGCCGCCCCCTGCCCCCATCTCGCTGCCTCCACCAAAGACCCCACATCCCCTGTCTCCGAAGGAAACGACACGCATCAAGGAGACACTTTGTAAAGCGCATTCCCGGGAGCCGGGCGCCTGGGCCTCTGAGTGCGCCCCGGAAGGCCGGGCCCTGATTGGCAGCGCCTCCTGCGTCCCGCCTCTGGAGCGTCATGAAGCCAGGGCTCCCTTCACTGGCCTTTCATCACCAAGATGCCCGGATGCCCGGGCCGCCCCCTGCAAAGGCAGCGTTCTGCAGCAGCGGAAGCCTTTAAAAAGTGGACTGTCGTCCAGGGTGCGGGTTCTTGCCACTCCCCTCCCTGCTCCCCTAGAGGAAGGCGCAGCGTTCCCACCGCCGCGCCCTCCCCCTGCCGACCACCAGCCTCTGTTTGGGTTTGGCAGGTGAGGACGGGGACTGTTGATCCGCGGGTCCTCAGCAGCCCGGTGCACACAGCTGCCCCCCTGTGTACAGAGCTCCCCCCTCCATGCACACAGCTGCTCCCCCCGTGCACACAGCTGTGCCCCTGTGCACACAACTGCTCCCCCATGCACACAGCTGTGCCCCCCACCCCGTGCACACAGCAACTCCCCCCATGCACACAGCTGACCCCTGTGTACAGAGCTGCTCCCCCGTGCACACAGCTGCTCCCCCGTGTACACAGCAGCTCCCCCCATGCACACAGCTGTGACTCCCCACCCCATGCACACAGCTGTGCCCGTGTACAGAGCTGCTCTCCCCATACACACAGCTGCTCCCCCATGTACAGAGCTTCTCCCCCCATGTACACAGCTGCTCCCCCATGCACACAGCTGTGCCCCCCACCCCGTGCACACAGCAACTCCCCCCATGCACACAGCTGACCCCTGTGTACAGAGCTGCTCCCCCCGTGCACACAGCTGCTCCCCGTGTACACAGCAGCTCCCCCCATGCACACAGCTGTGACTCCCCACCCCATGCACACAGCTGTGCCCGTGTACAGAGCTGCTCTCCCCATACACACAGCTGCTCCCCCATGTACAGAGGTGCTCCCCCATGTACAGAGGTGCTCCCCTCATGCACACAGCTGTGCCCCCCACCCCGTGCACACAGCAACTCCCTCCATGCACACAGCTGACCCCTGTGTACAGAGCTGCTCCCCCCATGCACACAGCTGCTCCCCCGTGTACACAGCAGCTCCCCCCATGCACACAGCTGTGATTCCCCACCCCATGCACACAGCTGTGCCCATGTACAGAGCTGCTCTTCCCATACACACAGCTGCCCCCCCGTGCACACAGCTCCCCCCGTGCACACAGCTGCCCCCCCGTGCACATAGCTGCCCCCCCCCGTGCACACAGCTCCCCCCCGGCTGTGGCCTCCAGGCCCCTATCTCTGTCCTGGCACAGGCGGCCCACATTGCTGGCATAGCGTACATTCCCGGACAACTGAAGTAGCCGGGAGCCTTCAGAGCATCCCGGTGGGTCGTGGGTGTCTGTTCCGGGCGAGGGGGGTGGACATGGTGGCCCCCCGGGGGCTCATATGATGCTGCCCACAGCGAGTCTTGCAGCAGCGGCGCGTGCAGCCTCCCTTGAGGACCAGGCCTGCGTCCAGGCTGCAGCGGGCGCCCACCTGGCTTGACACACACTGACTGGCATCCAAGCAGGGAGGCTTAGCGGTCCCGGGTGAGGACCCAAGTCACGGACCAGCCACTCGGGGAGCTCTCGGTGCTGCCAGAGCTGCCGTTGGAAGTTGGTGTCAGAAACCACATCAGGAGAGATCGAAGTTGGCACGCACCAGTGTTCTTCCATTTGTTTTGAGTGAATCGCTGAACTCCAGCTCCTGTGCCCCAAGCAGCGTTTAGAGTAGCGCTTGCTTTAGGGGTGTGCGGCCTTTGGCCTCCACGTTGGGCTGCACGCCTTCCGCGTCATCATCACCGACCTTCCGTGTATCTCCTTTCGCCTTTGCCCAGATTCTAAAAGAATGAATATTTGAGAACCTTGAAATAAGATAACATCGCGGTCTCTCGGAGTTACTTCGCGGTACTCACGAGGTTAAGCATGATTTTTTTTTCTTTTGCACCTAATTTAAAAATCAAAACACCAACTGGTGGATTCGAGCCAAACCCCTATTTTTAGAACCGTGTTAAAAAAAAAACCGCCGGTTTTATTTTAGGCCACGCGGAGGGACGGACAGCCACGGAGGAGGCTCCTGGGCACGGCTCCATCCCTCAGGCAAGAGCGGCCTCCCCGATGCTTCCCCAGCAGGGCTGCTTCCAGACCTCTGGCTCCTGGGTTCCTGGGAAGAAAGGATGTTGCAAGCTTAATTTCTGAAGAAGGAGGAGGAGAACAACAAGAAGTGTTTTGTGACCTTCCCTCCAGCGCTGAGCTGGGGTGGGGCGGGGGCGTGGAGACTTTTTTTTTTTTTTTAATTAAGAATGGAGGAGAAAAGTTGCCTTCTGTGTTCCTACAGGACTCGACTTAATTGTGCCTTTGTCAGCAGGGAGTTGAGAGGGGAGTCCGCTTTTTACACAAGGAGAGGGCCTGGCCTTTAATTATCCCAGTTGGCCTTCGGCTGCGGGCGGTCGGGCGGTCGGTGCACCTGCTGAGGACCGGCCTCCGCCTCCAGCCTCTCAGCCCCTTCCTGCACCGACCGGTTCCCGGGGAAAGAATCCGGAGGCCTGCGGTGATGCAGGAGAGCTGAAATCTTTAGGTCACTTTCTTGGTTTTTTGGGGGGTTTTTTTTTGCTTCTCAAGCAACTTAAAAGTCGCAGATTTGCGGCTGTATTACCACATTCCACAAATTCAATGAAGAGTAAGTGCTCAAGCTGTCGTGCCTTGAGAGACCCTAGATTCTAAGGGGACGGACCAGTGATCCGGGCTCACTCCAGCCGTGGCCAGTGATGCAACCATTTCCCCAAATATTGATCTGTCCACGGCCCCGTTACCTAGACCGGGGAGGTGCTCGCGGCCTCTCCGCGGCCTCCAGAGGTGCTCTCCGAGCTGCCGCCGCCTTTCACCGTCACCCACGGGGTTAAGGGGGACGCACCTACCCTTTTCTTCACGTTTGAGGAGAGAAAATGAAAATTCAAAGAAATGAAGCCATTTTTCCAAAGTCCCAAAACTCCCGTGCAGGAGGGCCAGGAGCTGGGGCGCCTGGGCGGGTTCCTGTCCTCCCCGTCACGCCGTGCACGCGTCCTGGTCGCCATGGTCCCACGGGTGTAGCCCCGGAGCACACGGTGCAGCCCCTGTCCTGACGAGGAGGCACGGCCCGAGCAGGGGAGCCCGGCGGCTGGTGCGGCTTGCTCCCGAGCAGGACTGAACGCTCCCCCGAGGAGCTTCCTCCGTCTGTGAGAGGGGGCCACGCGGGGCCACAGGGCCGTGGGGACGGCGAGGCCCGACATGTCCACGCCCGCTCCGGGGAGGCCGTGCCAGCCGGGCTGCCCGACGTCACAGGCTGGCGTCCCTCTCCGGGAACGGGTGCACGTCGGGGACCCGGCAGTCAGAGAGGGGCCCCGCACGGCGGGCGGCCGAGGAGCAGCCCCTGGGCAGCTGTCGCCTTCCTCACGCAGCCGAGCTCTGGGCCTGGGCCCCCGACTCACGCAGCAACGGCCGCCCCAAGCCCCGCCGCGCGCCCTGGAGCCATCCTGCCCCGGTGCAGCCGAGGTTTGGGCGCGTCCTTCCCGGTCGGATGCCAGCACCGGGGTGCCCCTGGCTCCCACCACGTCCGTCACTTCATGCCTCAGTTTCTCCCTCCGCCAGGTGAGGACAGTCGGGGCCGCCCCCGGAGGCTTGGCGGTTGTTGCACGGCGCTCGGCAGGGCCTGGTACCCGGTAGGGACCTGCCAGTGCCGCTGTGCCGGTCCCCGGGCCCAGTCGCCGTCCCACGTCCCTGGGGACTCCCCGCCCCCCCACACCAGAGTGGCTCAGCGCAGCGTGGCAGCTGGCCGTCCTCAGCACCCTACTTACAGGCAAACACCGTTTCCTCCTCTCAATAACGTTTGCAGAAAATTATGCAGCGCCCACCTGCTGCGCCCCCGTCTCCCTGGGGCAGCGCCACCCAGGACCAGGGTGGCCAGCCCGCCGCCTGGCTTATTAGCTTCCACCGCCACCACCCTGCCGCCACCTGGGTTCATTGCTCTTGGAGCTTTTTGAAGTTTGAAAAATATATGTTTTAAATTTAATTTTTTTTTTTTGGTTTCTCCGTTTGTCCGTCTTTGAGGTCTTGTTTTGGTGGCAGGGCCAAGAAGCAAGCTCAGAGGTCGCTAGATGGGCGTGAGCCCACGTGGCCCTCTTCCCCGAGGCTTCAGCTGCGGAGCGTGCCTCCGGCGGGAGGCGTCCTGCCCGTGCTCATCCCTCCTGGTCCAGCGGACCCCCGAGGGTCACGAGTGGCTGCGGCCTCACGCCGTCCCGGCCGCCGAGGGGAAACTCTCTCGAGTGCTGGACAGAGAGATGTTCGCGCCGCGGGACGAGGCGGCGGCGTTATCCGCTAACAAGCTCGTCGCATCTGGCTTTACGTGCCTGGGTCTGCCGACGCTGGCCTGCCCGGCCGAGCCAGTGAGCGGGCCCCGCCGCTGCGCCAGGTCCGAGGTGCGACACGCTCGGTGGCCGTCCGGGGGCTGAGCCTCCGGTCCCTCGGGCACCAGGCCGCACTTGTGGTCGCCGCGCTTCCCCTCCCCTTCCCCACGTCGGACCCTGGGAGGCGGCTTCGGGCAGCACCACCCGACCTCAGTGACCCAGCGGGACCTGAATTTTGCCCTTGGGGACCAGAGACCTTTGTTCTCCCGATGAAGTAGACGCTGTGTCCCTGCTGTTCCATCGAGTAAAACACGGGGTTCACGGCCGTCAGGGTAGTCGTCGCCGCGAGCAGCCCTGGTGTCGGGTCTCCTGTTTTCCTTTGAACCTTTTTTAAGTTAACTCTGTGTTTAAGTTTGCCTCTTTCTTAAAAAAATTTCTAGTTAAATTCAAGTTAGTGAGTGCGCGGAGTATGATTAGTTCCGGGGCAGCGCTCAGACACGCCAGTGCTTCTCCCCCTGCGGGCCTCCCCCGTGACCCCGTCCCCTGTGACCCCAACTCCTGTGACCCCATCCCCATGACCCCGTCCCCATGACCCCATTTCTGTGACCCCATCCCCATGACCCCATCCCCTGTGACCCCATCCCCGTGACCCCATGACCCCATCCCCTGTGACCCTGTCCCCATGATCCTGTCCCCATGACCTCTCCTCCCTGGACCCATCCCCATGACCCCATCCCCCGTGACCTCATCCCTGTGACCCAGTCCCCATGACCCCATCCCCTATGACCCCGTCCTTGTGACCCCATCCCCGTGGTCCCATCCCCCGTGACCCTGTCCCAGTGACCCCGCCTCCCATGACCCCGTCCCCGTGACCCCATCCCCCATGACCCCCTCCAGCGACCCCCAGCTTGTCCCCCAGGGTTACGAGTCTCTTGTGCTTCATCCCCCAACCCCCCCCCCATCGTCAGCTTAGTGTATCCTCCCTCCCCATGACCCTGTGCCCCAGATTCCCCGGATGAGCGGGACCACGTGGCGCTACCGCTCCTCTGACCTCCTTCCCTCCCCTAACAGCCCTGCGCGGTGGCAGCCTTGCACGGGCAGGACCCCAGGGGCCCTGACGCCTGACTGGGATCCCATCGTGTCTACACAGCACATCTTCTTTATCCATTCCTCAGCTGGTGAACATCTGGGCTGTTTCCGTGCTGCGGCTCTTGTAGACGCTGCCACCATAAACACGGGGGTGCGTGTGCCCCTTCGAGTCACTATATCCATGTCCTTTGGGGTAAATCCCCAGCACTGCAGTTGCAGGGTCGTAGGGCAGCTCTATTTTTACCTCCTTGAGGCCCCTCCACACAGTTTCCCGCAGCAGCTGCGCCAGGTCACGTCCCCGCCAACAGCGCAGAGGGCTCCCCTTGCTCCACATCCTCCCAACACCTGTTGTTTCCTGACTTGTTAATGTTCCCCGTTCTCACTGCTGGGGGGGGGGGCGGATCTCGTGGTGGGTTTGATTTGTGGTTCCCTGACGGCCAGGGACGCGGAGCATTTTCTTGTGTCTGTGGCCTGTGTACGTCGTCTCTGGAGAAATGTCTGTTCATGCGTTTTGCCCATTTCTTGACCGGATTAAGTCAGCCTCTTCTTAAGCGGTATCATCCAGAAAGCCATTGGTCTAGTGCATAATTATCTTTTTCTAGCAAACATTAAAATAAACATTAGCTATTATCATTAAGGAATCTACGTCTGCAACCACCAAGTCATTGAACGTTCCAAAGAGGAGAAAATAGCACTTTGCCAGGGAGGCCAATCACATGGTATGATTTACTAGTCTCCTTTTTTTATTTTATTTACTAGCATTCTTTCACTGAGAGTTGTGACTTTATTTATAACCAAAAATATTTTTTTTAGCGTGTGTCACTTTGTGCACACTGTTCTACACACTTTTTCTTCTTTTTCTTCAACTTCTTTCAACTCTGTCTTTAAGGCTCTAACCACATTCCCCTTTTGAGGTAATAACCATCCTTCTCTCACAATGCGATACAAGGACGGAAGCTCTGAGCACAGCGCCCGGCACGGAGTTAGAGCTGGGAGTCGTGTGTACCTCTTTGGTCCCCGTGGCTGTTTTCGGCTCAGCTGAATTTATCAAATCCTCGGGATCACAGAATTCTTAAATTCCTTGTGAGTGTGTGGTGTAGGTACAGTGGCTCGCCTCCAGGAGAAACCGGCACGTGCCTAATGAATGAGTAAAGCCCGGGCAGTCGGGGAATAGTCAGGGGTAAAAAAACAGAGACCGGGGTCAGAAGGATGTGTCTTTTTTATTTTTTTTAAAGATTTTATTTATTTATTCATGAGAGACACAGAGAGAGAGAGACAGAGACACAGGCAGAGGGAGAAGCAGGCTCCATGCACCAGGAGCCCGACGCAGGACTCAATCCCGGGTCTCCAGGATCACGCCCTGGGCCAAAGGCAGGCGCTAAACCGCTGCGCCCCCCGGGCTGCCCAGGATGTGTCCTGACATTAATGCACGTCGTTGTGAAGGAGTCTTTGGTGACTGGCTTTGTCCAGGTGGTTTCTGAAGGGGTGTTGGGGAGTCTGTGTCCGGCCAGTCACCCCCCACTCGCGCCACCTCTCACAGGAGAAGGAGAAAGAACTGAAGTTATCTCAGGACCTTAAAATCGTTGATTCCTAAGCTTGTCATTGGTCCCACCACTGGCTTGAAACATTGGAACAACTTTCCCAAAGAGCTTTTACCCCCTGGTCAAAACCCCGGAGGCTGAAGGCCCCAGGCCGAGCAGCGTGGCAGCGAGTGGGCCCCGTCCACCCCAGGACCATGTGCCGCGCCTGGGCCGCAGCTCGGCAACCATATGGGAACGTGTTCTCTGGAAAGAAGCCAGGAATCTGGATTTTTATGTGCAAACTCTCAATTTCTAAACGTTGGCGCTGCTTTGTTGTTGTTGCTGTTTCAACTAATTCTCTGTGGGCCCCATAAACCAGGTCTGCAGGCCGACTCCGCCCCCCGCCCCCCGCCCCCGGCTGCCAGTGTGAGTCTTGACTTAGAGTTTGCTTCCTTGATTTTAGAGTTCGTCCTTAGGTAAGAGTGTTTTTTCAATGACTTGTCCTAATGTGCATCCGTCCGTGTTCCTGGAGTGCCTGGCAGATTTTCCGTGTGGTGAATGCAGCCCCGATGTCCCGACTCCGGATCCGACACTGCCACGCTCCTCCGTGGGGGGCCGGGGAGCAGGTACCCCGGGCCCCCGGGCCCCTGCCGTCGGTTGCGGCCCGGCCGCCGCGGGTGATGCGGGGCCGCGCGCGTGTCCATGTTGCAACAAGACCTGACTTGCGCCAGCTGACGGCAGCCTGGGCCTGGCCCGCGGGCAGCGATCGGCCTCCGCTCCGGCGGGAGGGAGAAATGTGGGGGCCTCGACCATATCGTTGGATGTTTCGCTGGTCTTAGCGCTCAAACAGCAATAGCAGGAGCGCGCTCCTAGTCCCGCGTAGGCAGCCAGGCTCACCCTCCTGTGTCCTGGTCGCTGTCCGTCTGCGTCCGTGAGCCTCATACACCTTGCGAGGGGCACACGTACCAGCGTTTCCCTTACTGTAATATCCTGAGCACTCTTACGCGGCAACCCGACCTTCAGAATCGAACCTGCAAGGCTGTAGGAAGCTGCCTCCTGCTCACGTAGCACGGTTTGTCCGCTTCGGTGTTTTGGGCATTTTGTTTTCTCCATTTTCCATTTTTCAACAATTAATACTAAAGACCTCTATACGCACATGCCTTTTATGTTGGGTTACTTCCTTAGGATAAATGCCCTGGGTTACAATTACTGGTTTCAAAAGATAAATATTTTTTTAGGCTCCTTGTAAGGGATTGTAAGGCGGCTCTGGAAGAGCTCCAGCCCCTGCGCAGAGCAGTCCCGGCTCCACGGTAGGCTTCGCCCACGCGGGCTGCCGGGACCTGGAAGGTCTGAGCTCACGAGTCTCTCCATGCCCAGCCCCGCGCTGCTCTAGCGAACAGGAGTGGAAACACCGCTTCCCTCACCCCTGAGGCTCATCCGCCGCATGTTCCTCGCGGTGGGGGGATCACTAGGCGTGAATCTAACTCTCTGCGTAGACGGCCCTGGAGCAGGCTCCTCCGTCGAAGGCATAGGTGTAGACGCCCCCTCTGGGAGGCCATCCCTGTGCCTGGGCGCCCACACGCCCCTCTGCTCTGTGACCTCCCAGCGTAGCCACGGCCCCGACGACATCCAGCAGGCTTTGTCGCCTGTGTGACGCCAGCCCGCCCTCGCTGCCCCGTCCCTGGCCCCGGCACGCAGCAGCTGTCTGAGACACGCCGCCTGCATCACAGTCCTGCTGGTCCCCGTGTGGCGAGTCTGTTGCGCCCTGATGGTCAGTGGGCAGGAGGCTGCAGAGACGCCTGCCCTCCCGCAGGGCCCGGAATTAAGGCGGCCTTCGGGGACTTACGCCGGCAAGACCCCCAGCGCAGTGAGGGGAGGGCTGCCCAGGGGTCACCGGAGGGACGGGATCTCACAGCAGGAGAGCTCGGCCCAGAATTGTGATCCTGGCCTGACTATTAGTGGAAACGACGCCACAGGCCCCCGTCTGAGTACAGGATGCGCTCGTGGGAGGCAGGACGTCGCCCCGAGTCTGCAAGGGACACAGTTGATGTTTACTGAGCATTGTCCAGGGACGGATCTGCTGGGCCCGAGGTCGCTGCACAGGCGGGTCCGGGAGGCCTTCGAGGCGCAGCACAGCCCAGCGAGCCGTCTCACTCACCTCCCCTTGCTGAGGCCACGCGCTCCCCCCGGACCCTGCTGTACCTCACATGGCCACACCCCGAAGCACCGGATCCCAGGGAGGCCTGCCCCGAGCAGGAGAGCAAGCCTACAAGGTCCTCTGTGTCCTTGAGCGTGACGAGCACAGGTCACCATGGAGGTTGCCCTGTGAGGGCAGGGGTGGGGGTGACGAGCACGGGTCATCCTGGAGCGTGGTCCTGAGCTGTGTGGCCGGGACCGAGCCAGGTCACCCGCCCATGGCTGCCTGGCGTCAGGGTGGGTCGTAGGTGGTGCCAGCAGCACCTTCTCCTGGGGCGGGGTGGGGGGCAGGCGAGGGGAGCGGGATTGCCGGAGCCCCTCCAAGGGTGTGGCCCATCCAGGGAGGGCAAGTGCCCGAGAGGAAGGTTCTGGCAGGTGCAAGGCGGGGCCGAGGCTGCCCTGCAGGTGTGCGGCAGGTGCAGGTGCGCAGCCACACGGAGGCGTGGAGCCCGAGGCCTGAGGCCCAGGAGAGGCCCAGGAGAGGCAGGAGCTGGAGACGCTGGGGGGCAGCGCGGGACGGTGGGGAGGCCGGGGCACACAGGTCAAGTGTGCAGGGTCCCCTGAGGGAGCCCCGTGACCCCCGCCCAGGGTCTCCACTGTGGCTGCACTGCAGGCCCGAGTGGGTGTCAGGAGCTGGGCCCGGAGCGCAGGCCGCGGGGCCCCTGTGGAGGCAGAGCTGAGAGCACGATGCTCCCTGCGTGGCTGCCGGGAGTCCCCGCCGGGCGGGACCGGGAGCTGCCAGCCAAGCGGGTGTCAGCCCCGTTCCAAGCGGCCCCCAGACAGGGGGGCCTGTGCCCTGTGCTCCCTGTGCTCCCCATGCGCCCTGTGCTCCCCTTGTGCCCCATGCGGCTCGTGCTCCCCGTGCTCCCCGCCCCACTGCCCACGGCCCTGCCGAGGCCTCTGGGCCCGTGGAGGCAGCCTGGCCTCGCCTGCGACCACCCTGCCATCTAAGGAGCGTCCTCCCCAGGAGCCTGTGCACCTGGGCCGTGGCCCAGGACGCTTCCCTCATGTCTCCTCCGCTGGTGGCCCCGCGGGGGGAGCAGTGGGCGGTTCCGGGGCACAGACAGGCTTTCAGGGTGTCCGGCGGGAGGAGCTGCCGGGAGGAGCGCCGCTGAGCAGCCGGTGCTTCTGGGGAGCCTGTGCTCCTTCTGACGGCATCTTCCCAGGTCCCTGGTTCCTGAGCTCCTCACGGCCCTTGGTGGCCGTTCCCATGGCGGCCGGGCGTCGGCGGTCAGGGCCGGCCCTGAGGAGCTTGGCCCACTGCTCAGCCTCTCTGCAGCTCCCTGGGGCACCCATCCTGCACATGAGGAAACTGAGGCTGGGCCGCAGTTGGCGGGGTGTGCGAGGTCCGTTGAGTAGCAAGAGCGGGAGCCTCAGCTCTGTCCCAGCAGCTCCCTCTGCCCCCGCGTGTGAGCCTCCGCACAGCTCCTGGGACTGGGTCGCAAGTGCACCTGCAGGCCCCGCGGCAAAGCAGCCTGCGCATCCGGGCTCCCCGCGGCTCTCCCCTCACCCCGGGGCCGCCAGGGACTTAGCCTCCCCTGCCTTGGCCCTGGTGGCTGCAGGTCCTGGTGCAGCGGGGACCTCTCCCCTCCCCTCATCTCCCTCCCCTGCTCCTCCCCCTCCCCTCCTGTCCTCTCCACTTCCTTCCCCCTCCCCCCTCCTCTCTGTACTGCCCTCCTCTGCCTCCTCCCCCCTCCCCTGTCCCTCTCCTCTCCTTCCCCCCTACTCTCCTCCCTACCTCCTCCCCTCCCCTGGACTCGCTGGGCCCTCTGTCTGGTGGCCCAGATAGCAGCTTGGGCTGGGCTCAAGGTTGGCAGGCACACCTCCTGGGACGGGGGACAGCTATCTGGCGTCGCCACATGCTCAAGGGCGGCCCCGGGCCGAGGCTGCAGGAGCGGTGCTGCTGAGGAAGGAGCACAAGCTCGAGCTGAGGCGAGAAGCTGCCCTTGCAAACCCCCGGGGGCCCTGAGCTCCGGACGGGAGACAC
Source organism: Nyctereutes procyonoides (assembly GCF_905146905.1). Lineage (NCBI taxonomy): Eukaryota > Metazoa > Chordata > Mammalia > Carnivora > Canidae > Nyctereutes > Nyctereutes procyonoides. Next base: position 264,028 of record NW_026575126.1, on the reverse strand, counting down.
TTGCTGAGCGGACGGGAGACACTTGCTGAGCGCTGCGCCCTCAGAGTCACCGCTGCCCTCTGACCCTGCAGCGGAGAGGCCCTCCCAGGGGACCGGGTGCCGGCCGGGGGCTCTGGGGACTGCAGATTGGCCCTCGGCGCTGCTCTCCCGGCACCTGCCGGCCTCAGCCGCCCTCAGTGGGCCGGTGTCCCGGGGTCAGGGTCCTCCCTCAGGGCAGGTGCCCGGGGTCAGGGTCCTCCTCCCTCCAGGGCAGGTGTGTCTGGGCTCCAGCGTCATCACCGTATCCAGGGTGCATGTGTCCGGGGCCCCGGTGGCATCACCGTATCCGTGGTGTGCGTGTCCGGGCCCGGGCGTCCTCACCATGTCGTGTGCTCCGTCAAGGGCTGTTCCCTGCTGTGCCGTCGCCTGCGCAGTCCCCACGTGGGGCCCTTGTGGGTGGTGTGGCCCCAACACCTCAAGGCGTGGCCTTGGCAGACACACCCCGGGGCTGTCCCCCCACCCTGCCCGCGGCTTTCAAGGGGCACGTCGACTAGCGCGGGATTCTGGAAGGCTCGTGGGCCCAGGGCGGCGGGGTCGTTGCATCAAGGAGCCGGGAGGGCGCAGGCCTGTCTCTGGGGGCAGAAGGACGGCCCGTCGGGGGCACGGCCCTGCTCCCAGCCACCCCCCGGCTCGCGGGACAGCCCGATTCTGGAGGCGGCTTTGCGGTCATGTAGGCTCCTGGGCGGCGGCTGCCTGGCAGATGGGCAGCTGGGGGGGACCAGGCTCGGCAAGGCCCCCACTGCCCTCCCCGTGGCACATGGTCCCTCCTTGGGTGTCAGGGGCACGGGGCACAAGGTGTGGGGTCTGGAGACACGGGATGAAGGCTGTTTGCGAGGGGAGGCGGAGAAGCGGGTCCAGAGCAGGGCCCTGCGTCCAGGAGGGGAGTCGGGGGCAGGCAGGGTGCGTGGGGGTCCTGCGACCGTCGGGGCCTGCCCTGTGCCAGCCCTGGAGGCAGATGGCGGGGAAACGGGCAGAGGCACCCAGGACAGCCGCGCTCAGAGGACGCAGGCGGCAGGCTGGAGACCGAGACGTCCCCGGGGACAGCTGGGGACGGGGTGGGGAGGACTGTCCCGCGGCGTCGGTGCCAGATCAGGGGCCTGTTGCGAGTTCTCTGGCTTTGCCTGGAATCCTGACGTTCCACGGAAGCGCCTTCCCACCCGACGGTCGTGTTCGGGGGCGTGTGTCGCGTGGTGCCTCCGCCAACGGGCGGCACGGAGCCCTTGCACAGGGTAGCGGAGCCAGAGATGCGCGTCCTCTGACGTCCTTCCCCAGAACCTTCTGGCTGAAGGCGAGCTCGCCGTCGTTGGGGGCGGGCTGCACCTTTACACGCCGCAGACGCTGCAGGGGCACACGCCTGGGGGCACAGCGTCCTGCCCCCTCCCAGTTAGGGGCTTGCACACGCGTAACGTCCCCGGCTCCAGGAGCTGCCCGCGCCGACCGCCCTCCCGCCACACGCATCGTCCCTGCAGGGCCCCGGTGCAGCCCGCGCCGCACCCGCACCCGCCGTGGTCGCGGTTCACCCACGTGGGCGTCGGGAGCCTAAGCCAGCGCATGGGACAGCTCTGAGGCTGGGAAAGGAAGGACGTGGAGCCCGGGAAGCAGGAAGAGACCAATGAGCAGACTCCAGCAGGTAATAGAGCAGACAGACCGACGGTTGCCAGAGGCAAGTGGGGGGGTGGCGGGAGATGCAGGCACCCGGGTGTGGGGGGGTGGAGGGCACGGCGCAGGGGACACAGGCCGTGACCCCGCCAGAGCCTGTGCGGGGACACGCGCGGCCTGCAGACCGGCCGAAGCTACGGCTGCTCCTGAAACCAGCGGGCGCCCCGTGCCAGCCACGTCCCAACTCTGAAATCAGAAGGGAAAGGAACAGAAACGGAGCACCCGTGTGGTTCTCCCTGTTTAGGGCCGGGGCGGCCGAGGCCCAGGAGGAGGACAGGAGCAGAGCTCACGGGGAGGCCGGCCCCATGCCCGGGTTGCCCCACTGCGCCCAGAGCCCTGCGGGACCTGCCCGGGTGCGCTCCTGTGGGCGGCTTGGGCAGGAGGCCTGCAGGCGGGCGCCCACGAGGGGTGGCTCGGGCTCCTGGAGGGCAGCGGACGAGGAGCCGGCCTCCAGGCGCCCTGCGGCTCCTGCCTCCACTCGGTCCACCTGTGAAGTCAGCTGTGCTCCGCGTCGGAGACACCGGCATTACCGGGGCCTCACGTCCCAGGCGGAAGCAAGGAAGCACGTGTGGTTACTGAAAGCCGAAGAGGGGAAGCTCCCGACAGGCCGCGAGGAGACAGGAGTCTTCCCACGCGAGCGCCCCGAGGACCTGTGCTAGCACCGGCTCAGCCTCTGGAACTCCTGCTGGGCCACAGGCAGCTCCGTGCGTGCGGTGTCCTGCGGTCCCCCTCCCGAGCGTGACCCCGGCTTCATTAAGGGCCAGGAAGGGTCAAGGGGCTTTACGAGGAAGCGTCTGCACAGGGGAGAGGTGTCCATGTTGCCGGTGAACGGTGATTTGCTCGGGAGCGTCAGCCACGCCCCGGGCACCGCGGGGAGCAGCGCCTCCCCTCCAGCTCAGGCCCCGACCCGCACAGGCCGGGGCGCCCGGGGTACCCGTTTCCTTCCCATTACTTCACCGTATCCGTGCCGACGGGGAGGAGTCACCAGGCCAGGGGCCGGGCAGGAGCTGCTCTGGAAGCCAGGGGTCGCGGCGACCTCAACCCAAGGCCCGCCGCCGCCCCTGCCCTAAGGACGGGGGAGGACTGCACGCACCGGGGCTGAGTTTGGGGACCGCGCCCCAGACACGGACGCCGTTGTGTAGTGTTGGGTCATGGCCCGCAGATGCTCAGTGAGGCTCCCTATGGACACGCACTTGGAGCCCAAGCTGAACGCTGAGCTGCTCCGACTCAGCCTCTTGGTGCAGCAGATACTGCATCTGGGGAAGGAGCACGTGAAGCCCTTTTGTGATGTGACACGATCCCCATACATGGGGCTCGGGCCCTCTCCACCCACCTGAGTCACCGCAGACCCTTGAGTCACCATTTCTTTGGGAAAGAATTTCAGGCCGTCACCTGCTGCCGGCGGGCGGGGGGGGGGGTGACTTCCTCCACTTAACAGGCCTGACCTGGCGGAGGAAGTGCTGGATGCCGAGGGCCCGCGTCTCCACCCTTTAATGACAGCTCATCTCCTCGTGGAAATCGCCATCGTGTACGGACCGTGAGGTCCTAGGATCATAGGGCCTTACTTTTACTTTTAATTCTTGAAATTCTCAAGCACGCGCCAAGGAAGAAGGGATCCCGCGTGCCCGTCCCCGACGCCGCGGCCAGGCCTGCTCACCATCCTCTCGCCCTCTCTCTGCCCAGCTAGTGTCCGTCGCCGAGGACTGGCCGCACCTCGGACGTCCTGCACCCGGAATCAATGGCGCCTGCGCCCGAGCCTGGCTTCCTTTGCTCCGTGTGACGCCTGCAGGTTGGCGCACGAGGTCTGCGTGCGGCTCTGCTTGGTGGCCCTTTGTCCCCAACCTGTGGGCAGGCTCCTGGGCTGAGCCGCTGGCCGCCCGCCCCCCTGCGTCTCCTCCCCTGTACCTGCCGGGCCTCATCCCAGAGCTCCGGCCTCAGCCCCGGCCCTCGGGCCCTCGTAACCCCCCACCCCCGCGGCCATGGCGCCCCTTGCTTGCTCACCCTTCTCCTCCTCTGCTGTTCTCTCACCTTCCCTGTGCCTGGTGCTGCTGCTCAGAAACCCTTGGGCCCTCCCCCCTCACAGGACGGTCGGCACAAGCCCAGGGCTGCCCCTCGGGACTCGCCCTCCAGCCCGCACCCCCCCCCAGCACCTATACCCAGTGCCACCCCTCGAGACCCGCCTGCCCCCCCAGCACCTGTACCCAGTGCCACCCCCTCGGTACCTGCCATGCGGCCCAGCATCCCATACCCAGTGCTGCCCCCTTGGGACCCCCCGTGCACCCATCCCCCCAGCACCCATACCCAGTGCGTGGTCTCAAGAATTAGGGGGAGGGACGTGCAGCGCCCAGGGCCATGAGGGCGTCACTCACCGAAGACAGGGCCTCGGAAAGAGGGTGGGCGCAGGCAGCGGGCGTCGCCGGCTCCTCCGGGGTCCTGGTGAAGCAGCAGCGCTCTGTGTGCGGGATCTTCAGCAGCTTCCCTCTGAGGCTGGGAGTTGTGGGTCATGGAGCCGGAGCCTCGTCTGTCCATGAAGGCCCTCGGGTCAGGCAGGCGCCCAGGACCCAACGTAGGCTCTTCGGTTTCCTCGTGCCAACAGCCCCACCCGAGGGACCCGCGTCGTCCCGTCCCAGCTCAGACGCACACGCCTGAGTCTGGAGAAGTGACGGCAGCGGGTCACAGCAGGGACGAGCCAGGCACCGCCGGACCTGACGGTCGCAGCCCCAACCACGCCGCTGCCTCTGTCCTGCGGGACGGAGCCCCCGAAAACCGAGTCCGAGGAAGGAACAGGAGCCGTAGAAAGGCTCCTCAGGGGACAAGGACAGGATGGGCCAGCGGCACCAAGAGGAGGCACTTCCCAGAAGGAAGGGCTGCTCGGAAACCGCCTAACCCTGTGCAGCGGGGAGCCCGCGGGGCCGTCAGCGCTGACGTCGGGTGCTTGGCCCTGCAAGTCCGGGTCGTGGGAGCAGTCGGCAGTTCCCCGGCCTCGTTCACAGCGTTGAAGGCTGAGTATGGGTGGGAAGAGCCGTTCTTTCACGTGGACGTGTTTTAATTCCTGAGCAAACGCACACATGGGTAGAACCACCAGGCAAGACTGAGCATCGTATTGGCGTTTCTCTCCAAACTGACTCGGAATCACCGAGGAAGCTTTTTGGGTTGTTTTTCAGATTTTATTTGTTTATTTGAGAGAGAGCACGAGGAGGGCTGAAGGAGAAGCAGCTCCCGCTGAGCAGGGAGCCCGACACGAGGCTCGAACCCAGGACCCCAGGGTCACGACCTGAGCAGAAGGCAGATGCTTCACCAGCGGAGCCCCCTGGGCACCCCACGTGGGAAGGCTTAACACGGACTCCTGGTCCTGCCACAGACGACTGGATCAGACTTTTTCTTATAACAGGTGCCCCAGATGCTGCAGACACACAGGGGAGATAGGAACCCTCTACTCAGGCTCTGCAGCTGCCTCCGGGTTTATTAGCCAGACGGGCTCACTTCCGTGGCTTCCTGCAGCTTCCCGGGGACGTGGGGTCATCCTGTGTCTTACCTAGAACCAGTTCTCCTTCCCTCGGGCCTTCTCCCAAGGCCGCTGGACCCGGCCGCTGTGGCTGAGCCGTGACGACCTCGTGCCTGAGCAGCAGGCCCCGTGTGGAGTGCTCCCTGCCGCCTCCCGGTCCTCCGCGTGTTCCTGACGGTCAGAGGCAGGCCCTGCAGGCGGTGAAGAGGACGGCCCCGGGAGTCAGGGGGCCCCGGTCTACCCCACCACGGGCATCGGCACGGCCTTTGGCAAGACCCCTGTGACCTGCGTCTCCTCTGTGAAACCGAAACGGGAACAGAGCTCCTCTCTGAGGGGATTAAATGAAAGGATCCACGGAATTTGCTTACTGCGTACATGGGGGTAGTCGTCAGGAATCATCGTGACAGCAGCATCGCCGTCCAGGGTCGTCATCAGGACTCGACGTGTGCGTGGGCAGCAGGCGGCATGAGCTCCTCCACGGTCCCGGTGGGGCTGCGAGCGTCTGCAGGTGTAAAACCTGCTACCTGGTTGCTCCTCAGGGGTTTTATTATTTGACAGGGAGGGAGGGAGAAGCAGGCTCCGCAGCAGGGGCCCCCCGGGGCTGCATCCCAGGACCCCGGGGCCGTGCCTGGAGCTAAAGGCCAAGGCTCCACCGCGGAGCCCCCGGAGAACGACCCTGAGAGGACTTTGAGGTCTTGAGAGACGGTTGTTTGCTGTCCTCCCTGTGCCGACCCTGGGCCCACAGAGCCCGGCAACAGCGCCGCTCGCCCAGCGCCCACCCTTCCCCGCCCCGCCCCTCGCTTCCCCCTTGGCCTGGCCCTTGTTCCTTGTGCCCTTTGCTCTCGAAGCCGCGCGGAGGGCAGGACGTGCCGTTCACAGGCCATGCTTGCTCTTGCAGCCGCGGGCTGTGCTCGCAGGCAGGAGGCAGCGTCGGGTCCCACGTCCCTGTTGTCAACTCTCAGGCTCCGGGGCGTTGGGCAGAAACAGCGAGGTCACCCCGCAGCAGCCTGACATCCTGCAGCCGTCGGCGTCCCTTCACAACAAGCACAATGTGCTTCACAGGGGCCAGGGAGCTTGTGCAACCAGCGCGGGGGCTGCAGGGGCTGCGGGGGCTGCAGGGGCAGGGGCAGGGGCTGCGGGGGCAGGGGCAGGGGCTGCGGGGGCAGGGGCTGACTTCCAGCAAGAGCACGGCCAGGCCTGGAGCAGCAGGGCGCCGGGAATCCCGAGGCTGCTGCACCTACTTTGTCAGCACCCTGAGCTCTTGACGGACGCCAGGATGCCCCTGCCCCCCAGTCCCCAGGGCACAGCCTGCCTTCATCCCGAGGGCACAGCCCCCCCAGGTCCCCCCTCCCCAGGGCACAGCCAACGGTGAGCTAGGCCCGAAGTCCTGGCTGTTCCTTGCGCTGCCCAGATCCCGACGCGTGCACCCCTGGGGACCCCTAGTTGGGGGAGAGCCTCGGTGCCTCAGTTGGCCTGAGCTGCCGTCACAAAGCCCCACAGACCCGAGAGGCTGCAAGGCCAGATTTGTCCGGGAGGTGAGCCGTCTGCAGTCAGGCAGCGACAGGGCCCGTGCCCACAGTCTTCTCGTGAGGATCCGGTTCGGATGGGATCGGCGCCCAGCCTACTGAGCTCATCCCACAGAATCGTACCCCTAAAATCCCTGTCTCCAAAGGCAGCTGGGTTGCTGGGGGTTAGAACCTCGATGTGTCACCGTGGGGGAGGCACGCTGGAGCTGATGACGGGGGGGGGGGCGGTGTTGTCTGCGCAGCGCTGGGCTCGGGGCACAGCAGGGGAGGGCGGGGTAGCCCGGTGCTGGGTGCAAGGTGCTGGGTGCTGGGCTGCGGGGTGCTGAGAGCCCATCCAGGGGACGTGACCAGAGGACGTAGGTGCTCACGCTCAGCACAAGCAGTCTTTGCATTTATTGCTCTCGCACGCTCGTTTTATCTGATGCTCTCAACAGCCCTTTGAAATAGAGAAGTACTATTATCCCCGTTTTCCCCATGAGAAATCTGAGGCTTAAGTAGGTCATGAGTCCCTCCCCGGGGCCCCGGCGCTCGGTGGTGGCAAGGGCAGGAGTGAGCTCCGGTCCCGACCTAGGCCGTGGGACAGGTTACGCTGGAGGGACGCGCAGGTGTGCCGGCAAATGTCAAAACAGCAGCAGCCACGCGGATCCAGCCCGGTTCTGCAAGATTTTCTCATTTTTCCAGAAATCTTTCTTCATCTTAAAGTGATATATCTTTCAAGTTAAAACACACACACGTGTGCACACCTGCATGCACACATGCATATGCACGCACAGAGACACATGGACACACGTGTACACATGCACACACGCACGTGCACACGCATGTGCACACATGCAGACGCGCACCACGCACACCTATACATGCACGCACATGGACACATGCCCACACGTGTACACACATGCACATGCGCACACACGTGTATGTGTGCACACCTGCACATACACACACGTACATGTACACACATGCACGTGCACGGACACACATATATGCACGTGTGCACACATGCACGTGCACGCGCTTGCATTAACCCTGTGCAGGGCCCAACCAAACACGTCTGCCCTCAGCCTGTAGGCTCTGGCTGAAGCTAAGTGTGCACGGGGTGAAATGTGTGTTCCTGGACGGCTCACGGACCCAGTCTCCGGCCGTGTTAGAAAGATGCCGCTGCCGGATCGGGTTGCCGTGCGTGAATCCTCGTCTGCCAGGGAACCTCGGGACCCGCGATCATTAAATAGCCGTGTGCACGGGGCACAGCCCTGTGCCCACACTCCTGGTGGCGCTCCAGCCACCCCGTGAGGTAGGGCTGCTGCCTGCACCCCTGCCACAGACAGAGGGACGACGAGGACAGGGAGGTGTTGACGGCCGAAGCGGAGTGACAAGGTCGTGGAGTTTTTATGGGGTCCGTGCAGACCTTTGCGCCTCTGGGGCAGGGACAGCGCTAGTGGCCCGGGGTCTCCAAACACTGACCTCAGCCCTGCCTCCCCGCGACACCCAGAACATGTTGCTCAGCTCGTGGAAAGGACAGGGGACGTCTGCTGTTCAGGGCACTAGACGAACAGACACTTTCCGCAGCAGAAGGGGCGTTGCACAGACGCCGGGCACTCAGCAAGCCCAGGACTCCAGGTCGTCGGTGTCAGGGTCACCCTCGCCCCGAGTGTGAGTCCGATGAACGGAGGCTGCACCCTTCCCTGGGCGGTGGAGCGTGGCTGCTGCGGGGAGAGGCCTACAGGCTGGTTCTGGGCTTAGGAGCCGCGTGAGCCAGGAGCCAGCGTCTTGAATTTCGGGGGGCCTCATCCCTAAGGTGAGGACGAAACCGTAATCCACCCTTCAGGGCAGGGCGCGGCTTCACGGCCCCTGCACACGAAGGCAGCATGTGCACCGGAGCCTCCGTGCAGACGCCAGGCGGTCATTGCCTCGGAAGCTCTTCTCCAAGAAGAGAGCGAGCCTGTTATCCAGCTGGTGGCCCGAACCCCCAGGGAAGAGCAGAGCACCCCCTCGGGAGGCCCAGACGGGGCGTGGCACACAGGCCGGGAGGAAGTGCTCTGCGGGACCCCCCCCCACAGGTATTCCTGCGAGGGAGCCTGACAGTGAGCGGTTTGCTCAGAGCCACGCGGGGGACGGGGTGGCCCCAGCCGGTGCCTGGGAGGTGGAGCAGCGGCAGGACAGCTGCCTCGGGCCTGGGAGCCCGCGTGCCCTGGAGGCAAGGAGGGTGCTGCGCTGTTCTCCCGCCACAGGGACATTAGAGTCCTCAGGCTGCAGCCCGGGAGGCAGGCCCTGCCCAGGGGAATCCCACTCACATTCTGGAGGCGGGGCCAGTGCTCAGAGCTCGGCCTGGGGGGGGGGGCGGGGTGAGCTGTGGGAGGAGGGCAGGGTGGCACCGGGGGCCCAGGGGTGGATGTGGCCACCGAGAAGCCGGGGGCGTTGGGGCTCCAGGGGGCAGGACGTGGCTGCCGTCGGGGGGCGAGGGGGTGGCCTCCCGTCTTGCAGCCTCTGTGGCCCCAGCTCACAACCCTCCTGTGGCCTCGGGAGTGCAGGATCAGCCCAGGTCCCCGCCGGCGCCTGGGGCACAGACACTGAGTCCAGCTGGTGGGGGAGGCCCCTTGCGTCCACCTGATCCCGCAGGTCCTCAGGCCGCCACCCTGAGGTCTGGCCGGCTCCCATCCCCCAGACACGGGGGCACCCGCCCCCACCAGCCTGCCTGTGGCACCCACCCCTGGACGGGCTCATGGCCCCGGAGGTCCCCTCGAGCCCTTCCCAGGTGGCTGGGGACAGAGCAGGAGAGCAGCGTGACCCCAGGGCCCAGGCCGCAGAGGAGCGTCGTCAGCCACAGCCCCAATGGGGCCAGGCTCCTAGTGCCCGAGGAGGCCACTAGAGGGGGGCGGGGGGAGTTGGGTTAGAATTCCCAGCCACTCCACGGATCCCCTTCGACGTTGGCGTGGACGCAGGGCGTCCATCACCGACAGTCTGAGCGGAAAGGTCCCCACTTTTTCTTGAACACACACTTCCCCATCGGCCTAGCATTCCTCACACAGCTGCAAACCTCGATAGCGTCTAAAAACGCACCCTTTGTGCAGTTCCGCAGAGGTGCCCTCCCTCGCCGCTCCCTGGTGCCGGGGCTTGAATCCACGTAGTAGTTGGGTGAAGGAGCCAAAATGAGATAAAAGTCAAACCCTCCGTTAAGGTGCAGAGCAGGGATATTAGACCACGGGTAACGGGGCCTGGCTTGCAGACGCTCGCAGCCGCCGCAGGCCCCTAACTACCCCAGATGTTTGTGTTTCCTCTTAGAAGATTCTAGAAGAGGCTCCGTCATGCCGTATGTTGGGGTGCATGGATTAGATGCCTTGTGCTGCAAGATTCATGGAGGAGCTCCTGGGGGAGGGCCTTCTAGCAACTACCCCCAGAGCCCGCGACGACTGGGGAGGTGCACCCTTTCCCCCTTGGAAACGGAGGCTTTGGGACCGTCTAAACAGTTGTGGTCTTTTCAGGTTTCAGGTAGAAACAAGAGTTGAAGATGTCCAGCAAAACAGCAAGCACCAACAACATCGCCCAGGCACGGAGGACGGTGCAACAGCTGAGGATGGAAGCCTCCATCGAGAGAATAAAGGTGAGAAGCCGGCGGGGACGAGGCCCCTCTGCTCTGCAGACGCTGGGCCACGTTTCAGGGAAGGTAATGCCCCATAGGGCAGCTTGGGCTCGGGATCCTCCCAGGCCAAGCGGGGAGTCTCCCAAAGCTCTGGGCAGCCAAAGGGTCGGAGTTAAGCTTGTTGGGACGGAAAAACCTAAAACCCAGGACGGGCACCTGCCTTCCCTGAACGAGCACCGTCAGGTCCCGTGATCTCTGTTCCGCCTTGGGACGGGGGTCCGGGTGGACACCCTCGTCGTACCTCTGGAGTTCGCTGAACGCTCCAGAGTGATCAATACGGGTGAAGTAGCCGTGGCAGCGAGCCAACGCGCACGGCCTCCTTTGTGAAGGGCGCGCTGCTTTTTAAATGCATGTAGACTATTTTAAGGACACGTTCTGCACCCAGGGGCAGTAGTGCCAGCCTTCGTTGAGCTCTGGAAGAAACGGGAAGGCATTTGTAAGGTCGCCTGGCTGCGCAGCCCTTGCCCCCCGAATCCCAAGAGGGGACGCGGCATTGCACGCCCTGGAATGTCGTGACGAATGCTGTCTCCTAGAGACTGAAGCAGTCACCTGATACATTCCTCCGGGCCTGGGGAGAGTCACCTGTCTCCAAAACAGGAGGCTGCCTATGCTGTTGACAGGCCCCAGCTGCCCCGTGCTCCTTGCCTGGAGGCTCTGGGCTGACGGTTCTGTGGGATATCCCACCCAGGCGTGGCATTTTCCACTTTTAACTCCTGCCAGAGGAAGGCACGGAGTCCTCCCGCTCGGGTTTGGTCTCTCCTTTTTATTTTCCCAAGCTCAGGGTTTAACAGTGACTGTCGAAGCTCTTCTAGAGCTTGACTCCCTCCCGCTCGCTCTCTCTCTCTCTCTCTGAGTATTGACTCCAAGCCAGGAATCCAGTTCCTGAACTCCGTTCTGAATTCCAGTCCTGTATCAAATACAAACGAAGGCACAACGTCCCCCGATGCACGTATACGTCCCCTCTCCCCACCCTCTGAGACATTTCAAGTCTATGGATAGTCCGTTGTAGCAACAAACACCCATAGGCTCTTTGCCAAGATCCACCAATGATTAACAGTTCGACACACGTGCCTTCTCGGTCTACACCCACACAACACACATCCTCTAAATAAACCAGTTGGAAAAAAAAATAAAAATAAAATAATAAACCAGTTGGAAGTCGTTCGCAGACATGGTCACTCTTCCCCCTTGATTACTTCACCACCTGGCTCCTAACACAAGGGCATCCTTCTTCACGGCCACAGTACGACGATGACATTTAGGATCCTCTGATAACCCAGCACACAGTCCGTTTTGGAAGGATCCAGGCGCGTGTTTTGCAGAAGGGTCCTCACTTTGGATACCACCTGTGTGCGATGATCCGATTCCCATTACTTTGGCAGGAATACGTGCCAGCTGGGGGGGGGGGGGACGTCCTCTGTGCTCACCCCAGGAGACAGGTGATGTCCTTTTGTCTGACCTTGAAGTCTGATCACTCAAGGCCAGAGCTGCCAGATTTGTCCATTTATGAGCCTTTTCCCCTTATTAACTAACAAGTAATAGAGGAGACTGAGGCTGGCTCTCGAAGTATCACCCCCACCGTCTTCCACCCAATGGGCCCGCATTCAACTCTGCTTTTTTTTTTTTTTTTTTTTGGTGTTCAATTTGCCAACATATAGAATAACACCCAGTGCCCGTCCCATCAAGTGCACCCTCAACTCTACTTTTAATGTCTGTTTGCTTTGGTTTTTTTCTACACGTCAGGTTTCAAAGGCATCAGCGGACCTCATGTCCTACTGTGAGGAGCATGCCAGGAGCGACCCTTTGCTGATAGGGATACCGACCTCAGAAAACCCTTTCAAGGATAAAAAAACTTGCATCATCCTATAGAGGAACAGTGAAAGGGCTCCTCGCCTCTCCTCAACAAAGCAAATTATGAGCAGCTCCTTGGAAGAAATTTACCTTCAGCTTATCTGGTAACCACTGCTAATAACTAAAATACTCTAACTTGGAATAATCGACTCCGACGTCTTTATTTTTCCAAGTTGCCTTTTCTTTAAAACACCTTTTTCTGATTTAATACGGAATAACGGTCTTCTTTTCCACTCGATAACTATGGTGTCCTCTTGGGTTACTGCTTAAGAAAAGTTGGTTTGGGCCATTTCGAAAAACAAAAACAAAAACAAAAACATGATGACTTAAGTCCTAAAGCCTTTACATCATCCTAGGGTTGTGCCGACCTGCACCGTGTCCCTGGGTGAGGAGCGCCGTGTGTGTAAGTCTTTGTATAAACACGTCTCAAGGCTTATTTCCTTGTTAAAAGGTCTCTCGGTTCCTCGGCTCCGGAAGCCAGGCCTCTGCCCTGTCGTATGTACGCAGTTCCCGTACAAAAAGTAAAGAACGTCCTAAGGCCGGAGCCACTGTAACTGAGTAAGGAAGACTCCTTGCTGACCTCTTAAGCTCATCAACTGCACCAAGTAAAATTAAAACCCGAACTACAGGCCCTCCTCTGAGGTTTTCCCAAGGGAGCCTTTGGGCTTCAGCGATCGCGGGTCTTGAGAAGGGGAAGAGGCCCCGGGCAGGACTGTGGGCAGCTGTTCCCCGGGGGCTCGTGTCCTCTGCAGTGAGGGGGACGTGCCCTGCAGGGGAAGGTCCGCCTTGATGCTTAAAGTAAAGGAGGGTCCACGGGAGCCCGGCGCAGAGAGAGCGAGAATGTGTGAAAGCCGTGGGCTTTTCTTAGCCAAACTTTGTGATTTCCTCCTCTCTGCCCTGCCCTTCAGCTCGCCTCTCCGGCCAGGACGGCTGTTCACAGAGGTGAGGCTCACCTCCCGGCCCCAACGGGGGGACCGTTTTGAAAGAACCCTACAGGAGCCAAAGTCATCAGATTTGTCAAATACCCGGGGGGGGGGGGGGGGGGCGTGTTCCCTGCTTGTCCCCACCCCCGGGGCAGGCTTAGACCTGGGGTACACTTGAGCGTCAGGGTGCCAGCAGCTGTCCTCAGGTTCCTGGATGTTCCTCTGGGTGTGAACGCAGCCCTCAAGTCCTGGGGCTTGCCCGTGGGCATCCCAAGGAATCTCCTAGGCCACAGAGTTATCTTAGTTTTATCAAAGAGGGAGGAAGGGCCCCCTTTTCTAAACGAAAAACGCTCCCTTAAGGGCGCACGCCATACACAAGCCTCTGATATTTTAATTCATCTTTAGTTCCTGAAAATATCTACTAATGAAGGATTAAAAGCTCACCTTCCAAAAGGATCCAGCCCCCAAGATGGAACTATTTACAGCGCTTTCCCCTAGTCCTACACGCTCTTGCTCTGCAACGCAAGCCCCCACCCTGCCCCGCCCCTACAGTCGCTCGTCCGGGTTCCGAGTCTGAAGCTGACTGGGGCTGAACAGATGCAGGGCTATTTTTAAGCTGCTCAAACCGAGTCAGGACTTCCCCAGCCACCTATCTTTTCAACATTATGAACTGCCCTCACTTTTCCAACATCATGTGAAAAATCATGCCACTGGCCTTAACCCCTTGACTTCTCCCGCTTGGTTTTGCAACACGCCCGGTTTCCAAGAAAATTACAGGCACCTGTTCAGGAGCGAGAGGGGTGACATTCGAAATGTGCACTAAAAACACATGACACTTAACGCTTCACTCCATGAGGCCTTTTCCTTTAACAAGTGTATTTTTCTACTGATGGTTTCAGAACACTAATCGTATTTTCATTCTGATTTTAACATTTTTCCTTAAGTATTTATAATGCAGCTTGTTAAATATTTTTATGAAATTTTATCATACCTACTCGGTATCTGTGCACCTCTTCAGTAGCAAGCATAAGTTTATTCTTTAGTACTGAATTATGTTCTTTTTAGCCAACGGGAGCCACGTAGGTTTTGCTCTCTATTTGTTGATATGCTTGTAGTGGGTAAGGAATGGACTTGAGGTCCCGGGAGGTTACATTTTTTGCCAGTCAGATATCATAAAGGCTAGGAGCACGACTGCCCTGTAGCTCTTAACTAGGCGTAGGGCATGTTCAAGAGAAGTGAAATCCCATCCTTTGACGCTGGACCCAGTGCGGAAAAATTGTAGCTAAACGTTGATTTACTTAACAGCTAGATGTCTATTTAAGAAAATCTATGTATAGGATATGCAGAAGTCACTTTTATTTATCAGGCTTTAATCTACTTATGAACCACGATTGAACTGTTCTGCAGCAGCTCGTTTATGATAATGGACAAATGCCCCGTATGCGGTGGGTTTCTTTCCCCAAAGCACCACTTTAAAGACACACTAATCACATAATATACGTGCAGCTTCTTGGCTTCATATCTAGGAAGCTATTTAAATAGGTTCATTATATTTTTGTCTTTAATACTGCTTCTGTCAACGCTGATCTTTTTTCTCATTCTTGTATGTTCGTTAGTGCATAAATCTGTCCAATCGAGGCCCCAGGACCATGGCAAAATTTCTTGACTCCAAAGTATTTTATAGAAACACTACCAGGTTGTCCACAAGGGTGGAGGTTGTAGTTACTTTTTCTTCCAAAAAGAATCTGGTTTTCACATTTCCTTACCTTATTAAAATCAAAGTGCCATAATTACCTTTTAAAGGAAGGGCCTGACCTGCTTTCTTTCTGTACTGTTTTTGTACTTTACTAATCTTTAAACTATCAAAGAAATTATACCAATGATTTAGCAATTTTGAGGCATAGGTTAGTTTAGGTAGTAAAAGAGGTGCTGAACGTTGTCTTCAGATGCCACCTTCTCAGCCAATTTACAACCAACAGAAGTGTTACCCGATTATTCCAGCTATTGATTGAAGATCTCTAGAGGCCCAAGAAATGAAGTACAGTACGTGTCAGTCCTTCTCAATAAAATATAATATTGGATTGTGTTATGAATTGTATTGATTTCTTTTATGGTGGAGCTGTTAATGGGAACAAGACACATGCATCAAATAGAATTATGTGTAAATTAAAATAGAACCCGTACCTAAAGTTGGGCGGCCTGGATCGTAGCCCTGGAGTGTTTTCCAGTCAATCTTGTGTCCCTGTGTCATGTGACTTTGGACAAGGCACTTCATCTTGCTGGGCCCCCGTTTCACCATCTGTAGAACAGGAGGCTTAAAGTAGATGATGGTGGGAACTTCCCCCAACCCCCCAGCAATGCCTCGGTCCAGCGGCCTACCCCCTCTACAGGTCCTGCCAACATGTCGGTGCTATAAGCTGCTTCAGATATACAATCGGTTCATCTATCACGTATGCTCATTTAATAGCTTTTGAAAGGCCCTTTTGTTACATAACTTTTTCTAGTTTTATGACTTGATTCCTGTAATGTCTTGTTTTTAGTCATGTAACTCTAAACATCCTTCACTTGATGTCTCAGTAATCTGCGTTTGATATATGGTTGAAGGGATTTTGTTATTTCATAGCATTCTTTGGCTACTCATCTGTCTAGCATCTTATTAACCTAAGCACTGTGATCATTGTTTGGAAATCTGTCCTATGGAAAGAATAAAAGCATTTACTTCACATGTACTTCACAGATTTGAAAGAAGTTTCATTAAAACGTTGTTCTCTTTAACAATGGATCAGTGCCTCACTGTATCATCCTACCCGTGGTTTGCTGAATAAATTAATAGAAGACCAGTTCTCTTCCCTTTCCCTCCATTCAGTTAACCTTTTCTGAACGCCTACTGAGAACCAGAAGTTGAACACAGGCTCTGACACTCGAATGAGCAAGACTCACACCAGCCTGAGCACAGCTCACAGTCCGGAGTAAGGTGGGTGGGAACGGCAGGTGCATAAACTAGTAATCAGAGTACCACGTGAGAAGGTGAACAGAGTACAGTACCGTGAGATCCCAGAGGAAGGAGAAGCAGCTCCGTTATCAGTGAAGTCTGAGAAGGTTTCCAAAGGAAACCTTTGGGTCTTGAGAAAAGAGAAACTTTGTAAGCACTGGAATGAAGTCTTGGGAGGAAGTGAAGGAAGAAGAGGAGAGTGGCCTCAAAACCAGGGTGCAGGGTGCTCCCATAGTACCCGTTTATCCTGTAAGCAACTGGAAGGCAGTGGAGGTTATTAAAGAGGAATGATACGACATCTAATGTGTGAGGGCTATTTCCTGTCCTGAGACACAACTGTGACCATGGAAACAGGTAAATGAAAAGGCCATTACACTCCCAATGACTCATATTCACCAAGTGTGTGCCAAAGGTACCCTACTCCTCCTTAGTTCCTTCTCCTAGGGCCAAGATTCCCGTGGAATGAAGGAAGAACATCATCATCCAGAAAGGGAAAAAAGGTGGCCAGTGACTGTCTGGTTATGGACCAGGCAGCAAACAATGATGATTCGTGCCTTCAGATGAGCCTTCTGTTGCTCTAGTTACTGTCTCCTTATCAGAGCCATCCATGCCTACTAAGGCCACTTAATTGTAGGCCAGCCCTGGGCAAACATGTACAGTTGGTCTCAGGAACCCCCACTTCAACTATCAGTTTTTTTTTTTTCAGAAAACAGTGTTTTCTTTGTCCTGAAGGAAAATACAATCCAAACAAATTCATCCTAAAATGCTAATGACTTAATGGTTAGTAGAAGATCACTGGAACTACAAAAGAGAACTATGGAAAGAGCAAAGCTTAGCATAAAGGGGCAAAAGTTAGAAGTTGTAGATCATCGAGAATTATACACATGAAGCATACCTATAGCCTATAAATTCTAGATCATCAATTATAAAAACAAGTAATTGAAATCATTGAGATACAGAATGGTAAGATCCCAGGTTTAGAAGTCTAAGAACTGTGCAACCAAAACATCTATGTGCAAGTTGCTACTGCTGGTCTCTAGATCCAGTCGCCACCCCCGTCCCCATCCTACCACACACACAATCTGTTTAGAGAAAAGTGACAGCCCTATTCACTAAAAGACTTTAAATCTGGTCCATAAGATAGTCATCCTGTGACATCATAAGGGCCCTGTGGATCCATAAGTTGATATATTAGGGGCAGGCCTAAGGCAGTCACACCCTGGAAAAACCTGGCCAGCAGTACCTGCTTCATTCCAGACAATGATAGACTGGAGCATTAATGTCCCCTAGGACCAGGTTAAGGACAAGCCTAAGTAAAAGCTGGCATGTGAACAGAATGGAAAAACCAGAAATAAACCCATGTTTATATGGTCATTCTATGACAAAGGAGGCAAGAATGTACAATGAGGAAAACAGTCTCTGTTAGATCGTGCTGGGAAAGAATGCAAAAACAATGAAACTGGACTACTTTTTATACCATATACAAACTCAAAATGGACTAAAGACCTAAAAATGAGACATAAAACCATAAAACTCCTAGAAGAAAACCCAGGCAATGATTTCTTTAACATCAGTCCATTTCCTTTCCTCCGGGAAAGGAAACAAAGGCAAAAACAAACTATTGGGACTACAGCAAAATAAAAGGCTTTTGCATAGTGAAGGAAACAAAATGAAAAGGCAACCTACTGAATGGGAGAAGATACTTGCAAATGATGTATCTGATAAGGGATTAATGTTCAAAATATATAAAGACCTTATACAACTCAACACACACACACACACACACACACACACCAATTAAAAATGGATAAGGGGCCCGAATAGACATTTTTCCAAGGAAGACATCCAGATGGCCAACAGACATGAAGCGGTGCTCAACATTACCAACATCAGAGAGATGTAAATCAAAACCACAGTGAGATACCACCTCACACCTGTCAGAATGACTAGACTCAAAAGAAATAACGTGTGGGGGTGAGGATGTAGAGAAAAGGAAGCCTCTTACACGGTTGGTAGGAATGCAAATCAATGCAACAATGTGAAAAACAGTATGGAGGTTCCTCAAAAAATTAAGAGTCAACATACCATATCGTCCAGTAATTCCCCTACTAGGTATTTATGCAAAGAAAACACAAACACGAATTTAAAAAGATATATGCAAAAAAATAAAATAAAAATATATATATGCACCCTTATGTTTATTGTAGTATTAAAATTTTAATTTTAGTATAGTCGACATAGTTTTAAGCGTACAATATAATGATTAAGCAATGCTATACATCACTCAATGCTCATCAAGACAAGTGTATTCTTAATTTCCTTCACCTATTTCACCCATTCCTCCACCCACCTCTCCTCTGGTAGCCATCTGTTTGTTCTCTACAGTTAAGAGTCTGGGGTTTTGTTTTGGTTTCTCTTTTTTTCCTTTGTTCATAATTCCACATATGAGTGAAATAATATTGGCATTTGTCCTCTGACTTTGAAATTACACTGTTTCATTTAGTGTAATATCATAGATCCATCCATGTTGTTGCAAATGGCAAGATTTCATTCTTTATAGCTGAATAATATTCCATCATTTTATATAAATATATATTCATATTCATCTATCCATGGACATTTCATTGCTTTCATATCTTGGCTATTGTAAATTATGCTGCAACATAGCCAAATTAGAGAAGCAGCCAAGCGTCTATGGGTAGATGAATGGATAAAGAAGAAGTAGCATACACACACACACACACACACACACACACACACAATGGTTTATTATTCAGCTATAAATAATGAAATCTTGCCACTTGCAATAACATGGATGGATCTAGGAGGGTATTACACCAAGTGAAATAAGCCAGTCAAAGAAAAACACGCACTATGTGAGTTCACTCATATGTGGAATCTAACAAAATTAAAAAACAAAAACAAAAACAGAAACCGACCCATAAACACAGAAAAGAATCTGGTGATTAGGGGATGGGGCAAAAAGGATAAAGTCAAGTGGGAAGTACAGACTCCTGGTTATGGAATTGATAGGTCACTGAGATACAAGGTACAGCGCAAAGAATATAGTCAACAGTATTATAATGTCATCATATAGCCACAGACGTCAGCTATTCTTGCAGGCATAGCATAATACACGGAGATGTGGAATCACTATGTTGTACACCTGAAACTAATGTAACATGTGTCAACCACACTTCAATTAAAAATTCTCAAAACAAACCCATGATGTAGTTCCTATTATTATCCCTGCTTTACATATGAGGAAATAGAAGCTTGAAGAGATCCAAATGCATATTTGATAGGCCTTTCAAAAACACTGAATTTTTTCATGAACAGTTAGTATGATGTAAAAGAAAGAACACGTGTCCTGGAATCAGGAAGTACAAGTTCTAGTCCAACTGCCACTAATTTGCTAGGCAACCTAAGGACCTTTAGGACTTCTGATCCTGTTTTCAGAAAAAAAGGATTTGAGAAAAGGATGAAGCCTGGGTAATTATTAGTATTTCTTCTAGCTTTAAATTTCATACAAATTTGAGAGATGAGAGCAATGCACTTTCAGTTACATTTTGCCATTTCCACTCCAGGTCATTTTACATTTTTTTCCTTGAATTAAAAATAGGAGGATCAAAGTCTAGAGTATGGGGTCAGGGAAGGATATGTGGGTTTGCTGTATGTAATTATAGGTATTTAAAAGATATTTTAAAAATCACTTCCTGATACTTCAGCTACTGACTCACCGGCAGGACTGGAAAAAATGTTTAAGGAAAAATGAATTGCAGAAAGGTATTTGATATATAGGCAATTAATAGAATTAAGAGAGCAAAACTCCAACAATGCCTACATAAGAGTTCAAAAACATAACTAACTACAAAAAAGAAAAATAGCTCCCTCAAATATTAAAGGTGAATAACAGGACATTTGGTTTTTAGAAGCAGGACAAAGAAGAATTCATTCATTTGTCGAAGTCCTATGAGGAATGTAGTAGTTCCTACTAGTCCTGTGCTAAATTTGTCCTAGGATAAACCCAGAAAAGACAAGGATCTCCCAGGATAGTTGGGGAAGGAGTTATAGGGTTGGGCTGTAGGAGATAACCAGATAAATTACTACTGAATGTGGTAAATGCTATTATAAAGAAGTTGGTTCTGAAAGAACAAGACAAAAATCACAGCAGGAAATATAAGTGGAAACAGAAATATGTAATATGCCTGATAGAGAAGTTAAGGTAATGATCATAAAGACACTTACTGGACTTCAGAAAAGGGTAGAGGACATCAGTGAGACCCTTGACAAAGAGATTTAAAAAAATAACCTGTCAGAGATGAAGAACTCAACAGATGAAATTAAAAATACAACAGTTGGAATAGTAGGCTACAGGAAGCAGAGGGGCATATCAGTGACCTGGAGGATAGGGTATGGGGAAACATGCTGAACAGGTGAGAGAAAATAAATGCTGCAAAATGAGAATAGACTTAGGAGAACTCAGCAACACCATCAAGCAGAATTAGCATTCACATTATAGGGATCCCAGAAGGAAAAGAGAGAGAAAAGGCAGGTGAGGTACAGAAAATGTATTTGAAGAAATAGCTGAAAATATCCTGAATCTGGGAAGAGAAGCAGAGATCCAGATTCAGAAGGCACAAAGATCCCCCAACATATTCAACCCAGGTCTACACCAAGCCACATAGTAATTAAAATGACAAAAAAAATAGTGATAATTTTAAAGGTTGCAAGAGAAAATAAAACAGTTATATACAAAGGAAACGCATAAGGCTATCACCTGACTTTTCAGCAGAAACTTTACAGGCCAGGAGACAGTGGCTCAATATATTTAAAGTGTGGAAAGGGAAAAATCTTCAGGCAAGAATAGTCCATCTAGGGGCGCCTGGGTGGCTCAGCCAATTAAGCATCTGCCTTTGGCCCAGGTCATGATCTCAGGGTCCTGGGACCAAGCCCCACATCAGGCTCCCTGCTCCCTACTTCTTCTCCCTCTGCCCTACCCTTCCCCCTGTTCATGCACTCACCCTCTCACTCTCTTAAAGAAATAAAATCTTGGGATCCCTGGGTGGCTCAGTGGTTTAGTGCCTGCCTTTGGCCCAGGGTGCGATCCTGGAGACCCGGGATCGAGTCCCACATCGGGCTTCCAGCATGGAGCCTGCTTCTCCCTCCTCCTGTGTCTTTGCCTCTCTCTCTCTCTCTAGGTCTATCATTCATAAATTAAATAGATAGATGATAGATAGATAGATAGATAGATAGATAGATAGATGATAGATAGATAGATCTTAAAAAAAAAAGAAATAAAATCTTAAAAGTCTATCCAGCAAGGCTATCATTCAGAATAAAAGATAAGAGTTTCCAAGACAAGAGTTAAGAACTCATGAACACTAAATCAGCCCTACTATAAATGTTAGGGGGGGGGGACCCTGAATGGAAAACAAAAGCTGCAAGTAAGAGTAAGAAAAATATGAAGCACAAAAGCAAAAATAAATATATATCTGTAAAAATTGGTCAAGAGAAGCACTAAATAGAAGAATGTAAAATATGATATCAAATATCTGAAACATGGAGTGGGGTACAGAATGAGTTTAAAATTAAGCAACCATCAGCTTCATATAGATCTCTAGATGCAGAATATGTTACATATAAACCAAATGGTAGTCACAAATCAAAGAGGAGTAACAGATATGCAAAAAACAAAGAATAAGGAATCCACGTATATCACTAAAGAAGACCAGCAAACCATGAAAGAGAAAAAAAGAAAACCACAAAACAATAATAAAATGGCAATAAATACATACCTATCAGCAATTACTTTGAATGTAAGTAGACTAAATGCTCGAATCAAAAGACAGCGGATTAAAAAAAAAGAAAGAAAAAGACAAAGGATGATGGAATGGATAGAAAAACAATACCCATCTATATGCTGCCTAATAGAGACTCATTTCACACCTAACTACACCTGCAAATTGAAAGTGAGGGGATGGAGAAATATTTATCATGCAGATGGCTGTCAAGATAGTTATATTGGACAGAAAAGACTTTAAAACAAAATCTGTAAAAAGAGCCAAGGACACTATAAAATCATAAAAAGGACAAATCAACAAGAAAATATAACAATTGGGGTGCTTGGGTTGCTCTGCTGGTTGAGTGTCCAACTCTTGGTTTCAACTTCAGTCATGATTTCAGGGTTGTGAGATCGAGCCCTGTGTCAGGCTCCATGCTCAGCAGGGAGTCTGCTTGAGGGTCTCCTGCACTCCTGCCCCTCCCCCTGCTTGTGCTCACTTTGTCTAAAACAAATCTTAAAAAAAAAAGATATAACAATTGTAAGTATTTATGTCCCCAACATAGGAGCACCCAAAACACATGTAGCATCTAAGAACAAACATAAAGGAACTATTCAATAATAATACGACAATAGTAAAGGACTTTAACACCCCACTCACCTCAATGGAAGGATCATCCAAACAGAAAACCGACAAGGAAACGGTGGTTTTGAATGATACACTGGGCCAGATGGATTTAAGATATATTCAGAACATTCCACCATAAAACAGTATGTATTCTAATACATACTCTTTTCAAGTACACATGGAACATTCTCCAGAATAGGTCACATATTAGGCCACAAAACAAGCCTCAACAAATTCAAAAAGATCAAAGCCATACCATGCATCTTTTCTGACCACAATACTATGAAACTAGAAATCAACCACAAAAAAAAAAAAAAAAGACAACCTGGGAATACCACAAATACATGAAGGCTAAATAACATCCTACGAAACAATAAATGAATCAAACAAGAAAATAAGAGAAGAAATAAAAAAGTACATGGAAACAAATGAAAATTAAAACATAATGGTCTAAAACCCTTGTGATACAGCAAAAGCTGTTCTAAGAGGGAAGTTTATAGCAACACAGGCCTAACTCAAGAAGCAAGAAAAGTCTCAAATAAACAACTTAACCTTACACCTAAAGGAACTAGAAAAACAAAACCCAAAGCCAGCAGAATGAAGAAAGAAGAGCAGAAATAAATGGTATAGAAAACACACACACACACACACACACACACAAATATAACAGGTCAATGAAACAAGGAGCTCTTTTTTTGAAAAAATTAACAAAATGGATAAACCTCTAGCCAGACTCATAATAGAGAAAGAGGACTAAAAATCAAAAATGAAAGAGGAGAAATAACAACCAACACCACAGAAATACAATTTTAAGAGAATATTATGAAGAGAATTTAAGAGAATATTATAATATATGAAGACATATATTATGAATATATGTCTAAGTTAGACAAATTAGACAACCTAGAAGAAATGGATAAATTCTTAGGAACATAACCTCCCAAAACTGAAGCAGGAAGAAACAAAAAATTTGAACAGACCAGTTACCATTAAGGAGATTAAATGAGTAATCAAAAAACTACTCGCAAACAGAAGTCCAGGACCAGATGGCTCACAGGTGAACTCTACCAGATATTTAAATATTTAATCAAACTATTTCAAAAAGTAGAAGGAAAACCTCCACATTCACTCTATGATGTCAGCTATCCCAAAACGAGATAAAGACGCCACAAAGAGAACTACAGGCCAAGATCTCTGATGAACACAGAAGCAAAGATCCTTAACAAAAATACTAGCAAACCAAATCCGATAATACAGTAAAAAGTATCATGGACCATGATCAAATGGGATTTTTCCTGGGTTGCAAGAGTGGTTTGACATTTGCAAATCAATAGGAGAAAGGATAAAAACCGTATGATCATGTCCATAGATGCAGAAAAAAAGCATTTGACAGAGTAAACACCCAGTCACGATCAAAGCCCTCAAAGTGGGCTTGAAGAATATACCTGAATAAAGGCCGCGTCTGGAAAAACCCACAGCAAACGTCATCCTCAATGGGGGGAGATCTGAGCGCTTTCCCCTCAGGCCCGGAGCCCGGCAGGGACGTCCACGCTCACCGCTGCTGTTCAACGTGGTACTGGAAGTCCCGGCCTCAGCCGTCAGACAACAAAAAGAAACAAAAGGCACCCAAATTGGTAAGAGCGACGAAGAACCAAATTAACAGAAACGGAGGAGAAACTAGCTTAGTCGAAATGAACACGGTCTAATTGGACGCTGGCTTCTCACTGTCCCCCCCGTTGGCTTACGAGGTTCCGGGGGGGGGGTCTTTTTTCTTTGACTCACCCTCTACTTTGCAAATACAGAGTAATTACGTAGAATACCTGCGAGGCACGCATACACAGAAAATCACTCGTGGGAGGCGTCATCGTCATTAGGTGACACGTGTCGGGCACCTCCAGGAACTGACCTAAGTGTTTTCCACACACGATCCCTTTAATCCTCGCAACAAACCAATGAAATACGCCTTGTGTTCATTCTCCCATTTTACAGGGGAAATCGCTGAGGCCCAGAGAAGGTACACTAACCTGCGCGGGTTCCAGCTATAGGATCAAGGACCGCCACCCCCCACCAAGGCCTTCCTGGCCGTAAGGGCCGGCTGTGTGGCCAGCTCCGTCCTTGACGGTCGTGCCGGGGGGCGACCTGAGGTCAGGAGGCTCCCCTCCAGGTGAGCCGATGCTCGTGAAAGGATTGCCTGGGTGACCGCAGTACAATGACGAACGGGGAGGCCATCGGAGTTAGGGGGTGATGCCGAGAAAGTGCGCGTAGTAGGTTCCTCCCGGACACTTGGCCGTAGGCGTCGTGTTAGGATAAAGCACGTTGGGGACACACGGACCACCCCTCGGTGATGAGGTCCAGGACGAGGGAGAGCGCGGTGGGGGACCGTGTCCTGGGGGGCTCCTTTAGCCGAGGCGCTGCCCACTTCCCAGGAGGCTCAGATCCACTTGGTCCCGTCCCCCAGGCTGACCCTGCGGCCCCCACCCCCGCCTCGGACAGATGCCCGGACTTCACCGTAACACCCTGAGGCTCGCTCTTCCTCACCCTGTGACCCTGGGGGAGCCTCTCCAAGCCTCAGCTGCTTCAGCGAGCAACCAAGTCAATAAATGTGAAGGCAGAGCCCCCAGGGGGCTCAGCGGGGGCGCCCAGGCCGTGACCTGGGTCTTGGGATCGAGTCCTGCGTAGGGCCCTGCGGGGAGCCTGCTTCTCCCTCGGCCTGTGCCTCTGCCTCTGTGTCTCTCGTGAAGAAATAAATAAAATCTTCATAAAAAAGTAAAATGTGAAAGTGTGTTATAGCCACAAAGTGCTATCAGAAAAATATGAACTAAAAAAAAAAAAAAAAAGAAAGAAAAAAATATGAACTGACTCCCTGCCCAGCTCCCATCTTGCAGCCTGGGCCGGGACCAAGCTGGGCCGGGTCCCCCATCCCAGGCTGGGGACAAGCTGGGAAGGGTCCTCCCAGGCTGGGCTGGGGATAAGCTGAGCAGGGTCCTCCCATCCCACCGAGGCACGTCCAGTGCACAGCAGATGGCTGCTCAGTGGCTCAGGGCCGCTCAGGGTGCGGGGCGTCCCGAGACTCAGCGACAGTCCCCGTAGGAAACTAGCAAATCTGTGTCCTCCTGGAGCACATCCTTCTTGGTCACAGCTCCTCCTGGAATCTCTTGGGCCAGGCAGAGAAGGCCCCGCTCAGCCCCCAGGGCCTGCGTCAGGGAGGCCCCCCCCACCCCGGGTCTGTGGGGCTCCTGCTGACCTTCTGGGGTGGGGGGGGGAGAGCCTCGAGCCCTCTCACGCTCCCCTAATGAGTTGCCTGGAGCTGAGCCTGCCCTGGGCCCCATTCAACCTGAAGCTCCGGGAGGGTCCTG
Source organism: Nyctereutes procyonoides (assembly GCF_905146905.1). Classification (NCBI taxonomy): domain Eukaryota; kingdom Metazoa; phylum Chordata; class Mammalia; order Carnivora; family Canidae; genus Nyctereutes; species Nyctereutes procyonoides. The sequence continues at coordinate 238,127 of NW_026575126.1, read as the reverse complement.
AAGCCCTGGGGCTTTACTGTCAGCAGGACAATTGAGAAAATCTGACAATGCAAACACCTCACTTTATACAGCAAAACCCGGAGCCCCAGGCAGAGAGATGTGAATTGTTGGGGGGAAAGTTGAACCCTGTGCTCAAAAGGATTAGGACGGGAAGCCCAAGGGGTGAGGCCCGGGGCAAACACGAAGTCCTCGTCTAAAGGGAGGCGCCTCCCGGCTCCCGGGTGTTGCCATGTATGGTAATAGAAATCAGAATTCTTCTAAAAAATGCCTCCTTGTGTGAATGTTGACAACTGATTTTTTAAAAATTTAAGCATTTGCCTGCCAGATTTCTCTTAGCTGCCAGGTTTTGCACGGACCTCGGGAGCCTTCGCATCTTTTCCTCGCCTCTCACTCTAGTGACAGCACCTGCCTCTTCCCCCAGTGTTAATGGTTACCTTTAAAGTCTTAAAAAACAATTTTTTTTTAATTAAGTGATTGAAAACGCTGACTTGTAGGGCCCTTCGTGGCCTGGCTCCCACCAGCCTTCCCAGTTCATCATCTATTGTCGGAAAAATGTGGATCCTAGAGCCGGCTTGCCTCCGTCTGCGCCCTGGGGTTGGGGCTTCCTGGCAGCGGGGCTCTGGGCAGACTCCCCCTCTGCGTCCCAGGCTCCTCATCTTCCAAGTAGTCCCCACTTCACGGTCGCTGGGAGTGAAGAGCTTAGAGCCGCGCTCAGCCCGTAGTAGGCTCTGAGCGTGTCGTTGGCCGCAGAAGCTCGCCCCATGCCTTCCGACTGCAGCTGCCCCTCCTAGGACTTTGCAGGGTCTGCTGGGAGGACCCCATCCCGCTGGGCTCACTGGCCGGCAAGCTCCCCCGGGAGCACTCACATCATCACGTCCTGCGTCCCACCCCTGCCTCCGTCGTCAGGCATCGCCACTGGAGGCAGGGACCTTGCTTTCTCCCTTTCGTACCCCAGGACCTAACACAGGATGCCAGGCACCTCCTTTCAATCAATAGTGTCAAAGGAATAAATGGGCCGATCTTGATTTTTCTTATTTGATTGTAACCCCAAGGTCAAACAGCCCCCTCGGCTGCATCTACGTAACCTCTGTAGCACCTGTCGCAGGACCAGATCCATAGTCAATTAAGTAATTTCTGTGGTTTGCAAAAATACAGAGCCCGTGTCTGATGGGAGGGCTCCCCGCCATCCCCGTGGGCCCTCCAGAGGCTTCTCCCACTCGCAGTTCCTTGGGCCTTTCCTGTTACCCGGCGCTCCCTGCTTTCGATCAGATCTTTGATGTACGGGTCTCGGGTCTCGTTGCTTGAGGTTCCTTGAGGCCAGAGTAGGTGCCTGATTTTCCCACCATAACCACCCGGTTCCTTGCCCAGAGTGAACACTCCCTACGTATTTCTTGGTGTTCTTCATGAATTCAGGCTTTTTGCAGAGTTTCTTAAGTTTTTCTAAGGATTGTTAAAAAGAAAGAAAAAGATTCAATTTCAGGGACGCTGGTCCCACATTAAATCACGCCGTCGGGAGTTTTGTCCGTTTCAAAGACACCCATCTCGCTGCCTGCAGCCTATTGCCACATGTCAAAGAATAAAATTTAATATGTAGAGTTGACAATTAAGGAAACGATGATTTCACAAGCGTTACAGTAAAGCATCTCAAAAGATGCTTTGGAAATGCTGCTTCCGTTGGCAGGACCAAAGTGCTCTTTCCTAGAAATAACCCCTTTTTATTTAATTGGGAAATGATATATTATAGGAGATCCGTTACTTCAGGAGTCCCTTTATTACAGAAGTTTAACTTAGTGGGGACCTCGGTTGATCGTCGTAAACACCGCCGCCGCCTCCCTGGACGCTGAAGCGAAGTTGCGGGGGGGGGGGGATATAGGTATTTTCCACATACAACACCCCGGGGGTAGACGAAGGGCCTTTTGTTCCTGCGGTGACATTTCCACCTACTTGCAATAAGTGGGCTTAGTAGCACTTACGGCAACAAGTGAAGAATATTAACATCAGTCAGAGGCAGACGTTGCCCAGGGAATTGCACGCTTGCTTCCAATCGACTCCACTGCTTCAACGAGTGGGGTTCTCAAGGCCGCGTTAACTGTGCTATGCTGTCAGAATAACAACAGAATTAAAAAGCAAAAAAAAAAAAAAAAAAAAACAGTTTTGCTTTATTGTTGGGATCTTCCCGAAACAAAACAATCTGAAGAACGGATACTGCGGCTTCGTATCTCTAAGCTCTATGAATTTATAGATTTGAAACTCCCCCTTTCTCAAAACAAACATGTTTTAAGGCATCAGGGAAGCCTGTGTGAGGATCTTTAGGCTCCCGATTGCTGTCACTTGCGTTTCAGGAATGGGCCCCATTGAGCACCGCTCAGGAGCCAGGTGGTTTGCATTTATTTCTAGATCATTCGTTGAGTCAACAGATATTAATGCAATACCTACGGCTTGCTGAGAAGAGCACTAGACCTTGGGCTGCAGTCGTGAAGCCGACATGAGCTCTTACGTCCGGGGAAGGTATGGTTTTGTAGAAGAGGGAACAATTCTGGGTCATTTTACCTCCATTTTACAGATGGGAACGAGACGCAGAGGACTTGGTGCTGGCAGCGCTCCGTGGTCTTTACACCAACACTGCTGCCCTCATCTCTGCTTTCCTGGCTTAAGTCACTCGTTTTTGCAAGGGTTTTTTTAAAATTTTTTTAAGTCTTATTTATTTATTTGAAAGAGAGCGAGCTAGCAAGCGCGAGCAGGGGGAGCAGCAGAGGGAGAGGGAGAGCAGCCCCCCGGCCCCCGCTGAGCAGGGAGCTGCCCCAGGACTCCATCCCAGGACCCGGGATCACGGCCTGAGCCGGCGAAGGCAGCCGCTTAACCGACGGAGCCACCAGGCGCCCCTGTGCCAGGGTTCTTACTCAAGCAACTGCAGAAGAGGATTGAAAATCCTTAGGAAGATAAGAAAATCCTATTCAAAACTCCCTGTGCTCCATCTTTCGATAAAACACGTATTATATGCCACTTCCGTTCTGGACCGGGCACCAGCTGAAATAAAATGCAATGAGCTTGAACAAGGCCTAGGGGATCCCTGGGTGGCTCGGCGGTTTAGCGCCTGCCTTTGGCCCAGGGCATGGCCCCGAGGTCCTGGGATCGAGTCCCACGTCAGGCTCCCAGCATTGAGCCTGCTTCTCCCTCCTCCTGTGTCTCTGCCTCTCTCTCTGTGTCTATCATAAATAAACCTTTAAGAAAAAAAAAAAAAAACAAGGCCTAAAAGCCCACATTTCTAGCAGACGTGAAAAAGCGGAGACAATTGCGAGGTGAAGGGCTCCTGGGTCTAGGCTATTCATAAGTCGCAGAAACTTGGAACTTTTGTTACCATTAGTTGGTTTGGTTTCTCTCCCGACTATTTTTTCCTATAATTCCACGTAGTCGTGACAAGGACGGGAGACGGATGGCGGGGGAGCTGTGCGGGGTGCCATTTGCCAAATAGGCAAAAACAACAACAAAAAAAAATCCTGCGGACCGAAGCTATGTTCGGCTTCTCCTCAGTAAGCACTTTTGCTTTCCTCGGCGGCGCCCACGGGGACGGCTGCCGCTGGTTACGGGCGGCTGCTCCAGCCCGGAGGGGACTGTCCTGCTGAAGCCTCTCATCGGTCTCGCGCTCTTCTCCCGCGTCTCCTCTACTTTAAGCAGAGCCCTGAAACCGCGGCAGGGATGCTCCGCAGAGAGACCCGGAGCTCCCCAGAGGAGGCCCCGGGAGCCTTCCCAGGCCAGGTCCCTGTTTGTTCCTTAAACGCGGCTCTGCAAGCTGCACAGCCTTGGACTGCTGGTCCCTCCCTGATCGTCACCTCCAGCCTCTTATCCCAGCACCCCCTTTCAGCCCCGTGTTATCTCCCCCGAACACTGGTCCCGTCACTCCCGGCGTGAAGGCCTCTGCTGAGTCCCCAGTTTACGGGAGGAAGCCCCTGCTGCAGGGGGACACAGGATGCCCTAGGAGCCCCCTGCAGGGGGACACAGGATGCCTAGGGAGCCGGGCCTAACCGCCCCCCCCACCTGATCTCTGCCTTCCCCTCTGCACCGGAGGCGCCCACAACCAGCCTTTGTTCCCTCCGCAGGGTTTGGTCTTTCAGGGCTTCCACACCTTGGCACAGACCAGTGTTGCTGCCACCAACATCCTTTTCCTCTCTAGCTGGGGAAATGAAACTCGAGTTTAAAGACCCACAGAAAGTGATCTCTCCACTGTGAGACTTCTCTGGTCTTGCAAGTAACTTGGATCACTTGCTCCTCTTTGCTTCCTTAGCATTTTGCATTTATGCTTCCTAGGACATTGGGGTCACCAAACAATAATTATTCAGTTTTTTTTTTTTGCAAGTGTAATCTCTAACACTTCCCTAACTGCAACCCCAACTCCTCTTAAACCACCTTTGGTTTTTGGACTTTGGACATAGTGTAGAGTAGGGCACCAGTAAAATGTCTGTTAAAGTAATAAAACTATGCACGTCCAGCACAAACGTCTAGAAGCAGAAACATATACATACATGCACACCTAGTTTTCCATGCAGAGACACATATACTACAGATAGATGATTTCAGAAGGGTTTTTTAATTTTTCCATATAAAAAAACTTGTTTAAAATACATTCTAACTTAAAAGAAACAAAAGCACACACTGAGAAACGATGCAATTATTCCATACCAGTTTATTGCAGGTATTGTGTTTCAAAAAATTTATAGCATAAATAACTTCTCATGTCATAAAATAACTTAGTACAATTTATAATAAAACTTTTGAGAATTTAACATCTCATCAAAATACAATAAAATATGGTTTTAAAATAGGATTAACCCTTTCTGCTTTTCTTTTACTTGAGGGCATATAAACCAAAAATACCCAAGCTACTGCTGCACATTTGAACTTTAACAAAGCACATTTGGTTTATTTAAATGTAACTCAACCATCCTAAATTAATACATAGTTTGTTTTCCTTCCTGCGTGGTTCTTTGTAATTTTTGTTCCTTTTGACTTGTATTTGTTTCAACACAGCTTCCTTCTTCATTTTCACCTCTTTCCATCTGCAAAGTCATCTAGCTCCGGGCCCCCGGAATCTGTAGTTGAACTCACTCAGCCCCTTGACATCAGTTTCTGTAATCCTTGCATCAGTGTGGGGAGTAACTGCTTGAGTAACTACAAAGGTATTTCAAAACTTCAGTGCAATTTGGTTCAGTTATTTTCATTCAGATGCCATCACCGTTCAGGGAGGTTAATCACTGGAACCCACTGATCCATGTAGCGACTTTCCCGGCAAAAACAAATAAGTTGACTTAAGGCAGGATCCTTCCACTGTGAGGAATGGGGATTCTGGAAACAAATTGAGAAAAAAAAATACATTTACTATTAAAAAAGGAAAAAAAGGCAGCATTTACTAATAATTACACTCATTTCGAGGGAAAGACAACTTGAGCATTCTGTACTTTGGCTGTGTGACAAGAGACCAGTTACAACCATAAAAAGATCAATTTTTCTTGGTAGCTGATTTCTGGGGAAATCACTACGTAATGCTCTAAAGCACACCCTGCAAGCATGCATGGGTGCAGCCCTCCGCACCGCGAACGTGGGACTGCAGGATGTTTATTGCATTTTTGCAGGAGAGTAGCATTCACAGGCTTGTCCCCTGGAAGCCACCTGAGCGAAACAGCTCGGACAAAGATCTCCATGCCCCGAGCGCAGGGAGAGGCGAGCCCCGAGCCCCTAACAGTTCGCTGGAACTGCCACCGGTCATCCTCCCCAAAGACAGGGTGGTAGTTTCCAGGACACACAAATAGATTAGGCCGCCACTTACCTAGACCAGCCCATAAGTGGTAGAATGTAAAAGACAAAACTGTCCTATTTATCTCTGGAAACACAAGTTATCTTCCCACCAAAGGTAGTCATGGGGGAGGGGGGGAGGTCCATTAAAAAAAAAAATCCAAGATTGCAAAGAAAAAATTCCCATTCCGTCCTCTTCATGTATTTCTAGGGAATTAATAAGGTCGGTCTCCTACACCGCTTCTATTTTTAGCTTGGAGCGCTGGAGGACGAGGCCGACTCCTTAATGAGGGGGAGCCAGGAATTTATTTGGCTGAACCTAATCTGCCTGCTAAGGGAGTCGGTCACGGGAGGCAGCGCCAGCGCCGCGGAGGTGGGGAGGGGCCGCCGTGCTGACTCACGAGGCTCCTTCCCCGCGGCTCCCGCGTGCTCGGACACGTCCCGGCCGGCCTGCCCGCCCGCCCGGGATGGGGCCACACCTGTCGGCTGCGGTCAGGAGCTCAGCCCCGCCACCGACCCCGGGGCTCACGGGCACCAGGACCTCCGGCCCCGGCCCCGTGCACCACTCCCCCAGCCTCACCGTCACCAGGACGGCCGGCCCCGACCGCGTGCACCACCCCCCGACCGCGTGCACCACCCCCCGACCCCGTGCACACACACACACACACACACCCCCCCCCCGCCTCACCGTCACCAGGACCTCTGGCCCCGTGCACCCCTGCACCCCTGCCCAGCCTCACCGTCACCAGGACGGCCCGCCCCGACCCCGCGCACGCCCACCCCCCCTCCCCCGGCCCCGTGCACCCCTGCACCCTGCCCAGCCTCACCGTCACCAGGACGGTCCGGCCCTTCCCCCGTGCACCACCCCTCGACCCCGTGCACCCCTCCCAGCCTCACCGTCACCAGGATGGCCGGCCCCGACCCCGTACACCACCCCCCAACCCCGTGCACACCCCCCCCCCCGCCTCACCGTCACCAGGACCTCTGGCCCCGTGCACCCCACCCTGCCCAGCCTCACCGTCACCAGGACGGCCCGGCCCCGACCCCGTGCACCACCACCCCCCCCCGGGCCCCGTGCACCCCTGCACCCCTGCCCAGCCTCATCGTCACCAGGACGGCCCGGCCCTTCTCCCGTGCACCCCCCCCCCCCGTGCACCACCCCTTGACCCCGTGCACCCCCCCCCAGCCTCACCGTCACCAGGACGGTCCGGCCCTTCCCCCGTGCACCACCCCTCGACCCCGTGCACCCCCCCCCAGCCTCACCGTCACCAGGATGGCCGGCCCCGACCCCGTGCACACCCCAACCCGCACCCCCCAGCCTCACCGTCACCAGGACGCAGTGCAGGTCCGGGGGCTGCTCGGCGCCCTCGCTCGCGGGGCCGGCGTGGGGCTCGAGGAGCAGCAGCTCGGCCAGGCGGCCCGGGTTGCTGACGCGCAGGATGTCGATGTCGTTCTCGCAGCAGAAGGCCTGGATCAGGGTGAAGTGGATCTGCAGCGCCACGTCCCTGTCGTCGTCCTCGTCGGCCGCCAGCAGGCACAGCACCACGTTGTCCGGGTCGCTGCGGGCGGCGGGGGCGGCTGAGCGCGCGGGCCCCGGGGTCCCAGGGTCGCGCCCGCCCGCCGCCCCCGGGCCAGGTGGGGGGCTCCCGGGGGCAGATGAGGGGCTCTACGGGGGCAGGTGGGGGCTCCCCGGGGGCAGATGAGGGGCTCTGCGGGGGCAGGTGGGGGCCCCCCCCGAGGACAGGTGGGGGCTCCCCGGGGTCGCCTGGGGGGGCTCTCCAGGGGGCAGGTGGGGGCTCCGCGGGGGCAGGTGGAGGACTCACTCCCAGGGGGCAGGTGGGGGACTCCCCGGGGCAGGTGGGGGGGGGGGCTCTCCGGGGGCAGGTGCGGGGCAAGTGGGGGGGCTCCACGGGGTCGCCTCGGGGGGGCTCTCCCGGGGCAGGTGGAAGACTCACTCCCCGGGGGCAGGTGGGGGGCTCCCCGGGGTCGCCTTGTGGGGAGCTCTCCGGGGGCAGGCGGGGGCTGCGCGGGGTCGCCGGGGGGGGGGGGGGGGCGGGGCCCCCACTCACACGTTGAGCAGCTTGGCCGCCTCGTACACGCCGACGGTGATGGTGCGCTGACTCAGGGCTTTGCTGAGCACCTCCTCCAGGGCGTCCCCCACCTTGTCCATCCTGCCCGGGAGCCAGCGCCGGCCGCGTCAGCCCAGGCCCGGCCCGCCAGCCGCCCTCCGACCCCATCGCCCTCCCCGACGCCGCCGCCAGGGCCCGCGGGGAGGGGCGCGTCCGCCCGCCCGCCCGTCCGCCCGTCCGTCCGCCGGCGCCTCGGGGGCGGTGCCCGGGGCGGGCGGGAGGCGCCCCGCAGACCGCGCGGGCGAGAGGCGCTCGGGAGGCCGCCGCCCTACCTTTCGCTCTTCTGCTCCGCGGCCGAGAATTCCTCCAAAGTCATATTGCAGCTGCGGGTCCGCCCCAGGGCGCGCGTGCGGGCTGCTCGGGCCTCTGCGGGCGCGCGGCGCCTGGCGTCTGCACCGCGTCCGTCCGCCCGTCCGTCCGCCCGCCCGTCCGCGGCCCGCTCCGCCCGCCCCGCCCCTGCGCCCGCCGCCGCCGCAGCCACTGGGACAAAGGCCCCCTCGCCGGCCTTATGGGGCCGACCGCAGCCAATCACCACCCGCCTCATTTGCATGCGCACAGCCATTGGGTTATGCAAATCAGCCTGCCCCGACCATGTGACCCCGGCTCCAGGACCCGCGGGGAGAGGAGCGGAAGGGGGCGGAGCCACGCGGAAGGCGGGCGGCCTAGGGGGCGGGGCGGGCGGCCTAGGGGGCGGGGCGGGGAGGGGGAGGGCCGCGCAGGGAGGGGGAGGGCGGGGAGGGCGGGGAGGGCGGGGCGGGTCCGGAGCCGACTCTGATCCTGTGGGAGGCTCCGAGGAGGGTGGGGGCGTCTCTGCAGCGGCGGGGCGGAGGGGTGCCTTCCACTTGAGCCCCGAGCAGGCTGCCAACTGTTTTTCTGGTTGGTGCACATTTTTTTATTGTCGTTTCATGTCTTTTGTTTTTAGCAGTTGCTATTAAAGTCTATTTCCAGGGCTAATGCACCCAAGTCTAGTAATTATTAGTAAGCAGGTTACATAAAAAGAGTGTTTCAGACCTCTGGGGCAAAGTTGACTTCAGAAGTGTTGTTTATGTAAGTCTAGGCAAGCTGCTTATTAGTAGTAGTATTATTTCGGTGCCCTGATGGCTGGTTTGATTTATTTTTGGAAGGTTGCAAGGGTTGGAAGCTCAAAAAAGAAAAATCAACACATTTGTGTTTGGTAATGGCACGGAACCAAGCTGGAATCTTTTCCACGGAAAGCAGAGAGGCTTCCCACCTGCCCAGGGTGACTCTGGAAACCCTGGTCAGGAGGGGGGGCCGCATGTGCATTTGCTGGACTTACGACCCAAATTCACCTTTCCCAGAGAGCTTTTCCCAAAGGAGGACCCTTCTGCACCGCCCCAGCTAAGAGACACACACGTCTGACGCCCACACAAGTCTAAATTCAAAATACTCTCAATATGCCCTAAGCTTCCTTTCACAAGGCAAGTATGTCACTACCTTCCACAGAGAGCCTGTGATCTCACTGTGAGTTATTGATGTTAGATGCTGAATCATGAAGCTGCAGCTATAGGACCTTTTAGTCATACGCTAAAATTTCACCTTTGAGATAATGGCAACCTGTGGGTGGAAAGCAAGCAGAAGTTACACACTTCTGAAAAGCAGACTTCAGTGGATAGACTTTGACTTCATAGGTTGAAAGTTCTCGCCTTTGTTTTATGAGTGTATGCGATAAATGCAAGAACAAGTCTTAAACCTATTGAAGTCACCAAAAGTGGTGAAAATGCCTCCCGTATGCTCTCATTCGAAACAGTGCTTTGCATTATTAAGGTCTCCGGATAGCCAGAGGTCAGAGAAGTAATTTTTTGCAAAGGTGCATAGGAGTTTTTGCACCTGCATGTTTGTATCATTCTAGACGAAATATTCTCCAGCTCTCTTGATCTTAATTTAGTGGAAAAGAAAAGTGATATGTTGGTTTTCTGGCTCATTTGTTTGAGCTGACATTTTGCACTTAATCCCTAACTGCACCGTCAGCAAGGGGCCGTGTTTGAGTGAAGGAATGGCCACGGCCAAGGGCTAATTTACCCAGGGGTGCATGTGGATTTCATACCTGAGCCCTAAATCCTAACTTGTAATGCCTTTGTTAAAGAATTCCTCAAAACTGAAATCTAGGTGGGTGCTGAAATACTTTCAGTTCTGCAAACCAAACCCGAGTCACAAACAGGGCCTGAGTCATCGTTCGGAAACTGTTGAATGTGTTCTATGGAACTTCAAGGTTCTATCCACTAGGTGTTTCTTACAGGTTCTTTGGGAGAAAGTGTGATCACAGCAAGTGACAAAGAATTAGGGAATTATGTGAGTTTATTGATAGCAGGCCCTGTGACTTCCTGAACTTAGTGTTCTCAGCATCTCATGCAGTTTCTGCATTTGACAAAACAGTCAACGTTTTATTAAGTTGACTAGAATCCGAGAGCTGAACAAGATCTCAGGATCCAACAGTCCTGTGCGGTGCATGACTCTTCTTTAAGATATTACACCTGTAACTGATTTAAAAAAAAAAGTTTTGGTATCACACTGTATACCAAGAACTGTACAATCCCTGGTCCTTTGCCTTTAAAGTGTTTGCCATCTAATTGGTATGCCCATGCTTGGACTGGTTTTTGGGACAAAATAGTGTGCACTGTCATCAGCTAGCTGTGCTGAAAGTCCCATGACTTTAGTCATCTGAACGGAAGCTGTAGGACAGAACCCATGTATTGTTTAGGCCAATTCAAATGAACCACGGCCCTGATAATGCCCCACCCAGGTCAACTGTATACAGTGAAAATGTGGTATGATGTGGTTATTTCTTAACATAGGCTTAGTCCCTCACTCGAAAACTATACTGTGGTCTACATTTGGCCTCAAGGGAAAGGGACTTCAAGTGTTATGGGTTCTCTGTGAGCTAAGCCTAGCCTCCCAGTATTCAAAAACACTCATTTGTCATGCTTTCTGACTCAGATATGTTACATCATTTCACCTCATTGCTGAGTCTGCCTAGAATGTTTCATCAGGGATTGTCTTCCAGCCGTGGTCCTCTTGGCTGAAAGTAGGAGCCCCCATTTCCCTACAGTTAGGTTACCGCTATATATCAGAATGATCACAGATGAGGATTTATTTCATAAGCACTTATTTGCCCCGGGCGGGGGGGGGGGTGTTGCTATCCAATGACAGATCAGAGGAATGTCCCGCAGTCAGTATAGAACCTGTGTGCATATGTTTTTTAAAAAATAACTCTAATAGGTGAAATCATTTTAAAAACTATTCCAGGTAGCCCCGAGTACTTGACCTGCATAGGACTACAGTGACCTGTAGTAATATTTGTAAGGATGCCAAATGGTTTTATTCGGAAACCAGGTGAAAATATGTACTCAAGAATTGTTAAATTATTTTACTACTGCTACCTACTGTGCATGTTGAGTCTTTTTGATATTTTTCTTTGCTTTTATTATATGTGTAGTGTATTTCTACTGATTCTATAGTGTAGAAAAACCCTTTTTCTCAAAACTTAATCCTATAACATCCAAAGGAAATATGATGCTTATTATTTCAGTATTACATCATTTTATATATTAAAGGAGATCCATTAAGCTATGATACAGTTACCTAAGTATAACTATATAACTATTATATTTTATTATTAAAAATCATAAGATTTCTGATATATTTTTTCTGTAAGTCTGGTATAGCTAGTTTCTAAAGGCACGCTGTGAATTTTCTTTATTTTTTTCTCCCAGAGAAGGTCATTCAGACAAAATTTACTGTCACCTAAAAATGTGTTGTTTTTTAGGATCAATGTTTCCACTTGAATTTAACATAAATGTTTAGCTTCTTGGACTATCCCTGTGGTAGGCAAATTCCAAGATGACCTCAATGATCTCTAACCCCTGGTGTGAAGCTCTGTATATTCCTCTTCCCTTGAGTGTGGAAAGAATCTACGCCTTGTTTCTAACCAACTGAATATGGCAATGGTGCTGGGCTATCACACCCACGATCATATTAGATTCTGTGGCAAAGGTGAAAGGATTTCACAAATGCAATTAGGTACCTAAATCAGCTGACTCTGAGTTAATTGAGAGGGAGATTAGGCTAGATGGGCCTGGCCTAATCAAGTGAGTCCTTGAAAGAAGGCTTAGGCCTTCCCTGAAGAGATACTAGAAGCATCAGAGACTCTCCATCACGGGCTCTGAAGAAGCAAAATTTCATGAATTCGGCAGTACCCAACACCTGGAGGGACTTCAGAAATGGACCATTCCTAGTCAGTCCCTCAGATGAGGATGCAGGCCTGGGTCACACTGATTTTAGCCTTGTAAGATTGTGAGAAGGGAGCCAAACTGAGCCTGACCTTCTGACCTGCAGAAACTGTGAAATCATAACTCAGGGTTGCTAGAAGCCACTAAGTTTGGGGTAGTTTGTTATATAGCATCAGAAACCTAACATGAGGGATCCCTGGGTGGCGCAGCGGTTTAGCGCCTGCCTTTGGCCCAGGGCACGATCCTGGAGACCCGGGATCGAATCCCACGTCGGGCTCCCGGTGCATGGAGCCTGCTTCTCCCTCTTCCTGTGTCTCTGCCTCTCTCTCTCATTCTGTGTGACTATCATAAATAAGTAAAAAAAATTAAAAAAAAATAAAAAAAAGAAACCTAACATGAGCCCCCTACTGCCATCTCGTCGTGTGTTCAATAAATCCTTATCCTTTGCAAATACTCTTCAGTTATTAATATAATATTCATGGCAGTGGACTCATGCTGTTGCTTTCAGCCTTATGCCAAACACCTTGTGTTGACATCAGCTGTTCCCATTTCACCAGCCATGCAGGAGCTCGCCAGTGGAGGTGTCAAATGAAGAGACTCACTAGAACATTCCTCGCTAGAAGGACCCCCTCACCCTGTTCCTCACCTCCCCACTGAGTCGAGTGATGTCAGGAGGCATTTATTTTAGTAGGAACGGTCTCTCTGTGGATGTCCCTGAATGGTGGACTAATCACTGGTGAGGCAGGAGGTGGTCTGAGGTGGTAACTGGCCAATGGTACTTGAAAAGGTTCCTGAGTTTTCTATCTCTGAAAGAAGACAGATCATTCTTTTCACCTATTACTTAATTGCAAAGCTTTCTTCTTCCCAGCTCTTAACAGCTCAGTCCTTGGACCTCTTCTCTTCTCTGCCTATACTCGCTCTTTTGGTGACCTCATCCGTGGCTTTAAACATTCATATGCTGATAACTCCCAAATATACTTCCAATATGGCCAGTCATCATTCTTGAACCTCAGGCTTACTCATCATCTCGGTCTCAATATACAATAAGCATCTCAGACTTAAAATGACAAAAGTTGACCTTCTGATTATCCTTCTATAGGTCGATGGCAATTCCATCCTTCCTGTTTTTCAGCCTCCAAACAGTGGTGTCATCCTTGACTTCTTTCCTTCACAACCCATATCCAGTCCATCAGCGAACCCTATCAGCTTACCTCAGAATGAAAAATAATTCAACCAATTCTCAGGGCTGCCACCACCACCACCATCATCTCCCACCTGGATCACTGCAATAAATGATCTCTGCCTCTGCTTTTGCCCTTCCTCTGCTTACCTCCAGCAGCCAAAGCAATTCTATAAATAGCAAGTCAAGTCACAGTCGATTCTCTGGCCCAGACTTACATTAGACCCTCTTTTTGCTAAGAGTAAAAGCAAAGTGCTTACTATGGCTTAAAAGAACCTACAAAATCTGTCCACCATGATCAAAATGCTCTGGAATGGTGGTAGTGATAATTGCACAGCTCTGTTACCATATTAAAAACAACTGAACAGTGCATGTAGGGTAAATTATACGGAACGTGAATTACAGCTCAATAAAGCTGTTGTTAAAAATATGTATCAGCTCCCATCTCCAATCTCATCTTCTACTGCTCTCTCCTGGGCTCATCCCCCTCTGGCCACACTGACTTTCCTTTTGCCTCAGGGTCTTTGTACTGCCTGCCTGGAATATCCTTTGTCCTGATAACCACTTTGCTCACTCCCCTCAAGTCCCCTTCTTAAAGAGGCCTGTCCTGACCACTGAAGTTGCCGTATCCAGCATGTCTGATCTCCTAAGCCCTGTTCCCTCTCTCTTCAGCAAATTATATCAGTGGTCACTTTCTGATAGATAGGTAGATTTCATTTAAATTCAAATTAGTTAACATAGAGCGTGATATTAGTTTCCGGGGTAGAATTTAGTGATTCTTCAATTACATAGAACACCCAGCGCTCCTCACACCAAGTGCCCTCCTTAATAATGCCCATCACCCAGTTACCCCATCCTCCCACCCACCTCCCCTCCAGCAACTTTGTTTATTCCCTTCTTGTTAAAGAGTCTCTTGCCTCCCTGTTTTCATCTTATTTTATTTTTCCTTCCCTTCCCTCCTGATCCTCTGTTTTGTTTCTTAAATTCCACATATGAGTGAGATCACATGGTATTTGTATTTCTCTGGCTGACTTATTTCAATTAGCATAATATCCTCTAGTTCCTTCCACATCATTGCAAATGGCAAGATTTCATTTTTTTTGGTGGTGGAGTAATATTCCATTGTATGTGTTTATATATATATATATATATATATTTATAGGCATGTATGTGTACATACATATACATATACCCAGCACATCTTTATCCGGTCATCTGTCGATGGACATCTGGGCCTTTTCCAAATTTTGGCCATTGTGGACATTACTACTGTAAACACTGGGATGCAGGTGCCTCTTCAAATCACTATATTCGTATCCTTTGGATAAATTCCTACTAGTGCAATTGCTGAATCGCAGGGTAGCTCTATTTTTAACTTCTCGAGGAACCTCCACGCTGTTCTCCACAGCGGCTGCACAAGCTTGCATTCCCATCAACAGTGCAAGAGGGTTTCCCTTTCTCCACATTCTCGCCAATATCTGTTGTTTCTGAGTTACTAATTTTAGCCATTCTGACTGGTATCTACCTCATTGTGGTTTTGATTTGTATCTCCCTGAAGATGAGTGACGCTGAGCATTTTTTCACGTGTCTGTTGGCCATCTGTAGGCCTTCTCTGGAGAAATGTCTGTTCATGTCTTCTGTCCATTTCTTGATTGGATTTATTGTTTTTTGGGTGTTGAGTTTGACAAGCTCTTTACACATCTTGGATACTAGCCCTTTATCTGATAGGTTGTTTTCCAATATCTTCTCCCATTCTGTCCGTTGTCTTTTAGTTTTGTTGACTGTTTCCTTTGCTGTGCAAAAGCTTTTTTATCTTGATGAAATCCCAGGAATTCATTTTTGCTTTTGTTTCCCTTGACTTACTTCTGTATGTTGTCTACTATCTATCTCTACTCCCTTGGTACAAATTCAATGCAGTAGGATTTGTTTTGTTCACCGGTTGATCCCTAAGTGTTTAGAATAGTGCCTGGCACAGAGTGCGCTCTCAGTAAATATTAAATCAGACCCCGTTGAATGAATAAGTTGTGTAGATTCAAAGGTATAATTAATGAACTAGAACATTGAGCTATAAGTAAACTTTTGGTCTTATGTGTTGGAAAGGAAGATGTTTTGATTGAACGTTATTTTTGTTGGTTGCATTTTTTTTAATTACAGAGGGTTCTGCACCTTTATCTGCATTTTATATTCTTCTCCATACTTCCTCCATCCCCAACCTGACAATTTTTAAAATATTTTTTTCAGGAGCTATAAACTGGTCCATTTTGTAAACTAAGGACTTGTGACCTCTACCAGTCTGTACTGTATACACATATAAAACCCAGGAGATTAAAAGGTGCTTAATTGCCAAGCTTCAAGTCTTGTTCTTTTAATGTAGCATAAAGAAATTATAATGATGAGGAAAACGACCTTGAAAGGTTTTATGAAGGTGAGTTTTGAAGTAGGAGATTTAAAAGGGTAAAGATGTGGTGTTTTGTTATAGAAGCAACATACAGGAAACACAATGGAGATGAAATTAAAGAAATATATTCAGGACACTGCAAACCAAAGAAACAAGGCATAAAGGAAAATAGAAGCATCCTGTACTATTTGAACTCTTACCTTTTCCTCTGGCGTCAGTGCTTGCTTATAGCATTTAATCCCTATTTACTGAAAATTTTTGCCAGTAGAGCTTGTAATTTGAAATTGCTCAGAAAATCTGTTCTGTGAATAATGTGCATTTTTATCTTTCTCTTTGGTTCTCTTTTACCTTGGCAATGAAATGTTAATCTCAAGGTCTGGAAGGTGTTAAATATTAAAAGAAGACAATTCACTGTTAAACCCCATAAGGCTGATCTTTCGAAGAGAGTCTCGGCCACGGGGTTTTGAAGCACCCATTTCTGGATGGCTCTTCGGGGAGGATGTCTGACAGGACTCTGGCTACTGCTTCGCTTCATATTGTAAAGGTCCCAAGTAGCCTCATTTTTAGCAACCAGAGAATGTGGTAAGCACACTGTTATCTGGCTGTCCATTAGGAACACTTTACTCCTGTGCTCTGTGGACCATATCAGTGTGTGGCAAAGTGATGGATTGTGTTTAACATTCTGTTGTTGACCTGTAAGGATTTTTGCCATATGTTCTAGCTCATGCCCTTAAGAGATAGGAGGGGGAGGGCATATTAGTATCGCTGACCTCTAAGCAGAAATGTGTCAGAAATTTTGCTTTCTCAGCTGAAACATCACCCTTGGCAAGCTGTCCCTCCCTATTCTAGGAAAACATCACCATCAGATACAAGAAGGCCTATTTATAGATTCATTGGATTGTTGATATTTTATATCTGTAAATTAGGGAATTTTTAAAATAATGCTGTAAAATTCAGATTTATGTGGCTGCTTTGCACGCACAGCCGATGTAAATCTAATTTGATGTCCTTTCAAGAATGTGGCTTGAATGACACATGATATAGGCAGGCTGCTCACCTGCTCATATCTCAGTTTCCCCATCTGTCAACTATTTTTAATTTTTTTTTTTTTGGAATTCTCTCTCCCCAAAATAAATAGTAGGCATAATCCTTACATATGGAGAGATAAAAGCTGGCTGCAGCAGCCGGTAGGGATGGGGCAGGGGAGGCAGGGTTGTGCAGATTCAGCCTCCTCTCATCCCTCTCCCCCAAGTCAACCCACAGTCTCTGAGACACACATTGGTCACAGTTGGAAACTAAAAAGTCTGCCCTATAAGACACTTCCAGCTGTTAATATTTTTTTTTGCTTAGTAATTTTGTCATTCTGTAATTATTTTATAATTTTCACAGCCGCTGGAAAACTTCTATCTTACTTTACCACAAAAATGTTGTTTTTCTGGGCCTTAACAATTTAATCAACAAATACTCTTTGTCAAGAATCAAAAACACATTCATATTCTCCTGCTTTGACATCAATTTTCAACAGTTTCAATCCACTTCCGTAAGTTAGTTGAGATTATGTGGCAACCTGCCTTACTAAGCTTAATGTATTGCCTGGTCACCGAGTGCAGCAGAGCAGGGCTTGGCACTGGGTCTTAAACAGGTCGCACCTGGGAGTAGTGGGAACTCTCCCATCTGAGCAGAAACAGCCGCAACAGATGGTAAAACGACTGAAAACCAGGTGGGGTCATTGCTTAATGACCATTTGAATTAAGTTTGGTTAATTTGGCGTGTCTCTCATTATCCCTGGCAACTGGACCCTCTACTCCATTTTATAAGTTTGGATTTATGTCTTTTACATAAACTATGAAAACAAGCCCATCTGTGATCCTGAAGCCACACCGCCTTCCGTCCAACCACAATGTAAATCCTGATTTCTTTGGTTCTGGCTGTAAACATGAGGCTTTGGCAGGTCTCTGCATGTTACTTTTCTTGCAAGTTACATCTTCTCATCCATGACATGTTCCCTTCACTCTTGTCTACGTTTTTATATCTAAAAAATAACCTAACGTTTCACCTAAAATACTTATTAGTGCAGAATCTAAGATGTCAAAATTTCAACCCATGTGTAGCCCTTTAAAAGATTTTCTCCTGAAATCCATGTGTAACGGGGCAAGTCACAAAGGGATGTTTCAGAACATTTCTAACTCGGCTTGTGATTTATCTCTTTTTTTTCCCAAAGATTTTATTTATTTATTCATGAGAGACACACACAGAGAGAGAGAGAGAGAGGCAGAGACAGGCAGAGGGAGAAGCAGCTCCATGCAGGGAGCCCGACCTGGGACTCGATCCCAGGTCCCCGGGTCACACCCTGGACCGCAGGCGGCGCTGAACCCGGGCTGCCCAAGGTTTGTGATTTATTAATATAAAACAGCAAATCTGTTAAATGCTCATCACGTGCGTGGCGCCGGGATAAGGTCGTGTCTGCGCGGGCACCTGCGGTTCACAACCCCCTTGCGGAGGCTGCGGGTGCACCTGTGAGGGCTGCAGGCCGCGCCGTCTAGCCTCGGTCCTCCCCAGGGCTGGAGCTCGCGGCGGCCGAGCCTCGCACCCAGAACGCAGGGCAGCGCCCGCCGGTCGGGCTCCGAGTCTCACCCTTCGGGCTCCAAAGCACGTCGTGATGGCGGGACGGCCGGTGTGGGTGGTGCCCGTGGATGGTGCGTGTGGACGGCTGCATGGATGGTGCAAGTGGATGGTGGGGGGGGTGCTCGGACCCCCGGTGTGCTCGGACCCCTCCTCTGTGCGCGTCTGCGCGTGTGCTCGGGAGCTCCCCTGCTCAGCACAGAACAAGGCGCTTCCCAAACTGGAGAAACCCCCCATTCCCTTCGTCCTCCATCTGTGACCTGACATCAGGGCCGCAGGGACCAGGGTCGCCGGGAGCACCTAGGGGGCAGGGTGGGCGCAGGGAGGGTGGGAGGGACATGGGTGGGCGCTGGGACCCGGCCCTGGGTCCCCCCTCCCCAGCCGCATGGACCAGGGTCGCCGGGAGTGCCCCGGGGGGCACGGTGGGCGCAGGAGGGCGGGAGCCCCAGGTGGCCGCCCCTGCACCCAAGGCCGAGCCCAGGACCGGGAGGCCGTGGCGAGCTCAGTTGTCGTTCCATCTCCATCTGGCTGCTGTCACCGCGGCCGCCTTTCATCGCTTGCCAGAAGTGTGGGGCTAAGAGCCTCCCTCCCACAGTCTGGTTTCGGGCCCTTGCTCGGCTCACCTTCTGGGTGGCTCTGAAGGCTCCTCCTCTGTCGGAATCTGTGCCGCACCCTCAGGAGGCCACGTGGGCCCGCCCGCCGGTTCCCCACGTCTCCTTGGTGAACTGAATTTAGCAGATTTTCCGAAGTGTTGGTGGTGGGCCGCGGCTGAAGCGGTTTGAGGCCGGGAGCCAGGTGTGCGAGCACGCATGACCTCAGGCTGCGGGGCCTGCTCGGGGCTGGAGAGCCCAGGAGCCAGATGTGCAAGAGCGCTTGACCTCAGGCCACAGGGCTTGCATGGGGCAGGAGAGCGCAGGCACCAGATGTGCAAGCACACACGAACTCAGGCTGCGGGGCCTGCACAGCGCAGGAGAACCCAGGAGCCAGGTGTGCAAGTGTGCACAACCTCAGGCTGCAGGGCTTGCGGGGCTGGAGAGCCTGGGAGCCAGATGTGCAGGTGCCCTCAACCTCAGGGTGCAGGGCCTGCGGGGGGGGGGGGGGGGCTGGAGAGCCCAGGAGCCAGGTGTGTGAATGCACACGACCTCAGGCTGTGGGGCCTGCTCAGAGCTGGAGAGCCCGGGAGCCAGATGTGTGAGCACATAGGACCTCAGGCTGCGGGGCTTGTGGGGGCAGGAGAACGCAGGCGCCGGGTGCACAGGTGCGCACAGGTGCGCGGTCCCAGCAGAATGAGCGTCTGCACAGTGACTAGGAGGGCGACATGCACATCTTGGGACTTCGGGCAACGTCTCACCTGAGCGGGACGGAAGAGCTCGGAGGTGCTGTTCAGGGTACTTCGTCACCGTCGCATCCTTAGTCAAACTCCCCCCAATCCGGTACCGGTTAGGGATGCGGCGTCCGCGGCCGATCCAGGGGTCAGGGCTTGGCGATCTCGGCCCCACAGCCGAGGTCACGCTGGGTCAAGAGACCTCTTGACAAATGGCCTGTCGCACTACCTAAGCACTGTTGATGGTCATGGATGGAAAATGGGCTCCGAAAGTTCTGGAAACAAATGGAGGATCCTGATTGTTACGTAGTTTTGGCAAATGAATCCTTTAAGAAGTAACTGTGAAGAACCTTTTATGTACGCTCTCAGTATGCTGTTTCTAAGAAAATCCGGAGCCACAGGGCGCCCTGCACGAATCCATAGTGTGTGTTTCATGTAAAAAACGGAACAATGTGGAGGGACATACGTCACAACGTAAACACGTTCCTTTTTGAGTGGTGGGATTACAGGTCATGTCGATTTTCTTATTTTTGCTTACTTTTATTTGATAATGTTTCATAAAATAAGCATGTGTTACTTTTGTAAAAAGTATTTTTAACGGAGGTAAAACTTTCAGTGAAAGACGCAGATTGCAGGTATACAATTTGATGAGTTTTTGACAAATATATACGCTCATTTAACCCAACCAAATATAAAGTCCAATCAAGATATACCCCCAAAATGATGTGACCCCAATCAAGATACATAACTTTTCCATCTTCCTAGAAAGCTGCCTTTCGCCCCCTTCTAGTCAATCCCCACATCCCATAAGCAAGGACTGTTCTGATTTCTAGTTTTTTTTTTTTTTTTTTTTTTAAGGGAAGGGGTCAAAAAGGGAGAGAGAGAATCTTAAGCAGGCTTCACACTCAGCACTGAGCCTGATGTGGGGCTCGATCTCACAACCCTGAGGTCATGACCTGAGCCAAAATGACCAGTCGGATGCTAAACCAACCGAGCTACACAGGTGCTCCTGTTCTGATTTCTCTCATAGAATTTTATAAGATCTTAGATCCATTATTTTATTTTAATAGAAAAATGGGGGAATCTACTAGAGTGTAAGCTCTACGAGGCCAGGGGCTGTGTTCACTTGGTCCACTATATGCTCAGCAACCTGCACGCTCCCTGGCTGGCGCTGACTCAAGGAGCATCTGCGGGTGGAATGGGTGGACACCATTGTCCGGGTACGAGCCAGCAAGTCCTCTTCCCGCCAGTGTTCGCTGCCCGCTCACTATTGCCGCGGCTCGTTCTAAAGCCCCGGAGACAGAATGAGAGACGAGGGTCCCTAAAAATGATAGACATGGTGTCTAACCTCATGGGCCTTATAGTGCGTGTTGTCGGGAAGACTGGTATTAGTGTTTTAGGGGCAGACAGAATGGCATGGGGGCGGGGGGGTGTCCAGAGCCCGGTGCTTGGGGGGCCTGAGGACACGAGGGCAGCGCGGGTGAGGAAGCAGACAGAGCTGTGGAGTCGGGCAGGCAGGAGGTGATGCAGGCAGGACCTTGCTGGTGTCGGGTGGGGCTCATATTTATCCCAAGAAGAACAGGGAACCACCTAAGGGCACGGCCGACCTCCTGTTTTCACAGTAACAGTCTGACTCTTGGTTACAGCAAGGATGGTTGGGACGGGGGTGCAGGCCGACCTAGGAGGACCAGTAAAGGGGTGGTGGTACCGGGGAAAGGGGCTGGCGGGCCTGGAGAGCAGGGCGGGGGAGGGAGGGAGGCGGACTTAAGGCCTATTGGAGGTAGAACCGAGCCTTGGCGTGGGACTGGCTGTGATGGATGATGGACGGCTGAGCAGAGGCGTCAGGAGGGCTCCAGGCCCTGGAGGGAGCAGCTGCTGATGGTAAGAACCACTGACGGTTGTTTCTCTCAGGTCACTATGCCAAGGGGCCACGCTCATAGGCCGGCCTGGTGACCCTGCATACCCGAGCCGCACCTGCTGTGCACCTGATGCACAAAGGTGGTGACTTAGAATGGCTGCTGTAGGGCGACATGGTGACGGTGGGGGGTGTGCGCCCACCACGGTTTCTCTCGGGTGCTTTTCCTTGATCTCGCCTGTGTTCTTAGTCTTTCCTTTCTTCCTTCCTCATATTCTTCTCAGGTGTCTGATAACTCATCTCCACTAAGGTAATTACTGATCACTGTGGCTCTAAGGTGGGGCTTCCCGGCCCCCTACACTCCATGTATCTGGAGTATTTGCCTTCTAAAAGTAATGGAATGGGGCGGCCCGATGGCTCAGTGGTTTAGCACCGCCTTTGGCCCGGAGTGTGGTCCTGGGGTCCCAGGTTCAAGTCCTGAGTTGGGCTCCCAGCATGGAGCCTGCTTCTCCCTCTGCCTGTGTCTCTGCCTCTCTCTCTCTCTTTCTCTCTCTCTCTCTGCCTCTCAAGTGTCTCAATATTTGAGTGTCTCAAATACATACATACATACATACATACATAAATAAATAAAAATCTCTTTAAAAAAACCCTCTGAAGCTCAGTTTCTTCGACTATAGTTGGGGGGTAATGTTAATATCCGTGGGTTCAGTGTCTCCTACGTGATCATTTTTCACTGGTATGTCTCCTTGGGCACAATAATGATTGAGGAAGAGCGTGGCTAGATCTGCACAAGTCATCCCCGTGATGGGAAAAGCGATTTAGTAAGTGGACTATACCGATTAGCAATCACAAGTGTCCTTGTGCATAAAGACGAGTCCTTTGTTTGAAGAGTACACACACGAGTCAAACAAACTCCTATCATTTATGTCTGTGACTAATATGCGTGTTTATCGAAATCAGCTAACATGGGCCCAACCCCACTCACGTATTCAGTCATACGTGGCGGTTGAGCACACACAACAGCGTGCCCAGGAACTGAGCCCACCGTGGGGAACGAGACAGAGCTCCCGTGGATGCAGTTCCCACTCCGCTGAAGAAGATGCACTCGCAACAACTAATTGCAGGATGAATTGATCAATTATAACCGTAGTAAGTTCTACAAAGAAACAGTCACAGGTTACTGTGAGAGTTTATAGTACAGGATCTGATCACATGCAGAGGTCGGGGGCGGGGCGGGGGGGAAGGCTTCCGAGGAAATTACTAGTAATACTGTATTTAAAGGCTAAAAAGCAGTTCCTGACACAAAAAGGAGATTTATTTATTTATTTATTCCCCAGTTGTTGGAGAAATGCAGTTTCCGAGTTTCCCAGTGCTGGTCGTGCTAGCTCAGGATCTGACCCGAACAGAGCAGGTTTCAGCCTCTGTGACTTGATGTTTTGAAGCTGGGATCTTACCACTTGGTTTCACCCAGACGGAGGAGACGCACCAGGTACTCTCAGAACCGAGCAAGAAAAATTGGGTGGCGCGTCTAAAGGTCTCAACCATGTAATTTCCCTTAGCAAAGGTACATACGTCCTGCTGAGGAACCGTCACCCTACGGAAGGGCCTTGGGACACCAATATACACGTCCGAGAGCTCCCTCAGCCCTACACTGAGCTTGCAGCGCAGACACAAACCCACTTCACGCCCCGGGGAGCTGAGGGTGCGGGAGATGAAATAAGCTGCCCCAAATCACACCTGTACCAACCCTCATCCCGTGAAAGCCCAGGATCTTCCAGCTACACCAGGCCGCCCCGTTCTTAGCATGTGGTTACTGCGGTCCTCTTGAGGGGCACTTAGAACATTCAAGAAACAGCTTAAAATGACGGAGAGCCCTGGAACCAGGGAATGAGCCCAAGTACAACCCGTAATTTTTTTTTAATTGTTTTTTGAAAAAAAGAATGATGGCTTGTGAGCAGGTCCATGCTTTGACTATTAAGTTTGTCTATGTTGATATTCTGTTTCCTTGAAAATTTTTTCAGCAAAGAAGTGACAAGGGAGGTTAACATAATTAGCATTTCTGCAAATTGGGCGGAACCTCGAAGAAAATAGAACCCAGCATCAGAGGGTTAAGGAGAAGTAATTTAGTGGGTGAACCATTGTCAGCTTCCCAGGGTCTGGAGGTTTACTGTCTTTGTGTGAACGAAACTAATATTGCCGTATCTCCGTTGAACTTCCATTCCCAAAGCGCTAATGAGTTATTTAATGTTATCCTTGTTGTACTGGAGATCACATTCAAACAGTGCCAGAGAGCCAAAGAGAACGCAGGAAGCTTCTTGGGAACAGTTTGGCAATTGAGAAATCGCATCGGAAGGGTTTAAGGGTTATTTCTTTCTCTATTTCATGGGAAAACCCAAGTGACCCAAAAAACCATGGTTCTTTGGAAGGAGATCAAGAAACAAATAGACTCTTCATGTGCCTCT
This sequence comes from Nyctereutes procyonoides, assembly GCF_905146905.1. NCBI lineage: Eukaryota > Metazoa > Chordata > Mammalia > Carnivora > Canidae > Nyctereutes > Nyctereutes procyonoides. The sequence goes on along the minus strand of NW_026575126.1, from coordinate 214,123 downwards.
TTGCTTGTGGGAGTTGGAGAAATGGAAATCCACACAAAAACTTCATTTCTTGCAGTCTGTGCGTTGGCCTTCTCCAAAACTGGGGGTGTCCCTGATATGCATGATGCTAAGCACCACTTGAAATTGGTCTGGGAGGCCCCCACACCCTGGGTTGAGCCTTGGGTCCATTCCTCCTTCCTCACAGGCTCCTGGGCACCTTGAGTGTGAACCCTCCAAGCGGTGCCCCTACTTGTTCCCCAGGCATCCCCACTGCAACCCGCCCATTCAAGGCTTGAGCCTCCCTGGCCCCGTGTGACCGCCACCGCCGCGGTGCCCACCCTGCCCCTTCCTCCATATTCTCTCAGTGGGAGTGGGAGGGCCGGAAGTATCTTTTTGCAAATTAATCCAATTGCGTTGCATCACTGCTGAGAACCTTTATAGGCCTTCCTGAAACTATGGGGCAAAGTCCAGGCTGCACCGCAGGGCAAAGGTCTGCCCTCTGCGGGCCTCACCAGTGTCATTTCCTGTCTCATAAAGTGCTTGGGCCCCAGATACTTCATGTTCCAGCTTTGCTGGAGCATTTATGGTGCCCAATAGGTCAGGCTTCAGGGAGGTGCGACCTACGCTGTCGTATAAGACCCTGTGCCTACAACAGCTATTTGATCTGATGGTTTGAAATTCTTAATAATTTATGAACAAGGGCCCCATGTTTCCATTTTGTTCTAGGCTCTGCAAACTCTGAGGTTGGTCCTGGTGCCCAAACATCATCCTGCTTCCCGCCTCTGTGCATGGCGTGTACTCTTTTTTTTTTTTCTTTTCTGCCCAGCGAAACTTTTCCTGTGTCTCCATCTCCTGCGCTCTTTGTTGTCGTTCAAATCTTTTTTTTAAATAAATTTATTTTTTTATTGGTGTTCATTGTCGTTCAAATCTCATTTGAACACTGCTGCTTTAGTGAAGCCTTCCCTGCACCTTTGTCTTCTTGTGCTCTACACGTTAATCCCTCCCCTCCCTGGGCCACTCTTTATGCTGCAAATACAGCTATTAAAGTCCTTTCATGCTGTATGCAGTGATTAATCACCTACCCGCCTGTCACCCTCTACCAACCTTTGAACTCGAGGAAGGAGTCCAGGCAGGCCTAGGCCGTGGAACATAATGATTAGGAGCCCTGGAACCAGACTGTGTGTCTGGGTGTCACCCTGGACAAGTCACCTGGCCTCGGTCTTAGTTTTCTCACTTAACAGAAGGAAGATAACCGTAGAATCTCTCCTGAAGGGCCGTTCCTGCGAGGTTTGAACAAGGTGATCTACCCAAAGTGCTTGGGTCAGGGCCTAGCACATTGTAAGTGCTAGAAAAATGCTTCCTGTTCTTATACGTTATTCTTTTTTTGACTTCCAGGGATGTAGTGCAACGGCTAGAACATTTATTCTTGAACATTTATTGAATATCTACTGTGCACTGGGTTCTGTGCCGGCTGCCTGAGATGCAGAGTGAAATAAAACATGAGCTCTCCTCTCAAAAAGTTCATTTTAGACAGGGAGAGAGGCGAGCAACAACAGGTATGGCCCAGCACGATAAACTACCGAGGGCAGATTACTTTGAGAGCGCGGAAGAAAGGCATCCAAACCCGACTGGGGAGGTGAAGCTTGATCTGAATTGTGCAGAATGAGTAGGAATTAGCCAAACATGGAGAAGGAGGAAGATTATTTTAGGGAGAAGGAACACCTAAGAGTGACAATCTTGCATGCTTAGGGAACTAAATGTCATTTTATGTCACTGAAGCAAACGGTGTTGGGTGACGTTTGGAAGGCTAGAGGGAGTCTGGCAGGACAAGCAAATCGATTTTAGCTCTCGTCTATTGGTAGCTGCCTGGAATATTGTGTGGAGAAGAATTCCAAAGCCATGTCTAGTCTGTGGGAAATGTGATTAGCTACCTTGGTTCCCTTTGTCAGAGAAGTAGAAGAGGGGAGGGAGCCCGCATGTCACATGTCTGCCATTACTGATAGATTCTGCAGGGCCTCATATGCTGTATGGAGGTTGGACTTTATCCTGAAAACTATAGGGAATAATCGAAAGATTTTAAGTACGGCAGTGACACGATCAGATTACATAGTAGGTGTTCCACAAGTGCTCGCTGAACGGAGCGGACCCTGAGCCTCTCTTCACCTATTAATGATTCAGTGTATCAAATGCACCCAAATGATCTGAACCCAGCAAATAAAACATGCATAACTGAGCCTATCATGCTCAGAGGCACTGTGCTAAGTGCTGAAAGAATTAGAGCAGCATCCAAAAGGTGCTTAACATGCTCCCGTGGTGTGGTTTACACAGTAAAACAGTCTGGTTCACGCTGCAGTTTCAAACAGGGGATTAAAGTGGTATTAATAATTTATGCAGCTGTAATATTTCATGCTATGAGCTGGACAGATCCCAAAAGAAAGACTTCCAAGGGCTTTTTGAATCTCTAACCATTCTGCTAGTTACAAATCAAGCGGTAAGGAAATGATTGGAAGAAACACTATAATGTCCTTTAGCATGAATATGCTGATACATGTTTTTATAACTATTTCTAATAGGTATTCCATTAATAACTAGATGGAAAGGGCTCTGAATTTTGGGTTATTAAAAATAAATAACTTATTATTCTTAAGAATAGGTTAAAACTCTATAAAACCACAATCATTATCTTTCAACTGTGAGGAGCTGTGCTTCTGAAGGAATACACAAAGGGAAGATGCCCTTAACAAATCCAGTACAGTAGCCGAAGGTATAGATTTCTACTTATTTTCCTTGATTCCCAGGGGATTTAAGAACAGTGCAAATTACTATTTCCTTCCTATTACTAGGAAGGAAACATTGATTTAAAATAACTACAAAAGATGGAACAAAATAAATTTGAATATGAGAAAATCCAGTAGAGTCCATGAGTGGGATTAATGCACAACATATAAAAACTTGTATGCATCTCAAGACACTCAAACAACACTTGAGTTCATATTATGTACCAAAAAGAAAACTGCAATAATTGACTTATCTGATTTATTATAAGTAAAAACACTAAAAGGAGATGTTTCAGACACTGCCTAGAAATGATTAAAAGAATCAATGAAGATATCAAGATTAAAATTTCACTTTTTCGGAAAAATATTTTAAATTCTTTTTTTTTATTGAAGTGTATTTGACATTAGTTTATATTAGTTTCAGGTATATTATATTAGTTATATTAGTTTCAGGTATGTGAGAAGATTATTCCCTATGCTGTGCTCGCAAGTGTGGCCACCGTCTGTCACCGTAGCGCACCATCACAATACCATTGACTTATTCCCTATGCTGGGCCATTTATTCTGGTGATTTCTCTCTCTTTTTTTCTCTCTCTCTCCAAAGATTTTATTTTTTCATCTGAGAGAGCAGGTGGGAGAGCATGAGCAGGGCCTGGAGGAGGGGCAGAGGGAGCGGGACCAGACCCCCTGATGCACAGGGAGCCCGATGCAGGGCTCCATCCCAGGACTCTGGGATCACCAGAGGAGCCAGGCAGAGGCTTCACCGGCTGAGCCACCCAGGCACCCCTTAACGCTTCGCTATTTGTCTGCTTGTTTTGTCTGTAGCTTTCTGGCCTTTCCCTCCTTGACTTCCCATCATTATAAAGGCTGACAATGGTCACAGAACTGTATGGAAGAGTCTTGTCTTTGTGTAGAAAACCTTGTTTGCAGTTACATTTCAGGGGTTGAAGGCATAAGGAAAGGATTTGAACTGCAAACAACTTGAACGGTGTTATGTGCGCATCACTAGTACCTAGCATAGCTCCTAATATATAATCGATACTCAATAATGGTGAGTTGAAAGGAGAAATGAAGCTGCACAGAGTTTATTGATCCTTACAAAAATGCATAATAACCACCAAAGATTTATGCCTATTTGGTACACTTATCATAACTTCAAAGCTCAATTCTTTTTTTATTTTATTTTATTTATTTATTCCTGAGAGACAGAGACAGAGAGAGAAAGAGAGAGAGGCAGAGACACAGGCAGAGGGAGAAGCAGGCTCCATGCAGGGAGCCCGACGTGGGGCTCGACCCCGGGTCTCCAGGACCAGGCCCTGGACCGAAGGCGGCGCTAAACCACTGAGCCACCCGGGCTGCCCTCAATTCTCGATTTGCATGGTCATGTTACCTAGACATTTTCTTATAAAAGCATCTAAGCTACATTGAAGGTATATTAGGAAGATGAGAAATGTTAAGTCAGAGAAAGATCAAGGAGCAATTTCTCTTGGTTTGCTATTACTCCATGTGTGGTTTCTTTAATTCATGCTTTTGTAAAAAAACAGGAAGACCTCTAGAACCTCAGACAAGACTCTCCCACTCCCACCCAGCTGCCCCTTACTCTCAGGAAGGACTTTTTTCCTGAGCTTCCTTCCACCGAGACTCTAGAACACTCAAGAGATTTGAGAAGATCACTTTTTCTCCCCTAATTTACGTTCTGCCAGGTACTCTAGGAGGCAAATTAACAGAGATTATATTACTCAATTCTCACAAAAAACATGTAAGAAGCAGGTATATTCTCTCTTTATACATAAAGAAACTACTGCTCATGAGGATATCTAGCTTCAAAAATCCTAAGTAGTGGGATGGAGCTATAATCAAGCACATGTGCACTCTGCTCCTCCCCGGCTCTGCAAGCGTGACAGTGCTCCCCCTCCCAAACACTATTCAAGGTCTTTCTTGTCTTAATTGTCGTTCAAGAACCTTTATGCTCCATCATCATGAGGATGCAGTATTCTTACCTTAGCACGGGCATTAATATTGTTGTTTATACGTCTAACACGTTTGCCACGAACTGTTATAACAGATCAATTCAGTTACCGAGGAACTTCCTAACAATCTACTGTTTGAGTAGAAAAGGAGGCCACGGCAACTGTATAGAAAGGACACTTCCGTACTGTCATGAACGCAGTAGACTCCAGTTCCATGAGTTGACCATTAAAACGTGTTACTCAAATTGCCAATATAAAGATAATGACAATATTAGTAATACTCTCATTTACTAAGCATTTAGCATGTGTCAGAGTTTGTTTTCAGGATTCCTATTACATCATTTAACCTTAACAATAACCCCATGAAGTAGTTGTTATTGTCCTCACTTCTCAGATGAGAACAGTAAAGCTCAGAGTTGGGCCTTGCTGAGTTCTTACAGTACTAAATGGCAGAACTGGATTTGAATCCGCATTGATGCTCATGCCCCTATTTTTGGACATGATGCCATAGAGCCTTCTACAAAAACAACTGGCATCATGTTGCTATCCCTTAGATTTTAGTTTTGGTCTCATGCCTCTACCCAAATTGCATTTATTAGTTATTTTTTTCTGGTATACTTGTGTGTGTGCGTGCACGTGTGTGTGCGTGTAGTATGTGGTTAGAGCTAAGCCTACCATTAGGGAGAGTTCTACCAACAATTCCACAGCTCCGAGAGTCTTCTTGCCAGGATATGCTGGTTTGTCATGTAACTTAATTTTATTATAACTTATAGTGCCTGTTTTTTGTAATAGTCTTCAGGAAATACTATTGTTTTACTTCATTCATATGTATGTATATATATGTGTATAGGTTCACATATGTAATATGAAAAACTTGTGTATATAATCTCAGTGGCATAGTTTGCCTTTACGGTGAAATGGTGTTTCCTCTCATGACCCAGCCTCTGCCACTTTTTACTTATTTAATATGCATTTGAGTACCCACTCTTAGCTGGATACTCTGCTAGACCTCCCGGACACGGGTGATGCTGATACAAGGATGTGGTTCCTGTGCTCAAGGAACCTACAATAATGTATTCTAGTTTGCATTTAAAACACAGATAAAGTTAATCTTAAATCGGTGGAATAGTCCACCCATTCAGTGGGCTTAATTAAGTGAAAAATATCCTCGTAATCCTGTTCCCCACCCTCCATGGAAACTCCTCTATGATTGGTAATAATTTATAGAATACCTGCGTTCAGCATGCGGAATAAAAGATGCCCAATAGCCTGTGGCTGAATCTAGTTAGTTCCTGCTCAAGAAGTTCCCCAAAGTCCTGGAACACTAGGTATTGGAGGAGTCCCAGAAACTAAGGATTACCTTCACAACTCTTGGAAGATTCTGTTATTTTAAATGTAGTATCCAAAGCTTTGAAAAACATGTCCGACAGTCAAATCTTGGCTTCTTCAGCCACTATCTGTATCATGTTGCTATGTTATGTAACCCCTTTCTGAGCATCAATATCCTTATTTGTAAAACAGTAAGATAACAAAATAATAAAAAATAAAAATAAGGTAATAAAAAGGCGATAATGCCTTATATTGGTGCTTATGTATTTATTCATCCAGAAAACATTTTAAAAAAATACCTACTCCATCCCAGCTCTTAAGCTAGGCACTATATACAAATAATGTTCAATAAGATAGACCCTGTTTGTGCTCTCATGAACCTTACAGCCCAGGGACGGAGAGAGGCAATACATGAACCAGATGCTATGACAGGGAATAAAGGAGAGAAACCTGCTTTTGAGTGGGTGGTCAGCGAAGGCCTCTCTGCAGGGCTGACACTTAGGCTGACATCTGTAGATTGCAAAGGGCGAACTTTGTAAGTGGCAAGTGGGAAAAGTGCTTCAGGTAAGGGAGATGATTTGTGCAAAGACCCTGATCTGGTAAAGAGGGGTTGAGAAACTAAATGCAGCCTAGTAGATTGGACAATGAAAAGGACAGAATTATCCTAAAAAGTGGATATTAACTAGCCCCGGGTCCAGTAATTCCACTTAGGGGTATTTATCCTAGAGAAATTCTTGCATGGGTCTACTGGCAGGCACGTCTAAGAATACTCCTAGTGGCACTGCCTTTGTTTGTGATGGCACACAGTGAAAACAACCCAAACACTGACAGAAGAAAAGACAAGTAAGTCTTGATACAGTCACATAGTGCAACTTTGTACAGCCCCCAAAATGAAAGAGCTGAAGCTACAGGGACCAACAAAGACGAATCTTACAAACATTACTTTGGAGAAAACAAATCATTAAAAAAATGACTTGTGGTGTGATTTACTACACGTTTAAAATCATCTCAGAATACCCAAAATTTAAAGATATTTTTGTGGGTGCATATTATGTTGTAAAAGTATTTTTAAAAGGCAAATAAATTGAACCTTTTGCTTCTGGCCACGATATTGGATCAGAGAGTAAAGTTACCGGTCTGCCTTAACTCGGAAACTAGATTTGAAACTGAACAAAAGCAGAGCAGGACTGTGAAGGAGAACAAACACGGTGAGGTCTGTAACTGTACCTGCTTACCCCCCCCCCCCCCTGGAGTTTCCAGGTGGCGGTATGGGAAGGGGGAGCCCAGGTGGAGTCCAGTGATCCTGCTGAGTGGAGGAAAGAGAGACGGGAGTTAAGGAAGCGCAAGGCAACCACGGCCTGCCTGGTAGTGTACTGCGGAAGAGGGACGGGACGTGTGCAGGAAGAGAGCGCCAGAGATCTGCAGGGGGGTCACCTTGATGTCTCTGGCCCAGTACCTACCAACGCTTGAGTGAGACGGGCTTACCCAAGGTCAGGGAAAGGCCTATTGGAAAGGCAAGGTAAAAGTTCTTGTTTCCACAAGTCAGAGTGAAAAGATCTCATAATATCTGGGGCACCAGGGAGGAGCCTTAGAAATCAAACACCATAGCAGTGGGCTTAAAATCTGACTAGAGGCTGCCGTGGACCCAAAAGAGTGAGCTTAAAGCAAAGCTTGAAAGAATCCAAGTGTGACCTAAATAAGTGCCAGGGGAAAAAAAACAAAAAGCAAAACGAAACCAAAAAATACACAACTTAAAGGAATACAAGAAAATCTGGCAGCCAGTAACATAAATTCATAAAGGTCCCGTATGCAAGAAAAATAAATAATGACGAGGTGTGTGGAAGATGCAGGGAAACAATGACCCAGAACCTAGACAGGTATGGAAATGCCAGCAATTGAACTAGTAGATCAGGACACGAAAACAGCTCTTACACGTGTGCTGTGTTCAAAAGGTGGAAGAAAATAGAGCGGTGGTGAGGAGAGAAATGGAAGATGTGAAAATGTTCCCAAATGGAACTTGTGGGGATGAAAATTGTAGCAGCCAGAGTGAAGGATGCACTGGATAGATTCGTGTCGCTGCGTTTAAAGGGCATCTCGGGCAGAAAACATGTTGAATCTTGCTCTTTAGAATCCAGTCTGACAACCTCAGGATTTTGGAGTGTTTAGACCCCTGCGTAATGTGATCATCGTAGGGTTGGAGGAGGTAGGCCATTCTGCTGTTTCTTTTTCTTTTCTATTCACCTCATCATCTTCTTCTTTTTTTTTTTATCATTGCCACTCTCCTGTTCTTCCTTTACTGCTTTTTTGTGCTTTGTCTTTAAATACTTACTTTTTTTTGTATTCCATTTAAATTTGTCTGTTAACTTTGATTGCCCTATTTCTTTGCCTAATTTCTTAGTCATTCCTCTACAGATACAACATGTATCTTTACTGATCTACATCAAGTACATACTGATAAACTTCTGCTAAAATATAGGAATTTATCACCAGCCTAGTGGCATTTCCCTTCCTTTTGTCCTGTTGTAATATTTCTTACAACCCCATATGTTGTAAACTTCATAATAAAGTATATAATGTTTGCTTTAAAGATTCATATATCTTTTTTTTTTAATTTTTTTTTTTTTTTTATTTATGATAGTCACAGAGAGAGAGAGAGAGAGGCAGAGACACAGGCAGAGGGAGAAGCAGGCTCCATGCACCGGGAGCCCGATGTGGGATTCGATCCCGGGTCTCCAGGATCGCGCCCTGGGCCAAAGGCAGGCGCCAAACCGCTGCGCCACCCAGGGATCCCAAGATTCATATATCTTTTAAAGACATTAAACAGAATAAAGGAAAATATATAAGTAAGCATAATATTTATTTATGCTCATATTTACCAATTCCAGTGTTTTCCATTTCTTCCTGTGGATCTGAGTTACCATCTGGGGTTATTTTCCTTTAGCCTGGTGGACTTCCTCTAGCACTTTTGATGGCACAGACACACAAGCAACGAATTTCATCAGTTTGTTTATTTGGAATTGTCTTTATTTTGTCCTCATTTCTGAAAAAATAGTCTGGATACAGAATTCTTGGTTGACAGATTTTTCTTTTAACATCTGAATCATCATTCCAATGTTTTCTGGCTTCTATTGTTGCTGACAAGGACTCAACCATTAATTGTATGTTTTCATTCTTTATTCATTTCAATATACTTCCTGCCATTTTCTGTGTCCTCCCCTTGTGGGATTTCAACTACACGTAGGATGAACTGTTTCATGAGATTCTGTTCACTTTTCTTTAGTCTTTTTTCTCTGTTTTTCAGATTCATAATTTCTTTTTTTTAATAAATTAATTTTTTATTGGTGTTCAATTTACCAACATACAGAATAACACCCAGTGCTCATCCCGTCAAGTGTCCCCCTCAGTGCCCGTCACCCATTCACCCCCACCCCCCGCCCTCCTCCCCTCCACCACCCCTAGTTCGTTTCCCAGGCTCAGGAGTCTTTATGTTCTGTCTCCCTTTCTGATATTTCTCACACATTTCTTCTCCCTTCCCTTATATTCCCTTTCACTATTATTCATATTCCCCAAATGAATGAGAACATACACTGTTTGTCCTTCTCCGATTGACTTACTTCACTCAGCATAATACCCTCCAGCTCCATCCACGTTGAAGCAAATGGTGGGTATTTGTCGTTTCTAATGGCTGAGGAATATTCCATTGTATACATGAACCACATCTTCTTTATCCATCATCTTTCGATGGGCACCGAGGCTCCTTCCACAGTTTGGCTATTGTGGACATGGCTGCTATAAACATCGGGGTGCAGGTGTCCCGGCGTTTCATTGCATCTGAATCTTTGGGATAAATCCCCAACAGTGCAATTGCTGGGTCGTAGGGCAGGTCTATTTTTAACTCTTTGAGGAACCTCCACACAGTTTTCCAGAGTGGCTGCACCAGTTCACATTCCCACCAACAGTGCAGGAGGGTTCCCTTTTCTCCGCATCCTCTCCAACATTTGTGGTTTCCTGCCTTATTAATTTTCCCCATTCTCACTGGTGTGAGGTGGTATCTCTATGTGGTTTTGATTTGTATTTCCCTGATAGCAAGTGATGCAGAGCATTTTCTCATGTGCATGTTGGCCACGTCTATGTCTTCCTCTGTGAGATTTCTCTTCATGTCTTTTGCCCATTTCATGATTGGATTGTTTGTTTCTTTGCTGTTGAGTTTAATAAGTTCTTTATAGATCTTGGAAACTAGCCCTTTATCTGATACGTCATTTGCAAATATCTTCTCCCATTCTGTAGGTTGTCTTTTAGGTTTGTTGACTGTACCCTTTGCTGTGCAAAAGCTTCTTATCATGATGAAGTCCCAATAGTTCATTTTTGCTTTTGTTTCTTTTGCCTTCGTGGATGTATCTTGCAAGAAGTTACTGTGGCCAAGTTCAAAAAGGGTGTTGCCTGTGTTCTCCTCTAGGATTTTGATGGAATCTTGTCTCACAGTTAGATCTTTCATCCATTTTGAGTTTATCTTTGTGTCTGGTGCAAGAGAGTGGTCTAGTTTCATTCTTCTGCATGTGGATGTCCAATTTTCCCAGCACCATCTATTGAAGAGACGGTCTTTCTTCCAGTGGATCGTCTTTCCTCCTTTATCGAATATTAGTTGACCATAAAGTTCAGGGTCCACTTCTGGGTTCTCTATTCTGTTCCATTGATCTATGTGTCTGTTTTTGTGCCAGTACCACACTGTCTTGATGACCACAGCTTTGTAGTACAACCTGAAATCTGGCATTGTGATGCCCCCAGATATGGTTTTCTTTTTTAAAATTCCCCTGGCTATTCGGGGTCTTTTCTGATTCCACACAAATCTTAAAATAATTTGTTCTGACTCTCTGAAGAAAGTCCATGGTATTTTGATAGGGATTGCATTAAACGTGTAAATTGCCCTGGGTAACATTGACATTTTCACAATATTAATTCTGCCAATCCATGAGCATGGAATATTTTTCCATCTCTTTGTGTCTTCCTCAATTTCTTTCAGAAGTGTTCTGTAGTTTTTAGGGTATAGATCCTTTACCTCTTTGGTTAGGTTTATTCCTAGGTATCTTATGCTTTTGGGTGCAATTGTAAATGGGATTGACTCCTTAATTTCTCTTTCTTCAGTCTCATTGTTAGTGTATAGGAATGCCATTGATTTCTGGGCATTGATTTTGTATCCTGCCACGCTACCAAATTGCTGTATGAGTTCTAGCAATCTTGGGGTGGAGGCTTTTGGGTTTTCTATGTAGAGTATCATGTCATCAGCGAAGAGGGAGAGTTTGACTTCTTCTTTGCCAATTTGAATGCCTTTAATGTCTTTTTGTTGCCTGATTGCTGAGGCTAGGACTTCCAGTACTATGTTGAATAGCAGTGGTGAGAGTGGACATCCCTGTCTTGTTCCTGATCTTAGGGGAAAGGCTCCCAGTGCTTCCCCATTGAGAATGATATTTGCTGTGGGCTTTTCGTAGATGGCTTTTAAGATGTCGAGGAAAGTTCCCTCTATCCCTATACTCTGAAGAGTTTTGATCAGGAATGGATGCTGTATTTTGTCAAATGCTTTCTCTGCATCTAATGAGAGGATCATATGGTTCTTGGTTTTTCTCTTGCTGATATGATGAATCACATTGATTGTTTTACGAGTGTTGAACCAGCCTTGTGTCCCGGGGATAAATCCTACTTGGTCATGGTGAATAATTTTCTTAATGTATTGTTGGATCCTATTGGCTAGTATCTTGTTGAGAATTGTTGCATCCATGTTCATCAGGGATATTGGTCTGTAATTCTCCTTTTTGGTGGGGTCTTTGTCTGGTTTTGGAATTGAGGTGATGCTGGCCTCATAGAACAAATTTGGAAGTACTCCATCTCTTTCTATCTTTCCAAACAGCTTTAGTAGAATAGGTATGATTCCTTCTTTAAATGTTTGATAGAATTCCCCTGGGAAGCCATCAGGCCCTGGACTCTTGTGTCTTGGGAGGTTTTTGATGACTGCTTCAATTTCCAGATTCATAATTTCTACTGAACTATCTTTAAGCTCACAGACCTTCCTCTGACAAGTCAAATCCTCTGCTGAGCTCAGCTAAAACATTTTTCATTTCAGTTTGGTACTTCTCAGCTTTAGAACTTCCATTCCAATCTTTTTTATAGGATCTGTTTCTCTGGTGAGGTTCCTTATTTGTTCACTGATTATTAGCATATTTTCCATCAATTATTTAAATATATACATTAAAAAAATTCCTTAGGCATTTATAACAGCTGCCTTGAAAACTTCTTGTGCTAAATCTAACACCTGGGACCATTTGGAATCAATTTTCATGGACTGATTTTTATTTCTGGGCATGGGTCACACTTTTCTGTTTGTATATCTAACAGTATTTTTGGTTAAAAAGCAAATGTTGTTAAATAATCTGCTTAGTGATTTTGGGGTCTGTTTTATTCTTCTTATGTTATTGGTTTTTGTGTCAATAGGTAACTAATTCATCTGCACTCACAATTGTAGACACTGCCTCTTCTAGAGTGTGCAGCCATTGGCATGTCTGCTCAGTTTTGTTTTGTTTTCTCCTAGAGGCGGAGTGCTTGGTTCCTTAAGGTCTACCCTATACGAATGTAGTTTATTGGTAAATCAGTGATTTGGGCATAGGTTTATGCTCAGATATCTCAAGCCAGCGAGGTCGTCACTCTCTGCTGAGTTGTGTGTAGACTGAGGAACACATTTAAAGGTATAGCAAAGTTACAAGTCTCCCCAGACTTTCCATTTTCACTGGGTTCTTTGGGTGACATAGTATAGCACACTAGAGCTCTGTGGAGATTTTATCATGTCAGCCTTGTAGGACTCTCATCCTTCTAAAGTCTTCCCATACTAGCTGTTCTACCAAACCCCCCAAACAAGACAACCACTTTATCCAGCTGATAAAACTATGTTGTTGTTCATGGGAATGCCCCCTGTGCCCTGACCAGCATGAAGGCCACAAACTCATTCTTTTTATTTGGAATGGTAAAATTCTCATGAATAAAACATCTTATATTGTCGTCCAGCTTTGGCCACTTTCCAGATGTATGAAATGGTTGTTGTTAATAATTTTGTTCAGTTTTACTATTTTGCTATAGAGGGGAATTCCTCTACCTCTTCTTCTCTTCTTCATGATGGGATTACAGAAAGTAGAGCCTCCGAGTAGGCTTTCTTTTAATAGAAATTGACAAGTTGATTCTAAGACCCATACGGAAATGCAATGGACCTAAAATAGTCAAATAATTTTCAAAAAGCAAAAGAAACTTACATGACTCCCAAGACATATAATACAGCTAGTGTGATTTTGGCACAAGAGAAATACCTAGGTCAACAAAAAAGGGTAGACCCACTCCAGAAATAGACCTACTCATATATGGTCAATTATTTGTGGGTTGTTTTTTTTTTTTTTTTTAAGATTTTCTTTATTTATTCATGAGAGACACAGAGAGAGAGGCAGAGATACAGAGAGAGAAGCAGGCTCCATGCGACGGGCCTGATGCAGGACTCCATCCCAGGACCCTGGGATCATGACCTGAGCCAAAAGCAGATGCTCAACCACTAAGTCACCTGGTGCCCCTGGTCAATTGCTTTTTTTTTTTTTTTTTTTTTGACAAAGGTGCCAAGGTATTTGGATGAGGAAAGGTCAGTCTTTTTAATAAGTGGCTCCACAACAATTGGTTCATACACTATATCACACACAAAATGTAACTTGAAATGCATCATAAACCTAAACATAAGAGGTAAAATTTCCACTAAAATTATAATGGAAAAAGTCTTAGAAGATTGTTATGACTTTGTTGTAGCAAAGTTTTGTGTTTTTTTTTTTTATGGGCCACAAAAAGTCTAAATGATAAAAGGAAAAAATGTATAAACCAGATTTCATCAAAATTAAAATCATTTGTTCTTTGAAAGACATTGTTAAGAAAATGGAGATGCAAGCCACAAATTGGGAGAAAATTTTACAAAACATGTATCTAGTAAGACTTGTATCCAGAATATACAAAGAACTCTTACAACTTGATAAGAGGACAAACATCTAATTTAAAAAAATAAGCAAGCAATATGAAAAGATATTTCACCAAGAAAAAAAATATATGGATGACAAACACATAAAAAAAGATGCTCAACATCATTAGTCAATAGAGAAATGCTAATTAAAACCACAATGAGATACCAGAACATGCTGGAGTGACTAAAGTTAAAAAGATCAACCATTAACCACATGTTAATGAGAATACGAAAGAAGTGGAACTCTCAGACATTATAGGTGGGGATGAAAGGTGCAACCAGTTTGGAAAAAGCTTGGCAGTTTCTTATAAAGTTAAATATCTACTTTCCATAGAACTGATTCCTGAGTGTTTACCCAACAGAAATAAAAACTTACAGAAAGACCTGTAACTGAATGTTCAAAGCAGCCTTAGTCATAAGAGTCAAAACCTAAAAAAAAAAAAAAAACAACCCAAATGTCCCTCAACTGGTGAATGGATAAGCACACTGCGGCATATCCATAGAATGGATTACTCTTCAACAGAAGGAATGAGCAATTGATATATATGATGACATGGATAAATCTCAAAAATATTATGCTAACTGCTTGAAATCAAACATGAAAGACTGTATTTTGTCGTTCCATTTATATAAAATTCTAGAAAAAGTACGACTACAGTCCCAGAAATCAGTGGTTGTCAGGGGTGGAGGGTGGGGGTAGAGACTGACTACAAAAGGGCAAGAGAATTTGGGAGGTGAAAGACATGCTAGATTATAGTTATGGTCGTGGTGACACGATGGCATATATTTAGCAAAAGCCATCCAATTGTAAGCTTCAATTACGTGCATTTTATTGTATATAAATTATTTAGCAGACCATCCGGTTAAGAAAAATCAAGGGAATAATAAAAACAAAATTCAGATAGGGTTAACTTTGGGGGAGATGCAAGGAGACTGCCTGTGAGGTGTACATGAGAACCTTGAATACTGGCGATCTTTTTAAATAATTTTTCTGTATATTAAGTTAAAATAAAAAAAATAATGGAGGGCGGACAGATTTGAATGAAGAGGGGACAAGAGTCGTGGACACATGCAAATGACCTTAGGGAATTAAGGAAGCAGCTACAGCAAGGCTTTTGTCTGTAAATGTGGGAGACCTGGAGCATATTGTTATGAGAATGAGTCACCAAGTGGGGGGGGAGCGACAGAAGAAGAAGGGAACAGGAGTGCAGGCCTCAGGGCAGGAGGGGAAGGCTTCTGGAGCCTAGAGGAGGCTCCTTTCCTCTATGGGAAAGAGCAAATAAGGAGAGGATGGGGACCAGTTCAGTTAGATTTAGGAACTTGGTGTTGGGAAGATGAAGCAGTTTCCTCCTGAAAGTCCCAATTCTCTCTGTGGGGCACAGGCTAGGGCCACGGGGAAGTGGGGAGCAGGAGGCTGGAGGGCATTGCTGCTGGGGCCACCCGGCCGAGGTGAGGCCCCCCGGGAGTGCACGCCCAGTGCCCGGTTCCCGCACCGTCCTCTACCTCCCGTCCACACCCCAGCTGCACCGGAGCCTCCTCTGGCTGCGGGTCATTTACTGCCGGGGCTGTGGCCGAGGGGACCTGTGCTCAGTAGCAGGTAGGAGTCCCTGGGGACGCAGCCATCGCCCTGCAGCCTCCTTGCCCGGGTCTGCAGCGGGAACACCGCGGGGGCCGCTTCCAGGCCGCCACCTGCTCCCCTACTGACCCGTGTTTCCTGGGGCGGCCCTGCTCCAGGCGTGGCCCCCAGCCTTGCTGTGTGCTGACCGGCTCGGCGACGGCTCCTTCCCGGCTCCTGCCATCCAGGCTGCGCCACAGCAGAGTCTGCGGTGTCCCGCGGAGCCCCTCCTGCCTGCACTCTGGGCTCTGCCTGTCCGTCTGTCTGTCTGAGCTTGTCGGTCTCCACCCAACGTGCGGCGAACCCATCAATCCACCAAAATGTGCTGATGCGTAAACTTGCGCAGGGCCGGGGACAGCTCTAGCCGGGAGTGTGGACGGTCGCCCCCGCCGGTCACCTACAGTCTGGTTGGTAGCACGTGCGTGTCAAGGACGCGGTGTGGTAAAACCCAGCCTGCAGAATTTGGATTTGCATTTGAAACCTGTGGAGGCTAACTGCATCTGTGACCTTCGGGCAAAATGCTTGACTTTCTAAGGGTCTTATTTTCCTCAGTTGTAAAACTCGAGGGCTTGGATGGTTGCTTCCAGGTTTGCTGTGATCACAGGGAGGCCTCCAGCCTGGAACTAGGGACACAGGCCGCAGAGAAACCAAGATGTGGGATCTGTGTGCACAAAGGTGGCCTCGTGCTTTCACACCCAAGGTTTTCGCTGATGATCACAGTAAGCTTGTCACTGGGGTGGGCAGTGGCTCCTGTTGAGTTGTCCTGGGAAATGCTTGCTCTAGGGATGCCCGGGGGGTTCAGCGGTGAAGCATCTGCCTCTGGCTCAGGGTGTGACCCCGGGGTCCCGGGATCGAGTCCCGCGTCGGGCTCCCTGCACAGAGCCTGCTTCTCCCTCTGCCTGGGTCTCTGCCTCTCTCATAAATAAATAAAAAAAAATAAAATCTTTTTTTAAAAAAAGAAGAAATGCCTGGTTTAGAGTAGACACTTAATTAAAATCACTTTCTTGTTTATAGACATGACGATGAGGGTCGAAGATGTTAACTAAGTTGCCCGAGTGCCCGAGTTAGTAGGTGTTGGTGCTGGGCCCGGACAGACCCAGTGCCCCCGCGTGTCCGGCTTCCCGCCCCTCATACTGTCAGCCAGTGGTCGGTCAGTCCTGGGGCTTGGTGGCCGTCACCAGGGCCGTCACCGGGGCTGTCACCGGGGTGCCTACCGCGGTCTCACAGCCTCCAGCTACAGGGGCAGGACCCGGAGGGCAGTCACGCTCACAGCCACCGGGGAAGGAGCCGGAGCCCCCAGAGTGTGGCCAGGGCCGAGGTGGCGGTGGGGGTGCTGCTAGGAAGGCCAGGTTAGAGCCGGGCCCTGCACCCCACGGCGTGACCCCAGATGTCGCCCACTCAGCCCTCCCCGGGTACCAAGTGCTGGTGGCCACGCGGGAACTGGGCTCAGCAGCCTGGCCACCACGGCCTGGGCGCTTCCTCCCCATCCCCGCCTCCGCCCTCCCTCACCGGGTCTGCCCGCCTCACCCCGGGGCTCCCCAATCCACCCCGACCCTCCCTGCCTGACACTCGGAGTCACATGAGGACAGACCCAGGGGCGAAATACTCGGAAACGCCTTTCTTTTTCTTCTTGGTTTAATGAGGGAGAAGGGGAAGAGCAACACTGTGGAGCTGGAGGAAACAGCAGGACGCCCGGGCCAGGGCTCGGGGGCAAACCAGGGAGGACGTTGGATCCTACAGAGCCAAGGGGGCAAGCAGGGGGCGAGGAGGAGCCCGCAGCTCCACCTCTGGGGCCAGCAGCTGGTGGCTTCACCCCATCAAGCTGTGCTCCTCCCCTCTGCGGCCCCTCCTGCAGGCTGGTGGGAGCCGCTGGGCTTCGGTCCGCGCCAGGAGGGCCCAGGGTGCGAGGACTGAGCACCCAGGCCGCCCACCTGTCTGCTCCCTGCCAGGTGCTCTCTGCCCGGCAGCCTCCACCCTGTGCGTCCTGCCGCTCTACAGATGTGCTGCCTCCCTGGCCGAGGCCGGCGCGGGGAGCCAGAGGCGGGTGCTGGGAGCGGCAGGTGCGCACCCCGCAGGGCCTGGCCCGATGCTGCCTGCTGGTGACCGCCGTCCTCCCACCCTGGGGATTCAGCGGTGGGCATCCGGGCGGAGAAGGCGCAGCCTCCCGTTTCATTTTTGAAAATTTGCTGGGAAATATACATACTATAAAGTTTACCATTTTCACGATGTTTTTCCCATTTTAAGCACTGTTCAGCGTCCGGCTCTTCGGCGTGGAGGGCGGTCACAGCGTGCAGCTGCCACCGAGCATCCCTCCTCCTGCAGATTCCGCAGGCAAACAGCTAGTGTCCCCCAGGCCGCCGCCCCCCGTTCGCTGTGTTCTGACTGTGCCGCCCTCAGAACCACAGGTGAGCAGCATCCTGCAGCCCTCCCCCTTCTGACGGGCGCGGCCGCAGCCCGAGGCCCGATGTCCCTCCACGTGGTGCCCACGCGGGAGCTCCCGCCCTGTGGCAGCCGGATGCTGTTCCGTGGACTGTCCGCGGCCTGTGTGGCCTACCGGGTCATCACGGACCCACCCCGGGTCGCCTCCGCCTTCTGACTATTCTAAGTAACGTCGCCGTGAACATCAAGGTGACATCTTTTCAAGGCCCTGCTTCAGTTGTCTTGAGTATATCCATACTTTCAAAAGAATTGTATTTAAGGTCGATTTGCCTACATACAGCTCTTCCCATCACGTGCCCCCCTCAGTGCCCGCCGCCCATCCCCCACCCCCACCTCCCCTTCCGCACCCCTGGGGACCAGGAGGCCCTCATGGTTTGTCTCCCTCTCTGATTTTTCCCACTCAGTCTCCCTCCTTCCCTTACGGTCCCTTTCACTATGTCCTACACTCCCCAGAGGAGTGACAGCATATGATGATTGTCCTTCTTCACTCGGCACCATGCCCTCCAGCTCCAGCCACTCAGTATAAATGGTGGGCGCTCATCCATACTTTCGTAAGGCGCCTCGGGTGATCTGAGGCAGCTAGGGTTCAGGACCTTCCATGCATATGGCAAGGAGAGTAGAGGGATTGATGGGGAAGACGGGAGTTTGGGGCAATGAGGGACAAGGCGAAGGTCAGGAGGGCCCTGCGTGCAGTGGAGGCATTTTCCGTGGCTTAGAACCAACGGAAGAGATGGAGGAAAGACCTAGGACCGTGAAAAGGAGAGGATTCCAGGTGACCCAATTCCTTCAGGAGAGGTGACGTCATCTGCTGAGCACTGTGGGGATGGGGCCAGGGCGAAGGTGAGAGTGGAGCTTGGGGAAAGGGGAGATCCTAGCGGCTGCAGAGAAGAAGGCAGTGGGAGTGTAGACGATCAAAGGACAGAGACCAGCAAAAGGTCCTAGTGGCGCGTCTGTGTTGGAGGAGACGTGGCAGACGTAGCAGGAACTTCTCTTTACTAGAATCAAGCACATTCGAAGGCAGGGTGTATGGAAAGTGTGTGGCCAGTGGATGAGAAGTCGTTAGGAGGCCATAGGGTGCCTGGGAGCACCTGGACAGATGGGCGCCTGGCAGACCGGGCACGCCCCTCCAGGGCGAGGTGCAGAGACTGGAAACCATCCAGAGCTGGAAATGGGCCAGAGGCTGTGGCGGACGGTCAAGGGAGGGGCGGGAGGCTGCATGCCAGGGGAGTGCTGAGACGGCACCTGAGCAGCCCCACGCCCCGCAGAGGCGCCCTGGTACCCGCACGGGGAGTCCCGGCCTCCTGTGCCGACACCCTCATCTTACCCGTCGCGGCAATCACGATGCCCCGGGAGAGCAACCTCTGCACCTGGACGGATGGTCTTTGCAGCCAGTGACAAAGGTCTTCCAGGTTGACCCCGGGAGCTAGAATGTTCCCTTGTCCCGCCTCGCCTCGTCGCGCTGTCACTGCACCACTCAGCCCCGTCCAGGGCCACCAGTAACAGGAATCGCAGACCTCAGGGAGTCCCACGGCGAGTTGAGGCAGGCCTAGAGGTTCCAGAAGTCCTCACCCTGCTTTACTCTGACAGCTGCGGGCTGCAGTGGCAAGGTCTCCTGCGGGCTCATTTTGAGCTCATCTTTGTTAAAAAAAAAAAAAAAAAAAAATCAGAAGTTTTCTAAGCAATGGTACTGAAAAATCCATTCCCATCTTCCTCCGTTTCTCCTTGATGACCCAATCTGTCTTTTTGATCTGGAATCTATGGCAAATATGAAGCCCTGTTCATGTTTCCGTCTGGTGCCCCCATTTGCCCCCGAGTGTTTGTTGGCATCGTCCCATGTCCTCATGCTCCGTGGTCGCAGCCCCATCCCTGGGTAACTGCCTGGCCTCCCTCCTGCCTGCCGTCGCTGCCCGTGCTCGCCGCCCGTTACCTTTCACTGGCTCCGCTGGGCTCGGGGCTGCCCTGTGACTCGGCCGCTGTGCTAGGCCTACACAGACCTGTTTGTTTTTCCAAGTAGCCTCTTACGCTACCATTTCGCCATCCACATTTTACTGCCTTCCATTTATTTTTCCCTCCTTGTCTACTTCCTGTTGCGACCCGGCCTGTTAGAAGCACTTAGGAGGCAGGCAGCCTTGGGACGCCACCGCGCTACTGGAGTCCTCGCAAGTGTCCTAAGCGACAGTGTCCTTCAACTGCAAATGTGCAGGCGGCCTGGCAAGGTGCCCGCTGACTCTGGGACAGCCCGGTCCTCAGAGGCTGTGGGGGGATCGACCTTGCTTAATAAATAGAATAACCAGACATAATTAACTGTAAAGATGGGAGGCTGGGAGGCGAAGAAGTTACAAAAGGAAGTGTCCTCTCGTTCTTTTGCATGTGCCAGGACGACACGCTCGTGTGCCACGGGGTTCCAGCCGATGATGGAAGTGGGGCCACTCCAGGCTCTTGTTGGAAATGCCCAGGACCCTCCTTGCTCCTTCTGCAGCCTGCCTCCACCTCATTCCAGCTTCTGCAGAGCTGCTGACCTTTGATCCCTCTGTTTGCCTCTAGAAACCGGTATTGGCCCTGGTTTCCTGTGTTTGTACTGCCAGCACTCCCTGGGGACTTAGGCGGTTTAATTCCTGGCCGCCCCAAGCAGAACCCCCCACGCTAGCTCTGGTCCCATTTTGAACCAACTCTAGATGCTACCGTCAGGCTTCTTCCCTCTGTCCAGGCCTTCAGAGGCTGTCAAGTTTGGGAACGGGAGGGGGTGGTGGACAGAGATCCCAAGGAGTGTTTGAAGGATTCTTGTCCCTGGGCCTCAGAAGTGTGGGAAGAGAGAGGTTTCAAGAAGGGAATGGAAAGTGGTTCAGAATAAGTTCTTTGCCATCTGAATAAAAGAAGAAAGAAATATAGGGGAAAATGAAAGCATCAGTCAAATCGTTAAGAATATCACAAATCCCAAACTGGCAAGGGTCTTAGGATTAGGGAAGAGGGGGCCCTGCCTGAGCAGCTCCATGGTTGAGCGTCTGCCTTCGGCTCAGGGCGTGATCCTGGAGTCCCGGGATCGAGTTCTGCATCGGGATCCCTGCAGGGAGCCTGCTTCTCCCTCTGCCTGGGTCTCTGCCTCTCTCTCTCTCTCTCTCTCTCTCTGATAAATAAATAAAATCTTTAAAAAAAACAGAAAAAATATTGAGTCAAATATTGGTGTGGAACATAAGAATCTGTATCAGAATCAGCTCTTATAAAATACAGTAATAATAATGATCCAGATAATCAACTCACAGCAAAAGCTACGGAAGGTAAGAAGAATGTGACTGAGCACCAAGGAAGGAAGTACTCCGTGTCTTCAGGAGCTGGAGGGCATCTCAGAGGCGTTGTGGGGAACATGAGCCTCAGGGGACCTGGATCACTAGGTGAGATTGTAAAGGAAAAGGGGAATCGCGGACGGTTCAGTGGGTTCTCGTGACCCATGACACGCTGTAGAGGAGCTCTCGTGAGGTCCGTGAACAAAGCACATCTTTGCTGTTTTCCTAAAATGAGGAAGAATAAGAAGACTCCCTAACAAACGGTGGTTTCTGGGTGTTGGGGTGATTGGCGGTCAGATGCTGCAGCGTCTCTACCTGGGACTCGCGTGGGAGGTGTGCTCTGTGACCTGGAGAGCAAAACCATGGGCTTAGGGTGCAATCACCTTCCATAACGAAAAGCTTGACCCACAGTGGCTTCATCGATAAAGAAGTTCAATCATCTCACATAACAGAAATCCCTGGTTACCAGAACTTCCCACACACATCGTGTGGGGCCCAAGCTATTTCCTCCACTCTGCCAAGTGCAGTGGAATTTTTTTTGCATGTCTTTAGGCTAATTTCCCCACAGTCACAAGACGGTGGCTGCAACTCCCCCCCCCCCCACAGAACTGCATCTCAAGCATGAAGAAAGGGGCGAGGGCCAAGGACATTCCCCTCCTGAGGCTCCGTCTTCCCATCGAGAAGGGACGTCTTTGGCGAACTCTCCAGCACGTTTCCCTGAAGTCTCATTGGCCAGAATTGAATCATATGCTTACCCCTGGCGAATTACTGGCAAAGATTTCAGCCATTCATGATTCATCCCCTCCGTCTGGGCTAGACGGGCCAGCTTCCATGAGCTCAAGGGATCTCTGCTCACTTTCTGAACAAAACCAGACTTCTCTTTGGCAGGGGAGGGAGTGGCGATGACAGGGGGTAGACAGGGAGCGCATCTGCCATGTCCACCAGAGCTCCGGGTCCCTGCCCGGGTCACTTCTCCAGTGGCCACAGCCAGCCTCTTCCTTAGCTACAATCTATGGCTCTTGGTCTTGGCCTTCATTTCCAACTCTGAAGTTTTCCCCCATTTCTTGAAAACTATTGTTCCTGCAAAATGAGTCTGACTTATGCAAGAGAAGTTACACAAAACTCCAGCCGGTAAATCCTTATTCAGAGAAACCCTCTTGGCCATACCCTATAAAACTGGCGAATGAATGTACTTTTATATGTTTTAAGTTTAAAAAATGTTAACGTTAGGTGCCCTTTTTATGACTCTCCTCCCTAATCAGATGGGCTAAAATTGAACCAGTCTGTAGACCCGACTGCTGTAGGCAAGAGGGCTTCCCATATTGTCGTTTTTAGCTTTTTTGGCCTGAATCCTCTACTGGATTGAAATCTAGAGGACAGGGCAGCCCGGGGGGCTCAGCGGTTTAGCGCCTGCCTTCAGCCCAGGGCATGACCCCGGGGTCCCAGGATCGAGTCCCACGTCGGGCTCCCTGCGTGGAGCCTGCTTCTCCCTCTGCCTGGGTCTCTGCCTCTCTCTCTTTCTCATGAATAAATAAAATCTTAAAAAAAAAAAAAAAAAAGAAATCTAGAGAACAGAGTTCGATGTCCTAAGCAAGTCTGCACCCTGACCTCTAGAAGTGTAGTTCCGCAGCTACCAGCCACACACAGTGACAGAGCATTTGAAATGTGGCAAATGAAACTGAACAACTGAATTTCTAATTGCATTTAGATTTTAATTAAGTTTAAAATCTAATTCAGTTATTAGAAAACTTTTAAGTGTGCTTGTAACAACCTAGGTAGCTGAATCTACTTCTCCAACTGTCGAGTCTATGAAATCTGAGTACAGATTGGCTCTTTCTCATAAAAACTTAGCATCGGACTTGAGATGTGCCCATAATATGGGATTTTGAAAACTTGATATGGAAAAAAAATGTAAAAACCAATCTCATGAATAGTTTTTTTATGTTGATTATACGATGCAGTGGTAATATTTTGAACATATCGGGTTCAATAAAACACATTAACATTAATGTCACCTGTTTCTTTTTACTTTTTATTTATTTATTTTATTATTATTATTATTATTATTATTATTATTATTATTTTTACATTTTAAAAGTCATTGCTAGAAAATTTAAATCACGCACGTGGCTTGTGCTGCATTTCTCCTGGATGGTGATGCTCTGGTATGGAGTCTGGTCCGGGTCTTGGTGGACTGAAGGACGCCGGGCCCTGAGCAGGCCACTGGGAGGGCCCTGGGCCCAGGCCTGCAGTGCTGGGCCTCCTCCTGGGAGGGAGCTCCATGGCCTCGGGGAGCGTCTGTGGGGCTTCTGGGAGGCAGTTCTGGAACCCGGAGCCCTCTGATGCCAGCAGCAAGTGAGCGGGACGCCAAACCTCAGGGGCCTCGTGTCCTATTCACCGCTCAGGTCATTTCCACGGACGCTGCCATCCTGAAAACTCTTTCAGTACAAGGTGGTTAGACACCTCTGGGCGGAGTTCTTGCCACCCCCCCGCCCCCCCGGGGCCCTGGCGACTCAAAACAGGCAGGGGAGATAGACGTGTGCACAGGTGGAGGCCACCCCGAGGCCACCTTGCTGCCCGGGCCGCTGGCCCCAGCCCGGGTAGCTGCTGGCTTCCCTCCTGCACCGGGGGGTCTGCCCGGCGCCGCTGCGGCCACCCCCAGACTGCAGCCCCCCCCCCGGCGCCCCCCGAAAGTCCTGCCCAGAGCCACCTGCGCCTGGGATCGGGCCCTGGAGAGACAGCACTGTCATCGCACATTTGCAATCATTAGGGCCCCACGTTCACACTGAAAGTATCTTTACTTGTGAACGTTTTCATCCCATAGACACTCTCAGCACGTGCTTCCTGACAGCTGTTGTGTGCCCAGCGAGCGCGGCCAAGGCGAAGCCAGAGACTGATGGACTGGTCTGAACGGCATACACCTTGCTTACTTAGCGGCCTATAAGTAAATCACGTATGGACTTATCTGAACTTTCAGAGACGAAAGAGGCACAGAAAATCTTTAAGATTTCTGGATTTTTGTAATCCAGAGGTGCATCTTTATATAAAACCGTATACTTAACCATCCTGGCTCAAAACTAGAGTTCTTTGTCTCTGACAGGGGCATTAAAACATTTGGTGTGACCCTAGGAACCTATTCTAAGGAAATAATCAGATATATGGTCAAAGATTTATAGCATATGGGCGGTCATTCTGGTGCTACTTAAAAGAGAAAGAAATGCAAACCGTGTAAATGTTGAATAAGAGAGATTTGGTGAAACATGTGCGGGTCTATGTGATGGCAAATCGTTACAGATCATTACAGAGAAACTTTTATTTTTTATTTTATTTTATTTTATTTACAGAGAGACTTTTAAAGAATACCTAATGATGTGGGAAAACATTTCCCTTATACATTAAGATTTAAGACTCAGGATATAAAACGCACATGGTTGACCTGCTCGGTTTGAGGGAAGAGCCGTATACCCAGAGGAAAGAGAGTGGGAGGATGGATACGGGCATTGCCCCTGTATCCCTGGGGCTGAAGCCCCACATAGCTTTTATTTTCTTCTTTCACTACTTTTTTCAAATTTTATTTATTTTAGAGAGAGGGAGTGCCCTTGGGCGGAGAGGGGCAGAGCGAGAGGGAGAGAATCTCAGGCAGACTCCACACGGAGTGCCAGACCCACACGGGGCTCGACCCAGGACCCCGAGATCACCCCCCGAGCCGAGACCGACAGCCCGATGCTGAACTGACCGAGCCAGGTGCCCCCTTCTCTCACGAACATTTTAAATATTCTGTGTAATTGTTTACTATTTTTGAAATTTAAAAAAAATGATAAACTTTTAAAAATAGGTACACTTTCCTCTATGGAATTAACTTTAAAATATTAAAAAAAAAAACAACAACTTATCTCTACTCCCCTCAACGTTGCCACCTTTCCCCAAATACTCATTCTGGCTCTGTCACACTCACTCCTAAAACTTCTGAACCAGTTTATAACTTTGAGCCAAATTGTGTTTATGACACAATGTACCGGCTATTAGATCTGTAAATTTACTGTCTGATTCCATGAGGTAAATACGTGCACCTGCCCGAGCAGGTGGGGAGACGAGACGATGCAAGAAGCAGGGAAGAAGTGAGGTGGGAGCCCGTGCTGAGCCCTCACGCCCGCCTTGTACAGTGTCAAATTTTTTTAATAAGAAACATTTCTTTTTTCACTGTGGTAAAATATGCATAACATAAAACTTAGCAGTTGAGCCTTTTGTAAGTGGCCGGTGTGGCATTGGGTGCACGCACGTGGCTTTGCAACGGTCGCCACCATCGGCCTCCAGAACTTTCTCATCTTCCCTACCTTTGCCCTCATTTATTATTTATTATTTATTTTTTTTCCCCATCATTTAAAGTCGCTCCCCGGTCCCCGCTGTCCCAGCCCCTGACAACTACCATTCTGCTTTCTTCTCTGGGACCGGGGCCCCGTGGATCGTGCAGCAGCATCTCCCAGTCCTCCCCTTGCCACCGGCTCCATCCTCGTGGCCTCAGCCTCTAGCCAGCGCGTGCCATGTGTCAGGATTTCCTTCTTTTTTAAGGCTGAATACATGGTATGTTCACAGCACATTTTGTTATTTATCTTTTTTTTTAAGATTTTATTCATTTATTCCTGAGAGACACATAGAGAGAGGCAGAGACCCAGGCAGAGGGAGAAGCAGGCGCCCTGCGGGGAGCCCCGTGCAGGACTCGATCCCAGGACCCAGGGTCATGCCCTGGGTCGAGGGCAGGCGCCCCCCGCTGAGCCCCCGGGGCCCTCTCCGTTCATCTTTCGATGGATGCTTGGGTGGCCTCAGGCCCATGCTGCTATGAACGTGGGTACAGGTGTCTGCGCCGCCCTTCGGCGTGGAGCAGGGACCCCTGGATCATCTCTTTATCCTATCTTTAATTTCCCAAGGAATTGGCAACAGTTTTCACTAGTGGCTGCACCATTTTACATTTGATAATGTTATTTTTATTCACCTTTCTTCCTCCTCATTAAGTGGATCCTTCCTTGAGATCGAGGCACGCCCCTCTGCATCCCTCCGAGCCACCAGAGAATTGCCGCAAGCCGCTGCCGGTGCTCCGTAAATACTTGATGAATCTTGTTTTTTCGAGCTTCTGGAAGCTCGCTTCACCCCTGGTGTGTCTTTTCCTCCTGCTCCTCTTCCCTCGGCTCCCACGCGTTGTGATGGACGAGGCCTCGGCCGGTGCCGCCTGCGTCTCTAATGCCCTCTGAGCTTAGGTCGGGCAGTGGCCCCTGGCACCCCTCGGCGTCAAGAGCTGGGCCGGGGAGTCCCCGGGTCCTGGCTCGGTCCCGCAAGGCGTATGACCTCGGGTGAGTTCTACCCTCTTGTTTTAGGTATTTATTGCTGCGTAACCACACCCTCTAGCTTAGTGGCTTGAAACAATGGGCATTTCATTATTCATTAGAAATCTGTGAGTCTGCTGAGTCCTTCCTTCTGGCCCACACGGCGTCCACTGGGGTCACTCACATGGCTGTATTCACCCGTGGGCCTGGCTAGGGCTCAAGTAACCACGAAGGCCTCGCTCACATGGCTGGGCCCCCGGCAGGGAGGGCTACAATCGCTGGGGCCTGGCTGGCCTTTGCTCTCTCTTTGGAGTCTCATAAAAATCTGAGCCTCCTTTTCTGCAAGCCCCCCCCCCCCCGTCTCTCTCTCTGTCTCTGTCTCTCTGTCTCTCTCTCACCAGGTTAGTGAGACTTCTTTACGTGGCAACTGGCTTTCAAGAAGACAAAACCCAAAATTGCCAGTCATCTTACGACGCAAACCAGAATGGGCCCAGCGTCACTTCCAGGCTATTCTACGCTTGAAAACAGCCACCGCCTGGCTGCGACTCAAGGGGAGCAGCAATGCCGTAGAGAGGGACGCTTTTGGTGGAAGGAGGGCCAGGGCACACAGGGATGGGGGACGGCTGGCGGCGTTTGCAGACAACCCATCCCCGAGCCTCTGCTTCCTTATCTGCAACATGGGAGATAATAAGTTATTCATGATATTAAAGTGAAGATTCAGCGTGATAATGCGAGAAGGCACGCACTAATGACTCCAATCATTATTACTGTTATTTTACTCCAATGAGGATGCAAGTTGTTCAGTCTCCTTCTAAAATCCAGGTCTTATTTCTTTAGCAAGACCAGTACCTCGCTAGTCACCACAAAGAGTACTGCAGCCAACACAACCGTCCCTACTGTCGCTGGCACAAGCCAAGGCTGGCCTCCTGGGAACCCTCAGGGCTTTCCAGCCCCCACTTCCCTCCCGAGGTGTGGCTCTTGGAATGAGAGGTCATCACAGGCTTTGGAGTTTACTTTCAAAGTGCAAGAGCCTTCTGTTATTTGTTTTTATGAAATCAGCATTTTGCTTATTGAAACATTTTAATGCCTTCTTTGAACTTTGAGATTGCATTATGTACTTTCATGAAAGAAAAATAAGAAGCGGAGGCTAGCACAAAATGCACTCACTTCATAACTCAGATATTCAAAGAAAAGTGTCATTTCCATGCCGATCTGGTTTTTCTCACCAAATTGTATCCTTTGGTGAGTAGGAGGAGAGATTTAACTTGAGTCAATCTGATCTAAAGAGTAATTTATCTGATCAAACAGTTCCTTCTAGACGGTGCACTCTGTCTCTTGGATAAAATCCTCTGTATCTTGGTCTTTCCCTTCTTCTAAGGTGGTCTCGGGGTCTAGGGGATGACATGGCTGTTGGTGCTTCCTGGACATATGGAAGAGCCAGAGTCCTTGGGGCCCTGTCCCATCCCTCCTCTGGTCTCCACGGCGATGCCCCTCGTCCGCCTGCTTGCCGCTTGCCCTACAGGCATTGGTAGCTAAATCCTGAGTCTGATAACTAGTCCTTTTCCTCTCTGGGTTTAGGCAATACTCCTGGTGCCAATGGCCCGATTCCATTTCAGCTGCATCTCGGTGGGTGCTGTGGCCACTCTGCGACTCAGGCAGTCAGGTTGCAGCCCTCTCTCCTGAACAACCTCGCTCCAATCCAACAACCTCCTGGCTTCTCCACAGCCCAATTCTCGGCCCCTTCTGGCTTCAGCCTCCTGGTTGACCCCACTGCCAGTGCCTGCACCTTACCCTTCAGAAGTCTTGTGCTCTCAAATAACGCTTTGATTAACATATTGTGTGTTTTCCAGGAACAGATACGGGTTGGGGGGGGTGGTGGCTTAATATATTTTAAGATGGTTCCATTTACCTCCAAAGTCACTATTACAATTTATACTTTATTTTCCCATGCACATGTTAATTCTGAAGATTATCAGCTTTATAAAGTTGGTCACTATGATTGTTCTTAAAAAGGGATTTTAGTATTGCTAAGCATTTGTTTCTTATCTTGATTGACCATATCTATTCTATGAACTTCTTATTTATATCTTGACTTCTTTGTTTTTGTTTTTTCTTCTTATGGATTTCCATATCCAAATGTCTACATTAGCTTGGGCTGCCATAACCAAATACCACAGACTTAAACAACAGAAATTTGGGGTTTTTTTTTTGCGGTTCTGAGGCTGGAAGGCCCAGATCAAGGTGCCTGCCAGGTGAGCATCTGGTGAGAGCTCTCGCCTTGGGTTACAAAGTCTTCTTGCTGTGTCCTCTTGTGGCCTTTCTTTGGTGCATGCATATGGATCATGAAAGATTTCCTTCTTCTTATAAAACCACCAATCCTATCAGATTATGACCATTTAACCTTAATTACCTTCTAAAAGCCCTTTCTCCAACTATCACATGGTGGGTTAGGGCTTCAACAGATGAATGGGGGGGGATATAGTTGAGTCCTCAGCACCAGGATTCTATTAATTTGTTTGTGATATACGTTTGCACACACACACACACACACGCATATGTGTGCATGTATTTGTGTATGTGTCTGTGCCTATACATATATCTTCAAATATTTTCTCCTAGGCCATAACTTGACTTTTAATTTTGTTAATTGTGTCTTCTGTCATAGAGGAGTTTTCAGTTTGTGCCAAAATCATTCATCTTTTCTTTACAGCTTCTTGTTTTTATGATTTAAGAAGGTCATTGTTTGTTCTTCAGTATTTTAGAAGAACTTGCGCATAAGCCTTTTCAGACCGATGCCTTTTGCAGGGGCAGGAAGGAAGTATAGTTTTAACTAGTAGTTTAATTTCTTTAATGGTTATTCATTTAAGATTTCTGCTTCTTGAACAATTGTTGATTATTTATATTTTCCTAAAAAATCATCAATCTCAGTGGGTCTCAAATTCATTGGCATAAGTTTGTTCCTAATGTTCTCTTTAAAAATTAGCCTTTCTGTGTGTACATCTGTCCTTTTCATGCCTAATATTGCCTATTATTTTTTTAATTAATTGTTCTAGCAAAATAATTTTTTCTGCCTTAAACAAACTTGTGGTTTTTTTGATCAGATTTGCTGAGTTTTTTATTTATTTCATTAATTTCTGTTCCTGTATCAACTGATTAATTTCTTACCACTTATTTTGGCTTCATTTTGTTTTTCTTTTCAATCTTTTTTATGTTTTAATAAATGAATGTAGGGCTAGAGTTTTCTTCTGAAAATTGCTTTGGCCATCTCCCATCGGCTTTGATGTGTGCTGTTTTCATTGTGGTCCAGTTCCAAGTAGTTTATTTCCTCTTTAAACCAAGAGATCTTTAGAAGTGTTTTTATATTTCAGGAGTATAGACTTATTTTGGCTCCCTGTTTGTTAATTTCTAAATTTATTGCATTCTGGCCAATGAAT
The DNA here is from genome assembly GCF_905146905.1 of Nyctereutes procyonoides. NCBI lineage: Eukaryota > Metazoa > Chordata > Mammalia > Carnivora > Canidae > Nyctereutes > Nyctereutes procyonoides. Next base: position 183,949 of record NW_026575126.1, on the reverse strand, counting down.
GTGGCCTGTATAATAACAGTTTTTAAAAATATGTTGCCATTTCCTTTGGGCATAGAACAGAGCCAAATTTGGTGAGCTCTGTATGTGTGCTTTTAACTAAGAGGAAAAAAAAGCTTAATATTGATTATTTTTACCTTCCAGTTTTATCAGAGCTTCTGAGATAGGTGATCATTTAGTTGTATTTGATAACAAAACTTATCATTCACTAATTTATTCACTAGATACTTGTTGAGTGCCTTCATGTTCTAGGCACCACCACAGGCTTTGGGGGACACAAAGATGTCCCAAAACAGACATTACCTGCCTTTATGAGTTTATAGTCTAGTGGGAGAAGCAGACATGAACCACATGGTCCCCATCAGTGAGACAATGGACCAGAGCAAAAATGCTTGATTCTGTGAAAGCACGTCACAGAAGATCCTGTACTAGAGAAAGCTTTCCTAATATTTGAGCAGAGAGCCGAAAGAGGAACAGAAACTAACTAGGAAAAGGGCTGAGAAGGGAGAAGAGTGTTGTAGGCAGGACAGCATGTTGCAAGGTTCGTTGGTGCAATGTGAACAAGGTGTCCTGGGTCCTGGAGGCAGGCCAGTGTGCCCACAGCACCCAAAGCCGCGTGTGCATAGTACTGGCCAAAGCTGGGAAGAAAGAGAGCATGTGCGTCCATGGTAGGCGGAGGGGTGCAGACCATACAAGGCCTTAGGAAGACTTTCTTCATTTAAGAAAAATAGGAAGTCATTCAAAGAATTTAGGCAGGCTTACAGGATCACATCTGTGGTTTTAAAAAATAAATTAAAGAGGAACCGATAATGTCTGCTCCAAGGAGGTTCTTTATTCCTTGATGCTGAACACAGAGAGGTCCTACTTCCCTTGTCACTCCCTGCCTTTAGTGAAAACAAACTAAAAATGTTTAAGCAAAATAATTGTCCAGCACCTTGTCCATTAAAAGCCTACAAATGACCTTGCACATTTGGAACCAAGCCTGCCCTGGTGGTAGATTATAACAACGATAACAACAATGCTCACGTAATAAAGAATGATAGCTATCATTTTTTGAGCATTTACTATGTATCCTAGCTCTGTGCCAGATCCTCTTCAAGTTTTATCTCAATCTTTACAAACTTATGCAATTTTTTTAAACCACACGTATCAATCACTGTATCTGCCAGCCCTTCTAAGAGAAACTTCCTTGCCCACCACCTCAGTTGAAGGAGGGCTGCCCCCAGTGGCTTTGATTTGTCCACCCTAATCATCTTCAAACACACACACACACACACACACACACACACACACGTGCACACCCCTTGTTCGTGTTGGAGGTGGTACTTGAACCAACCAATCCATTGGCCAGCCAGCAGCGTTCAGGGTTATCGCAACACAGAAAGCCTTGTCCGAATAAATTCTTGCTTCTAGAAATTTCAAGTTGGGGTATATAAAGGAAATCAGTTAGTTGCAGAAAATGAATTTGGAAGATGAGAAGCCAGAGAAGCCATGATGGGCCGGAGTGAGTTGAGGGCATGAGTAGGCAAAGGTCTAAGTAAGCAGAAGCCGTGAGGTAGAGAAAAGATACCCAGAAGGAAGATGTAAAAACCGGTTCACGGGGAAGAGAAGCACCACTCGAGAAGAAGCCAGCTCTTGGAGAAGGGCTAAGTCAGGTGAATGATGGGCACCAGAAAAAGGGTCCACGTACTCAGACGCTGGAATCTAAGTCCAGTCTCTGAAAGCCCAGCGACAGAGTGGTGGTTCCTACTCTAAGCTTTGCATGAGATGCCTGCCTCCCCCTCAGGCCTTCCCAGAGGCTCATCATGGAGTGTGGCTGAAGGAATCTTGCCCATGAGGCATAGGAGACTCAGCATTCCCATGTACACACGGAGAAACAGAGAGGCTCACTGGTGCAAGAGCAGAGTCCGACTCAAATTAATGTGGCAGTAGAGCCCATGTTCTTAAGCATAATATTGTTCATATGACAGCAACAGGAATTATCTGTTAAAAAAAAAAGTTTGTTCGAACCTTTAGTTTTTCTGACCTTGAAAACATACACAAGGAACATACAACTTTCAAATCAGCAAGCCAGGTAACTTAGCATTATTGGCCTGTTAAGTATTAAGGCTTAACAATAGCTAACATAAGAAGATCCTTGCTTTGGAGAGGACTACACAAAAGCAGTGTTTTGTTTGTTTGTTTGTTTGTTTGTTTGTTTGTTTTTGTCAGCTATTTGGAGAGTGGGGGTGGGGAAGTAGGGGAGGGACATGTCAGGAGATAGGTTTATAATTCTTCTTCCAAGAACTGGTTAGAGCCTTGCGGGTCTTGGATCTGATTATCCATTGACCCAGGGAATGGCCTCGGGTGAACAAGATCCTGCAAAAGAAACGTCCAGCAATCACTGAGGAGCAGATTGCTGCTAATCTAGGTTTTGGGAGTGGAGAGACAAGGCTGGGCTCCCCATCAACTCTAACTGTGACCTTATGTAGAATGTCCTTACAAAGGGTTTCCAAGTCAAGTGGCAAGGAGAATGAATGCAAAACATTAAACGAAGGCCCGGACATGTAAGGCCTCATGCCCAGGTAAAGAGCCTAAAGATCAGAGTTGTAGGCCCCCAAGGTCTGAAGTAGGTCACCCTCAGTGTGACACAACAGAAAAATCTCTGGGGCTGCAGCCTTCTGGTAAACCAACAGCACTTTCTTTCCTGAGACCTTTCTCAAAATATGTACTGACCCAGTTGCCTCTCTGGATTGTTCCAGGTCCTGGTGCTGAGGGCCGTGGGGATCCTCCTTCTCAAGCCTCTATATACCCTGAGCCAATTGCAGCTGAATACATTTCCCTTCTCGACCTTTGACAAACCACCTTTCACCTAATTCCTGTGTTTATCCTGTTGAGAGAGGTTGTGGCTAGCACCCAGGGGCCAGACTGACCCACCACGACAAGGCAGATTAGGATTAGGAATGTTCCAATGGGACACAACAAGCCCCAGGTGTATGCTCCGTGAGGGTCGCCCCACTAACAGTCGCAGAGTTCAATGGCCAAGAGGAAAACCAAGGCTTGAGGGTGGCCTCAGCATTCCAGATTGTTACCTGTGTCCATCCTTACTCTTCTTTCCTCATCCACATACCCACTGCTTTTTTTTTTTCTTTAAGATTTTATTTATTTATTCATGAGAGGCAGAGGGAGAAGCAGGCTCCATGCAGGGAGCCCGATGCAGGACTCGATCCCGGGTCTCCAGGATCACGCCCTGGGCTGCAGGCTGCGCTAAACCGCTGAGCCACCTGGGCTGCCCTGAGCTTTATTTTTAAATGGCAATGTTCATATTATGTCAGAAATCATGTCAAACTCTTTTGCAACTATTTAAATGTATTAGATTTTTACTTTATACATGGATGAGGGGCGTATAGTTTTCAAGATTTTTGGAAGGGTACAGCAGAAATATAAAGATCATTGCCTTAGAGGATCTGCTTTCATGGGTAGATTAAAAATCGCAAGTAATTACGAATGATATAGTAGAAATGGTGCTTCTATCACCACGGGTGTCCTTACAGAGGCTAATTCAAAGCATTGCCTTGCATGTTATACACGTACCTGCACACTTTGACACACCAATAATGCAAGGGGAAGCTGCACCTCCTGTCTCTCCCATTTAATCACCAAGGACAGGTGTTTGGAATCCAGAGCTATTAGGCTATCATACTAGTCCATCTAAACTGTGAACGAGAAGACAATCCAGTCCACAATCTAGTAGCTTAAAAGAGATATATTTGGGGAACAAAATACAGGGGGGGGGGAAGAACAAGAAAGGATAGAACTCATAACAGAGAGAGCAAATTGAATAGGTTGACGGTGAGGGCCGTGTAGGAAAAATGGGCAGCGCAGGGGGTGGCGGGTGCATGCTCAGCCGCGGCTGTGTCGTGCGGGACGCGTTGTCTACTTTCACAGGATACGAACGCTGGGGCCCAGTATTTCTAGAAAGAGATAGAGAAGGCAAAGAACAGCAATCCAGAATAATGAAGAGCCGCCTGTACTCACAGGTCTGGATGCACTGTAAGGTGGTACATTTATTAAAAGATTTGTTTCTTCCCAAATGGAACAGGACGTCAAATGGTGACCCAGTGGATCTCTTAAGAGTCAAACTCCTCCCGAGGGACTTCCTTAGGGCGTCGCAGAATGGGTTGAAACACTTTTTTGGGGGGAATCTTTATTTTGGTAAAGAATCATCGGTGATCAAGACTCCTGCTTAGATTTCTTCCACTTATGTAAAAGGGAAAAAAATGGGATAAAAGAAGACTTGGGGGCGATATGGCCCCCCCGCTATTGTGAGATGATCGGATTGTAGCTTGAGTCGATTCTAGTAACTAAAACCAACGCTTGGTTAATAATCTTGATAGATGTTGTTAATTGACTGTGTTTATTGGTTGATAAGTAATATTAATAACAATAAATCATCCAGTTTCACGCCTAATTTTCAGCGTCATTTAAGCCACAAATCCTGACATCTCCGTTGGTAGAGGTGTCAAAATGATGTAAAGACGGAAGGGAGACGGGGTATCTGATGGATTCACAGCAGGGACTCTTCATATCTGAAAACAGGGATTCGGGTGAGTGTAGCAGGAGACTTGATTTTCCAGTGGACACAAGAAAGAACAGGAGACCTTTAAGAGCACAAAACAATTCTCTCAATTCCAGCCCACGCCACCATCATACACTGAGGGTTGGTTACTGTCGTATGAAGAATAAGACTCTTCCCCCCCGAATTTGCTCCTCCTTCCACATCGCCTCACTTGTCACGAGTCTACAACCTGCGCACCTGTACAGGGCAGCCCTCATCCACTCTCCACCCATTAACTTAAGCCAGAAATCTGAGAATCATCTTTATTTCCCTCTATTTCCCTCACCCAGTCCTCTCCCTTCTGGCTGCTACGTCCTAGTCCCCGAGCTGCTCCGAGGGTAATGGATTCGTCTCCTCGCAGGAAGCTCAGTAAACATGTAAACATACAAATGACCTGATTTAACGTGATCTGTGATTGACCCTTAAGGAGATCAATTCTGCCAAAAATGAGGGGATGGACATAAAAAGTCCTGTCCTGTAGGCTCTTCGGATGCCCCCTCCTCCGGGACGCCCTCCAGATCCTCTTCCACCAATCAGACCGGGCCACGTGCCCCTTCTCTGAGCTCCCGAAGCAGCCCAAGCTTTCCCTTACAGAGATCTTCCAATACCCGCTTGAACAACGGACTTACTTGTCTGAGTGCCCGCCAGTTGGGGCTTCCGTAAGCGGGTCCCCCGCTTGGCAGAGCGCCCAGGGCGAGGCCGCAGGCCCACGAATGTTGCCCAAATGGGTGGACGATACGAGGAACGCGTTGAGAGAGCCGTGCACACCCGTGGTCAGGCCTAGGTGGAGACGGATGGAAGAGCTGCTGGTTCAGTTACGAGGAGGAGGGGGCAGTGGCGCTGGAAAAGGCCTCCTTGCCTGGTCTTGAAAGGTAAGAGTTTCCCTGCAGATCAGGGCAGGGAAGGGTGTGACAAGCAGAGGGAACAGCACGGACAGAAGCAAGGAGGAGGGAGCACAGCCCGCACGGAAGGCAAGGAGAGGCTGGCGAAGCTCCGACTGCTTTGGGGGGGCGGGGGGGGGCAGATGTGGCTGGGAAGGTGGTGAGTGAGCGAGTTGTGCACGACCTGGACGGTTACCCAAGGGCCTGCGAGTGTAAAGCCACTGAAGTTTTGAAGCAGAGGAATGACACGATAAGATCTTTAAAAGAAAAACAGAAGCATCTGCTTCCTTTTTAGTACCTAAAACCCATCGATTCAACCTCCTACATTTTTATATTTCTTGGTAGTTCGTGAAAATAAAAACACAAAGGCCAGCTGAAGCAATTCGTCTTTCCTTGCCTGGTCTGAACCACGCGTACCTTTTTCTCTCTCTCCCTTGTTTTCTGGCCAATCGTTTGGCGAAGTGAGCGCATCACACAGCTGGGAAAACACGAGCTTCTCCGGTTTGTTTGGCTTCGGAGCTATGTGGGTGAGCGCGAGTCTGGGCAGCGTGTCAGCTCCTTCCTGAAAGTCTGGGTCAGGGAAGTCCACGACACAGCCTTGTTTACTCGATTTTGCTTTCAGGGTCGAGAACACTGGTTCCGAGGACTGTGAAGGTGTATGTGGTCACCGTTGGCTCCCAGGCCTGTCGTTCCTTTGAAAAGGATCCGATTGGGACAGCTGTGACCTTATTTTAATAACTCCGTGCCTTTTGAAACACCCAGATGAAAAGCGATGCGTTATTTTGCTAGTGGCTTTTGTTCCTGGCTATAACCATATGGTTTGCTGGATCGCTGGGAGCAGTTCTGTGGGATGGACTCCGCTGCTCTGGCACATTTCGGGGGGGTGGGGGGGGTGAGGGGGTGGGGGGGTGGGCCCCGTCTGAAGCAACCCTCTGGCTTAGACACGTGAGGTTATGGTCAATCGACACATGTTTACCGAACGCCCGCCACACGCCGAGCATCGTCCTGGGCCCTGGGGAGCCAAGATGCAGGACACCGTTTCTGGCAGAGTCTAGTAACTGGACAGAAAACCCAGCGAAGGTAAGGGAAAACCCTTATTTCTCTTCACGCTTCCCACAGTGCCTGTGTAGCGCCCGAGTCCAGTAATTCCTGACCCCCCAAATAGCGGCCGCGTTGCACTTTTGCCAACAAATAGTCACTAAGCACCGTTGTGGAGCGACACTCTCTGCCGTGGCGGAGAGGCGAGGGGAGCGGGAGCCCAGCCTCCAGGTACTCACAGCCTGGTGGGAAGACACGCGTTAAAGCCATTATTCTGCCTATGGGAATCTGAGCCTCAAGAAACCCCAGAGTAGTCCCCAAAGACGCTCTTGCCTCCGGAACCGCAGACCTCCCTGCAGAGTGGGGCAGTGGCTGGCATAAAGGAGGGATTTCCGGGACGCTGATCCAGCATCATGTCCATTCCGATTGCTTGAGGCCTTTGCCTTTTTGGTTGGAAATACTTTACTATCATTCCTGCAGGTAGTTAACGGGAGCACGAGACACTCATATATGGGAATCAGAGGAAGAAAGAAGTCCATGATAGGAAAATGGTGCCCGGTGAAGCCTGGAGGGTGGACCTCTAGCAGAACCCAGCAGAGCAGGTGATGTTTTATTCCTTAGGCGTTCACTGAAAACCCCTGTCCCTGCGGGCATGATGAGAAACTCCAGATTCAAGGAACTGTGCCATGCAGATGCAAGGGGGCACTAACCATTATTTCATGGGAGTAATCATGGACTCCAGATTCAGAAAATCATTTTGAAATGCTACTATTATAAAACATTTTAATTTTAGAAGTTAATTTAAAACATTGTTTTTACTTCTTCCTACTCTAGACCAACCACCAGCCATAAGCCCAGTTTTGTAGCTGTCTTGGTTCAAATAAATGCGTTATTTGCTGAATCATTGGACTCACTCATGAGCAGTTGTGACCCAGAGAACCTTCCAAGAACAGTTGAAAGACCTTTGGAGCTAATCCTCCAGGCAGGGGAAAGAGGAGTGCTTCTGAACCCTTGCAAAGCTGATGGTTAGAGCTAAGAGATATTATGAAACCGTCAACATTTTGAAGAACTGAAAGAGAGAGGTGGGGAGGGAGTGAAGGAGAAAGTAGGGAAGAAAGAAAAAGAAGGATTGAGAGAAGAAGGAGAGGAGGAGGGGGAGAGGAAAACAATCAACTACACAAAAAACATGCAGTGCTTCCCAAATCTCCCCTCTGACGTTCAAACTACAGATTCATAAAATCCTCCAGCTGGAAGGGTCAATTTCCCACTTGTAAAAGCATCAAATGTCACCTGAGCCAGTTTTTCAGCAAGAACCACAATTATTCCATGGAAACATGTCAACAGTTCTCTGCTCACTTTTATGAGCAAGAACAATGAGGCAAATTACACTCGTCTGTGTTCTCTAGATAATTGCATTTGGCTTCTTAAAATTCAGGTGTTGGTCCGTTGAGAAGAACACGCCAGTTCCTTTTTTTTCTTAACTTTTGTTTCTGCCTCCGTTCACGCAAAGCCAATGTTGATGCCTTTAACATAAATGACTGGCGCGAGGCTAGACTAGTCTCTGACCACCTTTGTTCCCGTCTTGGGTGGCGCACAAGCTGTGGGCTTGGGTCCCGGGCGGACGCCGCACCATTTCACCTCCAGGCATTGCCCACGTCCCCTCTCTGAAGAGCAGCCCCTCCAGGATGACCTCGCCCCGCTCCTGGATAAGCAGCCCCTTCCCTGCTCTCCTGCCTCACGCTCAGCACGTCTCCACAATGCACTTACACCTTGCGTCGCTCGTGCCGCATCTGCACACACACCTGTCTCGTTCGTCTCCCCGCACGCGGTGACCGGGCCTCACTCCTTCTTCACATTCTTCTCACCTAGCACAATCTCCGAAAACAGCAGGTACTGCGCCAGCTGTCTACTGCTGCATTACAAACGGCTGTGAAATTCTGCAGCTTTCAACAATATTTACTACCTCATAGTTTCTGCGGTCCGGAATTCGGGTAGGGGGGCCACTTAGTTGGATGCTTGTGGGTATCAGGGTCTCTCACAGGGCAGCAGTCAAGGCGTCTGCTGGGCTGCATCATCTCAAGGGTCAACTGCAGAAGTATCTGCTTCCAAGCTCACTCATGAGGCTGTTGGCAGGCCTCAGGACACTGGCTTCCAAGCTCAATCACATGCTGCCAGCAGGCTCTAGGGCCTCGTTGGCTGTTGACCGAGGATGCTATTTCCTTGCCACATGAGATTCTCCATCGAGTTACTCAAAACATGGAAGCTGGATTCCCCCAGAGCAAGGCTCCCAGGGAGGGAGACAGAGAGTGCGAGCGTTCAAGGAAGCTGGAGGAGTCAAAGTCTTTCGGTCATTGAAACTCAGACGTGACATTCCATCACTTTTGCTGTATTTTTATCTCTGAGAAGCAAGCCACCAGGTCGCGTCCCCGCTCAAGGGGCGGGGATTGCCCAAGGCCGTGAATACCAGAAGGTGGAAGTCTAGGGCCATCTTACAGGCTCCTACCGCAGCGCTCAGTTAATATGCTGAATACGTGCATCTCTCTAGTCAGGACGAGCCTTTGCTTCCCTGAGGATCCGCAGCATCTGAACTCCCTATCAGGGAGCCCGGCGCGGGGAGACTTTTCAGCTGAGCATATGTTCATACGCACCAGTGAATTAGAAGCAACTGTACGGAAACAACGCCAAATGATGGCTGCCGCTCGACAGATAATGGTTGGTCGGGTGAATAAATGAAAGAAAGGTTGGCAGACACTAGTCCGTGTCCATCAGTATTTGTTTTCCAATGAAGGAGTCTCTCATTCTTAGCTAGGCGCGCGGGTGCTCCACTGGCGACTGCATTCCTCAATATCCCTGATTACTAGAGGGGCCATGTCACCAGCGTCTGACTAGTGCGGTGTGCATGGACCGTGGGGTAAGCACGTAGTTTCCTCCCTTCCCCCTGACTGGAATACAGAGGCTTGAGTGAGGACCCTACGCACGTGGCGGGACCACCCATTAGACCACCTGCCTCTGGACTAGTGCATGAAGCTCTATCTCACCAGAGTCACTGTGCTCTAGGGTCTTGTTGCAAGTGCTACCTGCCTGGCCCAGGATCTGAAGACCAAGGAAGGTGGGGAGCCCGGGAGGCTCAGTCTGTGCAGCGGCCGACTCTGGATTTCAGCTCAGGTCATAATGTCAGGGTCCTGGGATCAAGCCCCATATCCACCGACCTGCTCAGCAGAGAATATGCTTCGGGATTCTCTCCCTCGGCCCCTCCGGCTACTTGCACTCTTGTGCATGCTCTCTCTCTCTCTCTCTCTCTCTCTGTCTGTCTCTCTGTCTGTCTCTCTACGATAAATATCATCTTTAAAGAAAAAGCCAGGAAGAAAAATGTCTCCCTACCCCAAAGCTAGCCCATGCTTTACCCATGCTATAGGAGGTTCCTTGAGTATTTGTTAAATTGTGCCTGCGTAGGGAGTCTGGTTAATAATATCGTACTAGTAGCTCTGCACGGTGACGGATGGCAGTGAGACCTGCTATGGCGATCATTTGTAATAGTAAAAATATCAAGTCACCGAGGCACACCTCGAACCCATATAATATCGCGTGTCAATTATAATTCAATTAAAAATGAATTTAAGAAAGAAAGGAGTATTTAGTTACCCTCTTTCCCCTTGGTCGGGCCAGCATAGGCTTCTTGGGTCAACTCTTGTAAAAATTCAGAGCTATGAGGCTCTCAGAGAAGCAACCCATTACGTGGCCTTGGTTTTCAAAGCCTGAGGCGGAAAGTCGCCACAGAGAGGCATAAGGCAGAGTGGATTCTTCTCAAGGAAAATCTGTCCAGATTGAGGTTGCTTTGTTTTTCCCAAAAAGGAGAAGAGTTCTCTGCGCAGCTCCTGCAAAAGGGCCGGGTCAGCAGCTCCTCCACAGTCCCGGGGCTGTCAAGGGGGGGTGGGCTGGTGGGCAGCCGCCGCCGCTGTGGGCCTTGCTTCCCGCTTCTCCGCCCTTGGGGGCCGGCCAGCGCTCGACCCCGGATTGAAGGGCCCCTGCCTTCCTCTGGGGCTGGACAGCATCCATGGCCTCAGACTGCACGCGTTTGTTCTGTTTGTGTTCTTTACAGTATAGACAGGAGTCTCTGACCAACGCCATCCCCAAATGCCAAGATCCGGTGCTCACCCGCCACGTCAGCTCCGCCAAGGCCAGCTCGGAGACGACCAAACCTCCTCCAAGGGCAGGAGGGGACGGGAAGGAAGTGGGATAAGCTTTCCTTGCCTGGACTGAAAATCTGTTAGTAGGACGGATGGATGCCAAGTACAGAGTCATCGGAAGATGCTGCTTTTTCACTTGAAGGTGAATTCCAGAGACCAGAAAAGAAGGCACGGGCAAGAACTGCATCCAAAGTCTGGAGATCCAGGTGTCTTGAAGCGTAGGGAGGGTTAGAGCGCCCGCTCTTCCTGGGCCTTCAAGAAGCATTCGAGGTACCTAGGGAGACGGCCTTGCCCTTAATCAAAGACGATTCACGAGGAATGTTCTCCTGCTGTTGGTGTTAGAGGGAGGGAGACAGTGAGTCTGGCTGAGGGACGGCTTCACGGGAACGGACTCGAGGAACTCACCCTCGAAGGGCGATGAAACCCTCCAGGGGTCACCAGCCTACGGCGGAAGGCACGTCAGGCAGGGCGTGAGGTCTGAGGACGCGGCCGGGTCCTCGAATTCCCAGGGACAGAGAAAGGTGGAATCTTAGGGTCCTGGAGTCAGGTCTTTATTTTATTTTATTTTAAAGATTTTATTTATTTATTCATGAGAGACACAGAGAGAGGGACAAAGAGGCAGAGACGCAGGCAGAGGGAGAAGCAGGCTCCATGCAGGGAGCCCGACGCGGGACTCGATCCTGGGACTCCAGGATCAGGCCCTGGGCAGGAGGCAGGCTCCAAACTGCTGAGCCACCCAGGGATCCCCAAGTTATGTCTTTAATAAGAAAAGTAGAGATGATTTCAACTAAAAATAAGTGAAAACTAGGGGCTCCTGGGTCGCTCAGTCCGTGCAGCGGTCGGCTCTTGGTTTGGGCTCGGTTCATGATCTATGGGTCATGGGCTCGAGCCCCACGTTGGCAGCAGGCTCCGTGCTCAGCCAGGGGTCGGCCTGAGGTCCCCTCCCTCTGCCCTTCCTCCACTCACACTTGCACGGTCTCCAACGATTAAATAAACCTCTAAAAAAATACATGGAAAAGAGTGTTAAGGAGGTGGAAGCGTTAATGGAGCGGCTGCCAGGCCGGCGGTGGGGCGCGGAGGGCGGCCCTTGCTCGGCCCACGGTCCGGGTCCGGTGGGTCCCCAGGCCTCACCTGCCCTAAGCCCCCATGGCTGCGCCTCCCTGGGCCGTGGGTCCTCGTCTGGCTCCAGCCCAGCCTGCAGGACAGGACTGTGCGTGTGGCTGCGGCGTCCGCCTGTCGCCGCCCCTCACGAAGCCCCTGTCTCCTCCTGGGTTCCTGGCGAAGGCACTAGAGCTCCTCTGCCCCGAGGCAGGGCCTGAGCCCCTCATTCCGAGCCCGTCCTGCTGCTGCTCTGACTGCCCCCCCCCCCCGCGCCCCTAAACCCAGCTACACTGCAGGCATCATTTCTGTCTCTTTAGGGTATTTTCCTCCAACAGTTTGGGGAAACCCCACAAGCTTCTCCATCGCCTGAAGGGCCTGGCTTTGGAAACTAAGCCAGGAAGGGGCCTGCAGCTGTGCGTCCCCCCCCACGGTGCCTCCCCCAGCCCCCATCCAGAGCAGTCCACTGCCTCAAAGGGGAAACACCGGGAAAAGGGAAAAAATAGGTTAATATTTAAAACATACTTTGCCAGCCTGTTTCGGTGAGTAAGTAAATGAGCACGTGGCACCGGCCCAAGGTGCTTGATCCTAAACCAGTTTCAGGAAAAACCTCTTGCCCGAGTTTCCTCTCTTACCTCCGGGCCCCACAGGAGGGCTTGGAGCCCCACACCCTTCCCGCCCAGAAGCCCGAGTTGAGGGTGGAAGTGTCGTCGGTGGGTGCGCCTCCCGCCTTCCCGCGGGCCCCACGCGGGCTCAGGGCCTTCGTCCACCATGCCCCCGGCTGCCTGTGTTGTCCCGGTTAATACCTCACCTCCTTACGCCCTGGAACCAGTTCTTACTCAATCCGTGCGGCGAAGTGGCAGCTCTGCCCCCTACCACCCAGTGACCTCGGGTGACTTACCTGACCTTGTTGTCCTCATTAGCAAAGTGGGGGTAAGAACATCCAGCTGCTGGGCTGTTGTCAGGATCGAGTAACGTGGCCTCCGTAGAGCCCGAGCCGGTGGCCGGAGCAGGCAGGGTGCCCCCTGTGCACCCCGTGTGTGCCGAGGCCGCGGTGGCCGTGCGGAGCAGGCGGGGAGCTCGTGCAACCTCATCACTGCAGCAGAAGGAGCCCACCAGCCCCAGGGCACTCACTGGAGCGCTCAAGGGGAACCGTCCCGGGGAGGGGTCGATGTGGACGCCCTCAGTAGCTGAGCACTTCAAGATGCCAACTACGAGCCTGGCGCTGCCACACACCCTGTAAACGGGGCTCCCCAGGAGGCCGTCGCGGACAGGAATACTGACATGGGCTAAAAGAAGTCGGTTTGCAGTGCTGTGGGATCGTGGAGGGGCCCGGCCTGGGGACTTACAAACAATAGAGGCTGGAAGTCGGAGGTGGAGGTGCCGGCGCTGTTGGGTGAGGGGCCTCCCCGGGGTTGCAGGCCTCCTGTCCCACCTGCACAGGGGGAAAGAGCCGGGGGCTCTGGGGTCTCTCACCAGGGCGCTAACCCCGCTCACGCAGTAGGGTCCCTGACCTGACTACTCCCCCGAGGTCCTATCTCTTTACACCAGAACCTTGAGGGGCAGGTGTCGATGCGCTCCGGTCGGGGGCCGCTGCGGGGGCTCCTGAGGGATGCCAGGGCCGGAGCCGCCGGTGGAGGCCTTAGATGTGCGGCTGTGGTTCTCCAGCGCGGCCATGGCCCCGTGCGCCCTCCCCTCCACCCGGGGAGGCAGCAGGCGGTGGCTGCAGACACTGTGGGTCATGGCACCTGAGCGTGGTGGCGTCTGGGGGCAGGGGCCCGGGGAGGCAGCAGGCGGTGGCTGCAGACACTGTGGGTCATGGCACCTGAGCGTGGTGGCGTCTGGGGGCAGGGGCCCGGGGAGGCAGCAGGCGGTGGCTGCAGACACTGTGGGTCATGGCACCTGAGCGTGGTGGCGTCTGGGGGCAGGGGCCCGGGGGGCTGCTGGCCGCTCCCATCACACGGCAGCCCCCACCCGACAGACTTACCAGGGGATGTCGGTGGTGCCCGGGGAGGGGGGGACCTTCCTGCTCTGCAGCACCCGCCCCCCCCCCCCGCACACCCCAGCCCTCCCTTCCTTCTCTATGATGTTTCCCAGCGGCTGGTCAGGACCCACATGCCGACCTCCAACAATCCGCCGTGAGGACCCACGTCTCGACCCCCTGCGGAGGACGTCAGTCACCTTCGCCGCCCCGGGCGTGGGGTGTACGATGGGGAAGGTATGAGAGAGGTCGTTAAGCCCAAGCGTGGAACATCGGGGGGGGCTTCCTGAAGGAAGTGGCTTCAGTGTGGAGACGCCAGTGAGGACGGCGACATCGGGGAAGGGTGGACGGGGTCGCTTTTCCTGTGGAGCGCCCTTAGGTGCGGATCACCGTGGTGCGTATTGTACGATCTCATTGAATCCCTGAAATGCTTTCCGAGGTTGATGCCCTGGCTATTTCCATTTTACAGATGGGGACACTGAGGCCCAGGTGTTAACAGCCTGCTTCAAGCCCCACCACTAGGAGACGCTGAAGCAGGGATTGAACCCAGGTCTGCGGCTTCCAGAGCTGGACAGGAAGTGATGCTACTTACAGAGGGCAAGTGGGTACACGGGGAATTTTTTAAAGTACAGTTAAGCCAAATGGTGTCACCCCAATATTGACACGTGAGGCCCCGACCTCCGGTACCTCGGACATGACTGTATTTGGGGAGAAGGTGCTTCCGGAGGCGATTAAGCTCGCACGTGGCCATCCGGGTTAGGCCCTAACCCACTACGATGGGTCTGCTTACAAGGGGGCGCCTGGGGCACAAGAGACACATCGGGGACGTGCACCCAGGGGCAGAGCACGTGAGGACTCGCGAGCAGGTCCCGAGTGTGAGCCAGGGAGACGGGCTCCGGGGGAACCACGCCTCACCAACACCTTGGTCTTGGGCTTGGAGCCCGCAGGCTGGGGAGAGAGCGAATGTCTGTGGTTTCGGAAACGCCATCCGTGGCGCTTCGTCCCTGCAGCCCAGACACTCGGTGGCCGTTGGCCGCCTGGACGGTGCCGTGTTCTGGTTTCTCTGCTGTGAAGCAGGATGGTGAGAACCCCGGGTCTCTGCTGCCCCCCGATCCCCGGCGACAGGCAGCCCCGCCACGGGGCATCTTCTAGTCCAAACCCGCTGGAGATGGTTCTCTTCTGGGTGCATCGGAGCCCTGGGCCAAAGGCGGCGCTAAACCACTGGGCCACCCCGGCTGCCCTCGCCGAGAATTTTAAATGCTAGACCAGGTCCTTTGACCTCCCTCCTTCAGCCGTGTGGGGCTGTTCCACCTGTTATGTAAGTGCAGGCGGCTGCGAGTGGAAACGGGGGAAGAGACTGGAGCACCGGTTCCCGCTGGCCTCCTCCTGGGCGCACTTACTACGCTGCCCTCGGGCACAGGTTCGTGTGAATAGTTAGTGGTGCGCCCCCCTCCCCACACTGGGCAGTGCCCCATGCCCGCCTGGCTGGGTCTGCAGGCCCGGCGCTGCCTTCCCCGCACGGGCTGGTGGCCGCCCCCCGCGTCGCCCCGCAGCCGCCCAGGAAGTGGCATTCTCAGTGAGCACTTCTGGTGCACGTGGGGAAGGCGAGGCACAGCAGGGGGACACCTCCGGGGGGCCGGGGCGGCGGGCTGGCTGGACGGGTGACTGCCTGGGCGCCCAGGGCCGCATTCCAGGTCGTGGGCTGCAGCCGCGCGGGAACGGGACGTGGTGCGGGTGGGCCTTACCGCGGGAGGGCTGCGGGGCCCGGGCAAGGTGCCACCTCACGCCCTAAGCCTCAGCCCTCTCTGCTGCAGGATGGCGATCGCAAGGAAGCAAACCGGGGGATGAAAACCACAGTGAGGTCCCACGTCGCACCCATTAGTGAGTGTGGCTACTGTCTCTAAAAAAGAAAATACCAAGTGTTGGCAAGGCCGTGGAGAAGCTGGAACCCTTGTGCGCCGCCCGCGGGAACGGAGGACGGTGCCGCCAACTGTGCAGGAGACTTCGGCAGTTCCGCCAAAAAACTGAAAGCGGAAGAAGTGCCACAGCGCCCAGCGAGCCCCCCGCCGGGTGTGCGCCCAGAGCGTGGAAGCAGAGCCTCGGCGAAGGTGCGCACAGAGGGTGGAAGCAGCCCGGGCGGCTGGCCGAGGGGGCAGCTCAGCGGCGTCTGGTGCAGACAAGCAACGGGACGTCACCCAGCCCCACAGTGGAAGGACGCGCGCTCCCCCACGGATGACACCGGGCGGCCGCCAGCGGACGGGGCCTGCAGGGGTGACGCTGGGCAGCAGGAGGGCCGCCAGGCCGTGGGCGGGGGGCCGAGGGCCGAGCTCTCCCTCAGCGGGCACACTTCCAGTTTGGCCGCAGGAAGAGCGTCTGGACACGCACGACCACACGGACCTAAGACGACCGAACCGTGGGCCGGAAGGTGGCCAAGTGCGTGTGTTATGTATGTGGCCACAGTTTTTAGACTTAACAATAAAGCAAAACGAATCCCCTGCGAGGACGTGAGGGTCAAATGAGGTGAAGTCTGGCACCTGAACTGTAGGGAATTGAGGGGTTAACGGCCCAGCTGCCTTAGGACCTCCCTGACTTTGCAGCATCCGGAAGGTTCTGCACCTTCAGCCCTAGGGACGTGACAAGCACTGCACCACCCGAATCCCGCGTGGCAGGCCACACAGAGAGGTGCGTTGTTGGTGGTAGTTGTTGGGATTTTTTTAAAGTAGGGAGGACTTGGGGTGCAATTTCCGACTTCAAAGCAGACACAGCTCAGCAGCGGCGACGCGCAGGCCCAGGGAGTGCCCGGAACTAGCCCCAGGGGCAGGGTGGGGCCGGAGCCAGCCTGATGGGTGCGCCCCGGTGTTCGGTCTCTGCAGACCCTGGTGCCAGTTTGCGACCAGCTGCCGGCATCTTCCAGGGCTCGCCCAGCCAGAAAAGCCAGGCCTGCCGCCCGCCGGCAAGGGCACCAGCGTCCCTGAGCGGAACCCGGGAGGTCGGGTGCTGACCCCCAGGGCCTCGCGGGGTGAGTGTGGGAGACTGAGGTGGGCGCAGGACTGGCGCTCGGGGGGCACCTGCCCAGACCGGTGAGCGGGAGAAGCTGGGCCTGACCCGCGGCCACGCGGCCTCAGAACCCGACAGTGGTCGACGGGGCGAGCGACCACGGGCAGCGCGGATCTGCCTCCCAGACGCCCTTCCCTTGGCTCTTGGTATTTTCTCTTCTCCTGGTAACCATATTCTCGCTCCTTCGCTCCATGCGGACCTGCACCAGGGTCTCGCCTCCTTAGGAGAGACGTGGTCTCTGGCCGCCCCACCTAGGATGCGGCCTCTGTCCTTCCCGAGTCCCGTGCTGCCCACGATAGCGGCCCCTGTGCCCTGTTCCCGAGCGGCATGGAGATGCGGTTGGTCCGCTCCGGAGGCAGCATAAGATACAAGCGGGATTCAAAACCAGAATCTAAAATATCTCATTGATGGATTTTATATTTACTGCAGTAACATTCTGGATGTGTATTCATTTAGATATAACGTTTCATTAAAATTAGTTTCACCCGTTTTCTTTCCTCTTCTAAACGTGGCTCCTGGGAAGCTGGACGATTCTCCTGACGTGTCCACGGGGCAGCGCTGTCCCCACGTGGCTGTACCTCCCTCCGTAGGAGCTGTCGCCACCGGACATTAAGGTATTTACATGGTACCTGTCGGCCCCGAGCCTCTCCCACTGCACCGTAAGCTCCACGGGGTCGGGGGCTCCCTGTCCTCCCCCCCGCGCTGCCCGTGACGGCTCCTGGCGTGCACCAGGCCCTCCAGGATGATCACAAGTGGACGAGGAACAACAGGGTCGACCAGGAGCCTCTCAGCATCATTCTGCATGTCCCACAATTGGCTTAGAACTATGTTCCTGTGGGGCAGCCCGGGGGGCTCAGCGGTTTAGCACCTGCCTTGGGCTCAGGGCATGACCTCGGGGTCCTGGGATCGAGTCCCTCATGGGGCTCCCTGCATGGAGCCTGCTCCTCCCTCTGCCTGTGTCTCTGCCTCTCTCTCTCTCTCTCTCTCATGAATAAATAAATAAAATCTAAAAAAAAAAAAAAAGAATGTTCCCATGAGGACCAGATGCATGTTTGTACGTCAAGTTTACTCTCTGCCATCAGGGGAGTAGATTTATCCGACTCTAATTCAGTGTCCGCAGCCCAGAGACGGCTTAGGCCCTGAAATGAGGGGATCTATGCCAGGCGCTCGTTAACCGGCATGAGCGATGTCACAGCTCCTCGCGCAGAGACCGAGCAGCGCCCGGGCAGCATAGCTGCGGCCCAGCGGCCCCACCGGCCTGTGCTCGGAGGCGGGTGGCACGGTGCCCGGGCAGCTGTGGACCCGGCCTCCCTGTCGGGGCAGGACCGCCTGCTCGGCCTGTCTGCGGGGGCCGGGGGCTCAGAGAGGTCGGCCCGTGGGATGCTCAGGGCCTGCCCCACGGGCCTCTCACCCGCACGGGAGCGACTGCGGGCCTCGTGCCCCCCGTCTTCCGTGGCCACAGGAGGCTGCCGGCCCGGGACAAGAGCGCACGGCTGTCGCACACAGGCCAGGCTGCTGGGAGCTGCAGACCTCACCCAGACACTGCTGCTGGCTTGGGGACGCCCTCCAGCCCTGCTCCCTCCGCGTGGTAGGGCCCTGTTGCTGGCCGGACAGCCTGCCTGCAGCCTCGGGTCCCCTCACCTGCTGCGACAAGGTGCCAGGTGGCACGCGGCAGCTGCACGGTGCCAGGGGCCACGGCGAGATGCACCTTCTCAGCCACTGGCCCAGGCAGCGGACGTTCCCCTAGCCCGGCCTCTGGGATGGGCCTTGGCCTTCATTCCTCCCTTGGGGGACAGGCCTGGCCAACTCCAAAGCCTGGATTTCCCACGGAGTTGGGCGGGACTGAGTCAGATACGCTGCAGAAGGAAAGATCCTCAAGGACAGACGACCCTGACAGGCCCTCCAGACTGAGAGGGGGTAGTCCCGCCCTCAGCTTCCTGGGCCAACCGCCATCAGACTTTGGCTGCATAGACAAGACCTCCCTCAGCCCCCTCCACGTCCGAGCTGCCTCAGCCGGTGGAAGCACAGGTGAGGTCACGCTGCGTGATGCTCATTAGTCAAGCCCAGCTGGGCGTGGACGCCACCCATGCCGTCGGGGGTGAGCAGGCAAGTTCCTTCATCTATGAAATGGGGTTAATCATGGGACTTCCCCTCAAGGAGGCTAAGGGTTGAAGGGTTAGTACACACACACAGCGCCTATTTCTGCACCCACAGGGCCTTGCACACACTGAGGGGGGCCCTCTGCAGGTGGCAGTTGTGGTCCTTACCCCACCTGGGAATCGGGCTGAGCCGGGCATTGTTTAAGGGCCGAGGCCAGCCGAGGTGGTGTGGAATTCACTTCCTATTGTTGGACCTGTTGGACTCGTAATCAGCAGATTAGGATTTGCCCCTGTTGTGTGAGGGCCAGGATGTTAGAGGGACTGGATCCCTGTGCAGAACACATAATGAGGCAAACAAGTTATGCTGTTCCTGTTTTCGAGCCGCAGGGAAAGCCCGGGGGCTATTTTTAGCAGTGGGAGGTTTGGGTTCTGGGAGGGCACCGGGCACCGGGGCGTGTTTGCTACATTAGGGTTTAGCATAATACAGAGGCGGCAGGCTGAAGGGAACTGTTTCGGGTTGTTTTTGTTAATCAGAGAGTGTTGTTTTCTTCCAAGCTGCAACGTTCAGACTTAATGGGCAGCGAGCAAACACCACCCGATACACACAGATTTATCCTCATAAAAATAATTCCTTTGTTCGATCCAGTTTCCATGGGCTATCCTAAAAACAGGAAAGAAATACCATAAATATAGCATTTGCCTTCAGTCGAGTGAGTTGTTCTTTCAGGGAAAAAATATTTTGTGATTCTGCTATTACATCTCACACAAATGAAGTGTGGAAGACTGTTCTGTGATTCAGGAGCAAAGCACGAGCGAGACCTGTGCCGAGAATTTATTTTGAGCTCTTTCAGGTGCAGGCAAGACCCTTAGCTCTCCCCTGGATGGCCATCGGCACACCAGGGCAGGGGTGGGGAATAACGACCGCGGGTGCAGAGAGTTGCGGTTTGGGATGTTAGAAACAAAATGCATATTGCAGGGATGTAATAAATAATTTTCCCCAAGTCAGACCCAACAAATTCACTTAAGAAACAATCGTTGAGCACCTAGGATGCCCCTGCCACTGGAGGGGCAGGACAGAGCAGGGGAGAGTCCCCAGCCCCCAGGGGGCTTGCAGCTCACGAGGGAAAACAGGTCAGAAAGCGAGCGTGGCACGTGCTGCCACTGGGGAAAGACCCTCCTACAGCCACGGAACAAGCCCCTTGTTGCTTAATATTCCTAAACTTCAATTGCTTCATCTCTGACATGAGGCTAAGAATTCCTATTAAGGATGGCACGTGAAACATGTCGCACATATGGTCAAAACAAACACAAACCTCCCATGGCCTCTTGCCCACACTCCCGGCTAAAAGAATAATACAGGAAAGAGGAGAGCATGAGGCCCACAGACAAGGAGTTTCAGCCTAAGAGGGGTGCAAGGAAGGCCCAGGCGGGTGGGGGGGATCTTGGGATGACAGCTGTCCCCCAGGCCTGGGGGCCCCTGTCCAGATCAGAGCCGATCAGAAGTCCCCCGGGGAGATTGCTTCAAAAAGATGAACTTGATAGGACGCCAGCTGTGTTTGAAAACATTTGGAAGAGGTTTCTGCCACCGTGGACAGGTTTGAGGCTAAGTCAGAAATACACCGAAAATTCAGCAATCCTAAATAAGAGAAAATGACTTCAGGGGAAATAAAAAATCGTGCAGGAAAAGTAAAACGCGGAGTGTTCTTGATGACACAGCTTTGAAAATACTGACCTGGCTAAAAGGAAGTGGGTGAGATCTATACTGAGGGCAAGGAGGATAGGGAGAGAAAATATGTGCGTAGGTTGCACACGGGGCAGTGGCCAGATGTCACAGCTAAATCCTCATCTTCTCAGGGTAGAAAGTCAAGGGAGAAGGCGTCAAACCGACAAAGCACCGATGGCAGTACCCGCCGGTCAGTGAGAGACGCCGGATCAAGGGGGGCAAGCGCCGAAAGCGTTTGTCTCTGGGCCACGGGAAGCTGCACGGCATAGTTTGGGGAAAGAGTGGGGAGCACCGAGGCAGGCCCCCCTCTTGTATCAAAGCATCTTTTGACTGTTTAACTACATGCACATATGACTTGGACGATCATAAAACTAAGTTTAAAATAATAGCTACACAAGAACAGAAAGTGCCGGAATTCCTTGCCGTGTTTGTTAACAAATAGAAGAGTCATGTGCACGTCACATGAAAACTTTTCTGAGAAGGAGCTGCCATCACATGGTGTGCCGGGCTCACTGGCTCTTCATTATATTTCACAGATTTGCAAAGTTGGCTTGTTGATAAAACATCCTTTGCTTAAAAATGAGAAGGAGGATAATAAATAAGCATTTGCCCCCACAAGGTGGTGGGGAGAGTCAAATGAGGGAAGGCATTGGCTTAGCTCAGTGCTCCGTAAATACTGGCAGGTGGTGCAGTCGGTTCTCCTCTTCTGGGCTGTAATTATGTCATTACCCCCAGGTGACGCCCTCCTGCTCCCTCAACTTCTTCTGGCCCCGACTTAGCTCTGGCTGCGGAAAGAGAATACTATGGGCCGGGTGGGGTAGGCAACAAATCCTTATGTCTCACGGTTCTGGAGGCTACAAGCACGAGACCAAGGTGCCAGCGTGGCTGGGCTCTCGGTGAAGGCCATCTTCTGATTACAGACTGCTGGCTCTCTCCTCACTGTGTCCTTACATAGTGCGGGGAGGGAGGGAGAGGGAGGGGGAAGGGGAGGGAGAAGGAGGGGGAGGGAGGGACGGGACGGCACTCCTGTGTTTCTTCTTCTTTTTTTTTTTTTCCTGTGTTTCTTCTTGAGAGGGCACTAATCCCTTCATGAGGGCTCTGCTCTCAGGGCTAATTACCTCCCCAAATCCCATCTTTAAATACCATCATAGTGCAGATTAGGATTTCAGCATATGAATTTGGGGAGGGGGACACACATATTCAGTCCACGGCAACCGCCCTACTCACTGCATGGCTGGGATGTCAGACGCGGCCGTGAGCCATCTGGAACCGCGCCAGCGAGGGCAGTCCCTCAGGATGGAGAAACAACAAAGTAGACGGATCCTGGACCTGAGAAAGCCATATACTTTGATCCTGTTTGAGCCCCAGGCCGTGTCTCATATTCTAATCCTCTTCCTAATTTCATTGCTGTTAGCAGCAGAGTAGTAGCGACCATTTCCGGTGTGCGAAGCAGGAGCACCCGTCTAAGACCTGGGCACCTGCAGTCCTGACGCATATACAAGATCGAAGGAACCGACAGGTATTCATTCAGGCAAGGAAAGGGGTAAGAATGTTCTGGGCAGAGAGGACGACGTGGACACCAGCACCGAAGAGGAGAGACACATAGAGTTTGGGGAACAGGAAGAGGTTGGGGATGGAGGACGGAGGGAAGTTGCAAGAAGTGGGCCTGGTGAGATAAGCAATATCAAGGCCTTGGAGATCGCACAAAGGGGTTTTGACTTTCATTCTGGAACAGTGGAAAGCCACTGAGGGGAAGATGCTAGGACTTGCTCTTTAACTGATAATGTTTGTGGAATGGAGAGTGGACTGGCGGCGGCAGAAAGAACGGAGTCAAGGAGGCCAAGAAGGAGGCTGTTTCAATAACCGAATCGAGGCATCAAAGGGCCTAGACTGTGGTAAGGGTTGGGGATGGAGACAAGGAGATGGATTTGGACAGGTTCAGAAAGCCGGGGCTGGAATCCACTCATTCAGCAGGAAGGTAGAGGGAGAGGTGGGCGCTGAGGATCAGGCCCAGATTTCTGGCTGTTACCCTGGAAGGAGGACTGAGCTGCTCTGGGAGGCAGAGAACAAAAGAGGCAGAGTGACTTGGAGGAAGAGCATGCAAGTTGCCGATCTCAGTTCAGATACGCTCAGTTGGAGGAAACTGCAAGACATCTAGATGCTCAGGTTCAAGAGAATATCTGGGGCTACGTCTGGATTTGTACTCAATCCAGAATGAGTCTTTTCAAAGCTTGTTGTTGTTTGTTTATTTATTTATTTATTTATTTATTTATTATTTATTTTCAAAGCATTTTTAAAAAGTGAACCTAGGTACACTTCGGAAGAGCCACATTAGTTTAGTGAAAGGGGAGTCATTGTCTATAGCAGAGGAAAGGGAGCCCAGAAAGATCCAAAACCCACAGTCAGGGACGTTAGAGGGTTAGTCCTTTAGTTTTGCTAAAAAATTAAATTAACACCAAGATCATACAATTAAACACAACATAAAACCCTGGATCTTTGCAAACCTGCCAACCTGTACCAGTCAATCCTAAGTTAATCATTGATCACCAAACAATAACCGAGAACTGAGCTGTGCTTTGTGCAGTCCTGGAAGTTGCAAACCTTTAAGACAAATAAGGCAAAGTCTCACCTGAATGACCTCCTACACTGAAGAGGCTAATTTAACTGAGCAAGAACGAAAGTCAACGCACAGCTGGACGAATGTCTGGCAGCGAAGGGTAAATGCTACGATAAAAAAAAAAAAAAAAAAAAAATAAATAAAAAAAAACCCACCAGGTGAGTCGTGTGACCGAGCAAATACTTTAAATTGGATGATCAGGAAAGACCTGAGGGTACGTTGAGAATAAGAGCCAGCCGTGCAAAACCGATCTAGGAGAAGAACATTCCAGAAGGGCAGGGACCTGTCAGTGTAGACGTCCTACGGTGAGACTGGGTTTCAGGTGGAAGTGCAGCGAGAGGCCTGTGTGGCCAGGTTGAGTGAGCAGGGGGAGGGCCACAGAGGTGGGGGGCCCCGAGCCGGGTCTCAGGGGTCAGAGCTGGGGGGTTTTCTTAGTGCAACCGAGGGTCCTCAGAAGGAGTTAGCAGCAGAGTAGCCTTGGTGCTCCTCTGGGTGCTGCGCGGGCAGCGGACTGGGCCAGGGGGCAGGCAGGAGGGGCAGGGAGAGCCCCCGCGGCCCCCTCATGTCCGCTCAGGTCTGTGCTGCCGGCACCTTGTCGCAGTGTCTTCCTCGGGGCAGCCCGGAGGCGGTGGGCGCTGTCGCCCCCAGTTTTCGCTGAGGATCCTATTATCACACAGTTTGTGGCTTGTCACTGTCCCTTTAATAAGGTCTGATGTTTGATTTAGGAAGTTCAACAGCCCACTGACGCCCTGCGCCCTGCGTTCAGACTCCTGCAAAGCAATTAACTGGCCCGGAGCACAAAGGCCAGACACTGGCAGCTGCGGGACAGGCCTGGCCAGAGGCTTGACGGCGAAGGCTTGTCAAGCTCAATCAACGGGGAGAAGCCAGGGGCTGACAATGACACAGAGTCCCCAAGTTGCCCATTGTTCTCTGGCCAATGCCAATCTGCCTCCTGGTGCCTCCAGGAATCTGGAGGAAAAACAAAACATTCTTTTTCAAACCTGGTGTTTTCAAGTCTTCAGTCATTCGTCACCACCCAGCGTAGAAGAGCACCCCAGGCTTGGGTGTGGCTCAGCGGGCACCGGGCAGAGGCTGCTCCTTCTTTATCTGCTTCCTCCCAGATCCACTAGCTAATGCGAGACCTTTGGGCCTTCCTCACAAACAGGCCCTGAATCACCTCAGAAGCCCGGGAAAGGTACCGTCATTCTTCCTGTCCTAGCCATCCAGTTCCTGGGCCGGGCGGAGGCATGGACGCCAACCGCTGGATCACGGCCACCCTCAGACAAAAGGCACAGGCTCCAGAGCCACCTGCCCCACACCGCCCTCCCGGGGAATCCCCCCACCCCGGCCCTCGTGGAGAGAGTATAAGGTCCCGCAACCCCGTGGTCAGTGGGGAACCCTGGCCCCAAAGGGCTTTCTAGAGGGGCCTTTAATTGCAGCATGGCATGAAGAGGTAAGTGAAGTCAACCAGATGACTCCCTTAGGATTTGGAACCGCCAAACAGAGGCACAACAGTCGAAAGTGGGCCCTGGGCTGGGAGGTAGTTGACGCCTGGTTGACTAGGCGTCGAGGGTGGAGAGGAAGCGGGTGGAGAGGGTGCACACGTGTGTGCAAGAGAGCGAAGCTGTGTCTAGAACGATGCTGTCCAACTTGGCAGCCATATGGGGCTTTTCTATTCTATTCACATAATAATTTTGATTGATTCTTTGGATTTGTTTAGGTTGTTTTATATAAATAGCATCAGTAATTTAAAATTTACTCCCTCAGCGGCCCTGCAGAGATCTAGACCATTCCCATGGTCATAGCTAATTCTATCGGCCGACACTGGTCTGAGAGACCCACTGGGATAGAGTACGAAGTCTTAGTTCCCCATTTGCAATCCCTGATTCCAACCCACAAGCCTCAACTCTGCCTCCTGCCCCATGTTTCACAAGGTAATTTGTATCCCTAGAATTTGCACCTCCTACTCTCCTGTAGCACCACTATCTTTTTTTCGAGCCAGCTTTTAGTCCTCATCTTACTTTTTATATTCAAAAGAATCTTAACAAAAAAAAAAAAAAAAGAATCTTAACTAGGGGCGTCTGCCTTTGGCTCAGGTCGTGGTCCCGGGTCCCGGGATCGAGTCCCGCATCTGACTCCCCGCGAGGAGCCTGCTTCTCCCTCTGTGTCTCTCGTGAATAAATAAATAAAATCTTAAAAAAATAAATAAAGAATCTTAACTAGCTACATTGACTGACCTATATGGTGATAAAAAAAAGAGCCACTGTAGTTTATTGAGTGGTTGTGTACGAGCATGATGCCTTAGCATTTTATGTGAATGCTTTTATCTAATCCTCAGAGGAACCCTACAATATAGGTCTTTCATGTGCATTCGACAGCTGAGGGAGCCCAAGCGTAAAGAGCTTAAGCCAGTTGTCCGAGCTCCCGGAGCTGGCGGATGGGCGAGGTAGGCCTGGCCTGGGCGTCCCCCTCCACGGCTGGCGCGCCGGGAGCTGGCCCGACCCAGCACGGAAGCAGACCCGGGGAGCGGCAGGTATCCCGCCTGGGACCCGGCAAGTGGGAGCTACAAGTCTGCACTTCTTCACATACATCCGGCTCCTGGGGCACCTTAGGGGAGTTCATCTGGTTCCAATCATCTCTCTGCCCAGCATTTTCTCTTTTCCATTAAAGAACAGGAAGTGGGAGAAGTGACGGCCGTGGGCACAGGCTGCCCCTGCTGAGGAATAGCCCGTCAGGAGCGAACTGTGCGTCCTGCGCACCGGGGGACCTGCCAGCAAGAGTCCCCGATGCTGGATCTCTGGTCGGAGAACTAAGTCGTGTGCGATGGTCGCTGGCAGCCGACTCAGGGTGGAGGGGGCACGGGGGAGTCAGCACATACTTCTCTGCTGAACTCCATTTCCCATTTGGTTTGGCAGCTTGTTTTTCGTGAAATGAGGCCAATCCAAGAATTCCATGTCAACATCGCTCCTTTTACTGGAACCACAAGCGTAGCCCCCTGGGACCTGCTGTATCTCTGGGCGGACATCAAAAACAACTCCTTCTTGCTTTGAAATTATAACAGTCCTCTGAGAGCTACCCACTTCCTTACCTTTTTTTTTTTCCTCTCTGAGGAAGAAAGTGAGGGCCAGGGTTTGCGGGCTGCAGCACCCCAGGATTTGCTGTTGGCATAGAGAGCCTCCGGGCTGGCCGGGCCGAGGGGTTCTCCTGGACCCTGCGGCGGTTTCTCCTTTCTTGTGCGTCCAAGGCCTCCTGGTTCCTTCCTGCCTGCTTGTCTCCCTTCCAGGACCAGCTTGACGCATAGGCAGGGCCTTCCCCACCCCCAGTCACCCTCACCAGAGCTGCCCTCGTGCCGTGCCGTGACCTCAGGGGGCTTGCGAAAGAGGCTGGCGGATCTGAAGTCCTCTCCCAGCCAGTAACTAGAGCCTGACTTGCATCCATGAAAGCTTTGGTAGCTCTCCGGGCCTCTTCCCTTGGGGAGAGCAGCCACCTTTTAGGGGCTCCAACACTTGAGCCCCCAGGTGGGGGAGGGACGGGCAGGAGGGGAGGGGAGCGATGACCAGTGATTCGTGAACAGTTTAGAGTGGGTTTGCTGGCACGTGCTGTGTGGGGACAGGCGTGTCAGCAGCGGGGCTCGCTGCGGACAAGGTTCTCTCTACCAGACAGGAGGCGGGGCGACCGGGCTCCGGGTCACCTTTCTCTAGCAAGGCTTCTGCAAGTCCTGAGCCACTGAAGCACGGACACATGCCCCCCCCTCCCCCCGAGTCCTGGTAACATCCTGCGCTTCTCTCCTTCACGGCTCTGAGCGCCCAGCCATCGCCTCCTTGCTCTCCGGCCTTCTCACCTCGATCGTCTTCCTGTTTGTCCTGTGTGCCCAGTGCCCTCGTGTGTGCCCGGCGAGGTTAACGAGCACGTCCCTTTGTTGAGTGAGTGAATGAACACTAGCTGCTCCTCGAAGCACTAGCGGGGGAGCACATGGGGCAGGAGCGCGTGAGGGAGCAGGTGGCTCCCGCGGTGCTAACCAGAGCTGAGTCTCTACCCAAGGACGGCGCCGTGTTCCCCGGTCACATAGTGAGCCTGGGCCATGGATCTGGCTCCGTCACTTACCAGCCGTGTTCGGGCAAAGCTGTTTAATCTTGGTGCCTCCGTGTCTTCATTTATAAAATAAGGATGCTAATAATACCAAGCAAATATTCTTTTGTGAGAAATAAATGAATAGCTCACAAGTCCTTAAAACAAAGTCTAATATGTAGTAAGCTCTTAATAATTGTCTGCTTAAGAGGTTTTTTAAAGCCCTAGAAGAGAGCAGGTCTTTACGCTGTCATCACCTGCTGCTGCCTTCCTTTGCTCCCACCTCATGGGCCTCCTCCCTCTGTTCGAGGTACCGGCCTGCCCGGGGTTTTTGCATCTCCCTTCTCTTCACCTGGTCTGCTCTCTCCCAGGTAGTCACATGATTTTCTCCCTCACTTCAAGGAGGCCTTTGCTGAAGCATCATTTCTTCAAAGCCTTCCCTTTAGACCCTACCGAGGAGAACACACCCCTTTTCCTGCTTTGGGTTTCATCTCGTGTGTGTAGCGTATGGAGTGCTACACACATAAACACAGTGTCTATGCATTACTTTACCTGAGTTTTATTTGTGTCCACAAAATGTCAGCCCTGAGAAGACAGGCACTCGGTCTTACTCACTATTTCGTTCCTAATGTCCCGCAGAGTGTCTGCCAATAGCAAGTGCTTAGAAATAGTTGTTGGGTGACTGGGTGGATGGATAAGTGGATGCACGGACAGATGGGTGAATGGGTGGGCGGGTAGATGATAAGTGGGTGGGTAGATGGATGGGGAGGTAGGTGAGTGGGCGGGTGGGTGGGTACATGAGCCTTTTGGGAGACTTCCACGTCCATTTCCACCAGCCTTCCCATCCTCAATCCCACATGCACACCTTCCCTGGCTCTTGCTCGATGCCAGACTTACTCTCTTGCTCCTTTCCCCTCAGTTGGCCTAGTTTGCTAAAACCATGAACTATCTTGGAGGCGGGGTTCTTACGCAAGCAGTTTGGGATTTGTTGACTAATTCAGAAAAATCAGCTGCCCAGTGTCAGCTGTTAAGGGAATACAGTGAATGAGACAGGTGAAGAGAGATGATTACATCTGCATTAGGGCTGGATCAGAGAGAGGCCCCAGAGTGGGGCCTCGGAGGAGGGGCCCATAAGCCACACTTAGGGCAGGAGTCCCCCTTGGACCCCAAGCTAGGCTCCATCGCACGGCCTCGTCTTAAATCAAGTACATGTAGATGACACACAGCTCATCTGCCAGATTGGTCCTGAGCTGAAAAAAACGCCTGAAGAACCAAACTCTTGTGAAACTGAAAGCTTTTATCAGCAACAGGATCCCAGATTTGATATCCTCAGAGAAATATTTTCAAGACCATGGGAATGGCTGGCAGTGTAATTAGCAGTGAGTGGAGCACCTTCAGCCTCAAGGGAGGAGAGAGCTTGGGCTCCAGATGCTGTGGGCCCAGAATGGGGCAGACACTTCACAAGGCTTGGTCCTCTGCAAATTGCATACTCAAAGACCTTTTATAATTTAATTTTCATAGTCCCAGAAGATGCCGGATCAGAGTTCCTTGATATGATTTTAAAAATGGTTTTCAAAAGAAGAGTGTTAGGAATGGAATTGTCTCCCTGCCCCCAACTTCATATGCTCAAGTCCTAACTCAACCTACCTCCACAGCACTTCAGAACACGACCTTATTTAGAGAGAGGATCTTTACAGATGTAATCAAGCTAAAATGAGGGTGGTCCCTAACCCAACAGGACTAGTGTCCTTCTGAGAAAAGGAAACTCGGACACAGACAGACATAGAGGTACGATAACATGAAGAAACATGGAGAGAAGACAGCCAACCACAAGCCAAGGAGAGAGGCCTAGACCACACCTTCCCTTGACCCCTCGGAAGGAAGCAATGTCACAACACCTTTGTTCTGAAGGTCTAGCTTCCGGAACGGAGGCAACACATTTCTGTTAAGTCGCCCAGTCTGCGGAACCTTGTTACAGCACTTCTAGGAAACTAATACAGAGAATTCATAACAACTCTCTTTAGATCAAGAAAGAAGGACTTCATCCATGTCTTCTAATCATTGGTAAATCCAAGTATTTCACAGAACGGTTTCGTTTCTCTGTGACAGCACATACGTTGTATGCATATAGTATGTATGATGTGGCATGAGACAGCGTGACCCTGCCTTTAGAGGTCTTGAGGGGACTGCTGGTGTGTTCAGCACATGGGTTCAGCTTCATTTAGCCAATGCCTATTGATCCTACCGTGTGCCAGGCGTGGGCCTAGAAACAAAGAAAATGAAGTCCCTGCTTTCCAGGAGCTCACAATCCGGTAGGAAAAAGCACAAAGATAGAAATAATTATATCTCAGAGCAATAGGGAGTGAGTAAGATGCGTACAGAGTGAAAGGTAACAGGAGAAAAAGGCGACGAACTCAAGGGAAGGGATCTGGTCAGAGATGATTACCAGGGGAGGGTCCAGAGCAGAGTTAAACCTGCAGGCTTCTCTGTAAGGTCTCAAATCACGAAGACCTACAGACCTGTAAGCCGGTGGAACAGGCTGATACGCACTATCAGTCTGAATATGCTTTCGGAAGCTGCAAATCACTTGTGGATCATTGCAGTTTTTGTTTTTTTAATCACACACACACACAAAAAAATCGGAAGCATCTCAAATCTTTAACAGTGTTAATTATGATATATTCATACAGTGGTCACACTATAGAAAATTATGCAACTGTTAAAAAATGAGGTGGAACTATATATACCACCACAGAAAGATCTCTGAGACGTATTGTTAAGTGAACACAGAAAATGTTAGAACAACACATATAGTATGATACCATTTATGTAAGAAATACAAGGATCTATGCTGTGTACCTTATATTTGTGAGTGCACAGGGAGAGCTCTGACGGGATGCATAACAACTGGTACCACTGGTAGCCTGGCAAGATGGGGGAGGAAAGAGGGGGATATTTCATATATTTGCACATATTCATTTAATCTTTTACAATAGGAAAGTCTTTAAGGCAGAACAAACACATTTTTAGAACATCTCTTGTACCAACAGCTAGTCCACCACCCTAGCTAGGCCCGAGGCCCTGGGGCCCTGGGGATGTACTCGTATGTGTGAGCTCACTCCTGGGGAGCTCACCTCTCACCCTCTGTCCTCAGGCTCCATCCACCTGGCCAACACGCCCGTTTACACGGTGGTCTTGCCCCAGCTCCCCACATTCATGTGCATGCTGTGTCCTCTGCTACACTTGTAGCTAGAGCTTTGGATTCGGTGCAGGCAGACCTGGCTTCAAATCCCAAACTTTTCACTCACTAGTGGAAAAGGTCACACAGTGACCTTGAGAACACTGGCCTTATCCTCTGAGCCTCTGAATTCTCCCAAGGGTGATTGTGAGAATTAAATAAGGCAATTCCCATTAAGGGCTGAATAACGGGATCCCCAGGTGGCTCAGTGGTTTAGCGCCGCCTTCGGCCCAGGGCGTCATCCTGGAGACTCGGGATCGAGTCCCGCGTCGGGCTCGCTGCATGGAGCCTGCTTCTCCCTCTGCCTGTGTCTCTGCCTCTCTCTGTGTGTCTCTCATGAATAAATAAATAAAACCTTTTTTTTAAAAAAAAAAGGGCTGAATAAACCACAGCTCTAAAAAAGAGTAATGATAGAAATTGCTATTGACTATGTCCAACTGATCCCCCCTAAAATCAAACCAGCCCCAGGTTAACCCTCAGCTGTGGATTTTCTACATCATCTTAAGTGACTGTACTTCACCAGTTTTAGTGAAAAATTATATCACATTAAACCAAAAGGAAATGAACAATGGGATTTAAGTGTTTGCTCAAGAGTGCTCATTTTCAGTAAATCAGAGTCTATCTTCTTCCTGTGTCCTCTGTCCTTCTCCCTGTGTCCTTAAAACCAAAAAAAGTCTGTACAGACCTGTTCCCGTGGGAAGAAAACCCACTAGGACACTATCCAGATGTGCAAGTTTGCTCTATCTTTCTTTCATCAGAGCACTCATCAAGAAGTTTCATTGAGGGATCCCTGGGTGGCGCAGCGGTTTGGCGCTTGCCTTTGGCCCGGGGCGCGATCCTGGAGACCCGGGATCGAATCCCACGTCGGGCTCCCGGTGCATGGAGCCTGCTTCTCCCTCTGCCTGTGTCTCTGCCTCTCTCTCTCTCTCTGTGACTATCATAAATAAATAAAAAATTAAAAAAAAAAAAAAGAAGTTTCATTGAAATGATGTGCCCTATAGCACTTAGCATGTACTTATAGGATACATTGTTATTTATTTATATTGATTCAGTTATGTTAAAAATAATAGCATAGTGGACTTATCATTTTCAACTACCCAGCATCTGAGCCTGCTTTCTATTTCAGAGAGTTTTGTCATTCCGTGAGGTTGGGGAAGAAGCCGGAAACTCCCTCCCTCCTAGAGAAGCTGGAAGAAGTCAGGCAGTTCCCACCCCGTCCGCCGGCAGCCAGGGCTCCGACCTGCATGCTGGGCGCAGCCGTTCAGATGCCTCGGTCTGGGACTCTAAATCTAGAGCAAGTGACACAGAGACAGGGGATGGCCGAGATGATCCCAGCCGCAGTCTGAGTGGCAGCAGCAGTGCCAGCCCCCGGTCACAATCTGACGGTTCCTGGGGCGAGGCCAAGCTGTGTTCTCAGCTGCCCAGTCTACATCCGTTCCTGCCCATTTTCCACACCTGCTTCTTTAACCTTCCTGTCGATTCTGTAAGCCACCCAATGGCCTTTCAGTAACTTCCTATTTTCTTTAAGTCAACCAGAGTTGGTGCCCCTTTATTTGTAACCAAGGACTCCGACCAGAATTAATCACGACAAATTACTGAGCAGCTATGAGCTGGGAATTATCCTAAGCCTTTACGTGGAGTATCTCACTTAAACTTCCTACAACCCTAGGAGAAGGGAACCTGTTATTCCCATTTGACAAATGAGAACACTGAGGCTGGCTAAGGTTAACTAACGTATTCAAGGTCAACACTTAGGAAAGAGGCGAGTGTCAAGATCAGATCAGAGAGACTCTTCCTCCTACTCAGCTCCCAAGTATCTGTGGATCAGTTTACTAGTTACTCAAAGTATCTATAGCTTGTCCCAGGTAATCCTCACAAGTCCTTCGGGTTGGAATTTTTAATTCCAATTTTACAAATGAGGAAACGGAGACTCAGAAGGATTAAAAGTGACTTGCTCAAATATTTATCGTAAACTTTGAAACTGCACATCCCCTTTGATCCAACAATTCCAGGTCCGAGCACTTATCCCAAAGAAACAATCAGAGGCGTGACCAAAGATTGTTCACTGGGTTGTCGTTTATTACAGGGAAAAATTAAACACCTTCCTTAAGGTCCAACAGTCAGGCAACAGCCAAACAAATTAGGGCATCCCATATGATGGAACCTTACGTGGTCATTAAAAATCAGGCTGTAGAAGCAAGTGAGGAGTTGTCCAAGCCTGAGGGCAACATCAGGGCTGACTTCAAAAGGGTGTTCAGGAACTTTTGAGAGTGATGGAAATATTTTAAATCTCGTCTATGGTAATGGTTACACAAGTGTACGCAGTTGTCAAAACTCACCAAACTACACACTTAAAATGGGGGCATTTATTGTACATGAACTATACCTCAACAATTAAAAAAATCCTGTAGAAACCATTTTATCAAAGATAATATTCACAAAATATTAAGTGAAAAATTACAATAAATAATTATAGTATATTTATTTCCATGTGTGCTCCATGTGTAGAGAAAAGAAGGAAATCTACCAAAAGAGCAATAGTGGTTATCACCGATGGGTAGAAATTATGGATAATTAGGCCTTCTTTACATCTTTCTGTATTCTTTAGCAATCAGAAGAAACAAAAACTAAAAAAAAAAAAATTGAGTACATCACAGAAGTATTAAGTAGAGGCTAGAAACGAGGACTTTGCAGGCAAGTTAATTGTACCTTGTACTGTGCCTCAGAGTTTCTGCTCTGCACCAGGAATTGCTGTGATGCACGCCCAGGAGAATCGCTCATAAAACATGTTCTTGCCTGTGAGGAACTTGAACTCTGCACAGAAGGGTGAGGAGGGAGTGATTGCATCTGGTTAGGGAATCAAGAGAGGCCTCATGGAGGTGGACTCTAGGATGAGCCAAGAAGGATGCGTGGGGCTGCAGCAGGCGAGGGAAGGTGAGACAGTTGACATGCCTGTAGGAACAGAGGGGCTTCGGCCTGGACGGGAAAGTCGTATGCAGGGTGGTGCTGGGTGATGAGGGTACAGGGGAAGCTGAAGGTAGACTGGGAGGAGCCTGTGATAGGGCCTGAGCAGGTGGGTCCAACTAACTAGAGATGGCAGGTCAGAAGCACCCACAGGTCAGCGGTGCTTAATCCCCGTTCCCAACAGAGGACCTCTGCGTTATGATGTGAATCCACGAGAAAACAAAACACAGTAATTACTGAGAAATCCGGTGTAGGGCTATTTGGGAGGCACATATGCTGGATGTGCCTGTGCTGTAGCTGGTACAGACGTTCAGGATACCTCGATGGCCTGTGGTCACTCAGCTACCTCTCCCCACTCCGCCATGGGGACCCCAAGGGCAGAATTGGGAGCTTGTTGGGTTCTTGCCGCTGGTGCCCATCACAATGCAGACTTGTGGCTGGTACTGAGTAGAGGGTCAGGAAATGACTGTAGAGTGAATGAAGGGACGTTTACGTCGTGTAGAAAGGACTCTAGGGGAGGAGGTTAGTGTAATGATAAGAGCACAGTCTCTGGGAGCAGACGGCTGGCCTGTAACCCGGGCTCTGCCACTTACTGGCTGTGTAGCCTTGAGAAAGCCGTTTCATCTCTCTGTGCTTT
This sequence comes from Nyctereutes procyonoides, assembly GCF_905146905.1. NCBI lineage: Eukaryota > Metazoa > Chordata > Mammalia > Carnivora > Canidae > Nyctereutes > Nyctereutes procyonoides. The sequence continues at coordinate 149,767 of NW_026575126.1, read as the reverse complement.
GCTTTCCTGCTTCTATAAAATGAGATCCGCTTCCTAGGCTGTTGTGGGGATTAAACGAGTGAGTGGATGGGAGGCTCTGAGATGCCCAGCACGGAGGAGAGAAGTGTCGGATAGTATAGATCTTGTGAGCCAGCCTCCTTTAGAGATAAGGGAACTGAAGGCCAGAGAAATGGTGGTGATTTGTCCAAGGTCATAAAAGGAGTTGAAAGTGGAACTTGGGTCTCTGACTCTGCAAATCAATAACTGTCTGGAATAAAGGGACTTACTGGTTGGCTCCTTGCCATGTGCCGGGCACCGTCCTAGACCCTGTCTGGGGAACATGTTTACAGCCTTTGGATTCAGATGAAAAGATGTATACATAGGAAACAACTCCAGACCGTGCAATGCAATAAAATGCATTCCTAACCAGGCAGGCTGGAGGAAACTGGGGCCTCTTGGCAGCACCAGGATTTCAACCTGGGACTTGTAGGGTGAAGAAACAATCAGCACGGTGGCTTTCCATTTTTTGTGTGTGTGAAGTTTGATTAAGAAACGTCAGACACTCGCTCTCCACAGACTCCCCCTCCACATTACAGTGAAGGGGCAAGCCCTTTGGAATTAGAGAATTCTGGGTTGAAATCCTGGCTCCCTTGGTTATCGGCTGAGTGACCTTGGGATAGTCAGTTGCTGCCTCTGAGTTTCAGTGTCTTGATCTATGACATGAAGGTAAAAATACCCTGTTCACTGGGTTATTGTGGGACAAAAGGAGCTGGTGTATGAGAGATACCAGGTGATCAAAAACAATCAGTTCCCCACCCCATCGCCTCTTTGGGTTCTCTTTGCTGGCCTACCAGATTGAGGCCTCAATACCTCTATAATGAGGGTCAAGCTGTGAGCTCCGTGAGCTGCAGAAAGAGAACAAATAAAATTAAATTATTGGAAGACATTATCTTCCCCTAAGACCCGAGACCAGGACTTTTTTCTTTTCTTTTCTTTTCTTTTCTTTTTTGTTTTCTTGTTTTGCAGTGGGAGGAGGTTGTTGAGGATGGAAGGAGCACAAGGCTTTGGAAAAGGGTGTGGTGAGGACTACAGAGGAAAGGCCCAGAAAGGGAGAAGCAGGCACTCAGGACGCGGGGCATGGCCAGCCCAAGCAGGATGTCAGCTTTCCTCTGGTGGAAAGGGAGGGAACCGACGTGTATGCAGCATGACTAAGCGCCAGTTACTGTGCTAGATGCTGGGGTACAGCCTTGAACTACGTGTGACTCTTGCCTAAGAGGCTCCAGGCTCATGTGAACACTGGCACGCACGTGGAGTACTCTAACCCAAAGAACTCTAGCAAGGGGAAGAGAGCACAGAGGATGGCATGACTGACGCTACGAGGAAGTCGCATGCAGGGACGACCAGGAGGGGGACCCGGGGGGCAGCCGGAGGGGGGACGGGGATGCAGGGCCTCCCACCACGGGAGAGAAGACACAGCGGTGAGGCCGGGAGGGAGGGCGGCTAGGTGACCTGGGGTCGCGTCCTTTATCCCGGAGTGGTGGGAGCCAGGGAGGGTTTCAAATGAATGGGGGACTCTGTCAATTCTGGAGTTGGAAGGACCGTTCCGGCGGCAGAATGGGGTGCCCTGGGGGTGGCGCGAGCCTGGAGGCAGGATGCCAGTGAGGACAGTGTCTGAGGGTCCCAACTGGGAGCGCGAGGGGCCGTCTCCTGCCCAGCTCCCCAGCCTCACGCGGTCCTGTCCTCTTCCGGACCCGCAGCGTGCATTTTCCTCGCTCAAGGCCCTGTGACCCCGGGCCACGTGCTGTGGTCATCTGTGTACTTGTCATCCCTCCACCGGCCGCTTGGAGCATGTTTCCCTCTCTGCAGCCCTGGGCTGAGGGGCTGGTCACAGTTGGCAGGGCATGCTCTGGGGGTCACAGGGTCCGAGTGGAAGGGCCCGGGGCGAATGCAGCATGTGGTCTGGTTCATGGGCCCCACAAGGCCTCCCGGCCTCCTGCTCACTTCCTCTTCTCTATTTGTCCTTAATCCAACTGTGCAGAGAAATGTCTTAACCGACTTCTGTATTGTTTTGTGAATCAACAAAGGACTGTTGCATGTTTACCAACCAGAGCTTTAAGGAAATAACATATAATGAGGGGAGGAAAGGCCAGCTGGGGGTAGCTGGAGCTTGTCTGCACGGCTCTCGGTTTCTCCCGTCGCAGAGAAGTCAGTTGTGCTTCGCAGCCTCGGGTGTTTTCCAGAGGTGAGTGTGCTGGTGCACAAACACACTTGCTTGCAGAGTTTTCTCCCTCCCCCTTCCAGGACTCTCCCCGTGCCGCCCTCTGTTGCATCCGCGTGGGCGCAGATAGGATGGTTGTAGGTTAACCAGGGCCGAAAGGCAGTTGTCACCTGACATCTGCGCCAACAGCTTATGTAAAACGAGCCGCTTCCAGCAAGCACGAGGCCCAGGCGGGAGCCGCCCGCCGCTGGCATCTTCCAGGCGCCGGTGAGCCGAGCACGCCCCGAGCCAAGCGCGAGGTGGGGCGGGGGGCTGGGGCCGCGGGGGCCCTGGAAGGAGCTGCCTTGACGGGCCTGGGACATGTGGGCAGAGAAGGCAGGCAGGACGGATCGAGTCCCGGGTAGCACCTGTTCCCAGGGAGTAAATAGCACTTGGCCCCTGTGTCATCACGCCTGCCTGTCGCCCAGCAGGCATCCTGCTCATCCTTCACCGTGGGCCGCCAGCCTCACACCGTGCCGCCGGTTTAAAATGCGCTTTGGAACACACAGCAAGGGTCCTGACAGCTTCTGCTCAGCCGAGCGGCCCTCCCCAACTCCCATTTCACAGCTGCTGTCCAGCTGCAGGGCTCACGGGTGGGCCGGCCTGCCGAGGGTTCGGAACTGGTGCCCCCGGCTCCGGAGGGAGGCGAGGGGACGGCGCTGGGGGGCACGGGGGGGGGAGCAGAGAGCCCGACACAGCACTCGGCTGCGGTCCCAGGAGGACAGGTGCTGGTGGCCGAGCCTCATCCCCCCCTTCCTCTCCTCCTCCTCCTCGCCTCTCTGTTTACAGTCTATTCACAGGACAATATTTGAAGTATTCGAAGTATGAGCGTCACAGCCCAAGACCGAATGCCACGCTCCTTGTGCGGAAGGAGAGCGGGTAAGCTGAGAGCCGGGGAAGGCTCATCAGTCGGTTCGGGGATGAATCAGAAGTCGGCGATTACTCTGTTTTGAAACCATCTGACAGCATTTGCTGGTTTGAGTTCCTGTGCAGAGGCTAAGAGCTGGGGTGCTAAGGCGGACAGGCCCGGATGAGATTCCAGCTCAGCCGCAGGCCTGCAGCCCAGCTCGGCCATCTGCTGGGTGGCCAAGCCGTGCAGGTTTGCCAGGGTCTCCTGGGCGTTGGGAAGCCCCTCATCCGGGACACGTGTACAAGACCACGACCGTGCTTAGCTTCTCCGCTGAGTGAGACGCAGAGGGGGTCACACCCATGCCAGCGTGAACCAGCCCCTCAGCCCAGGGCCGCAGAGAGGGGAAGGTGCTCCCAACCTGCCGGAGGAGGGATGGCAAGGACACACTCGACTCACACAGTGAGCGCCCTGCTGAGGAGGCCCCCACGATGCCCTTGGAGGACCCGGGTCACGGGGGGCCCTGCAGAGCCCAAGAGACACGGCTGCACACACACCCGAGTCTGCACAAGCGCGGCAGCGTTCAGGAGCGAGGGTTCCCTCCGTGTCCTACTGATGGGGAGTGACAGCTCTGAGGGCAAGGCCTCGCCGAACGTCAATGGCTGGAAGGGGAAGGACATCAACCTTGAACCCAGCTGTCCTACATCCGGCCCGAGTCCCGTCCCAGGTGCTTTGCCTCCCTGAGGCCTTTCACGCTCCTCTTGGGCGCCGGGGGCCCCCGCCGAGCTGCGCCCTTCTGGTTGCCCCCGTGTCCCTGAGCTGCTCTCCGGGCCCTGCACCCCTCCCCCTGGCACCGTCCTGCTCCCCTCGGGCGCCTCGCTGAGCCTTCTGGTTCCCACTCTCCTAACACCCCTTATATGTCCCGGCCGCGATGTCTCCCTTGCGGCATTTTGCTCATTGACTGGTGCTCTGTCTGAGCTCCTCAAAGGGGCTGTTTCTCACTCCCCACGTCCCCTGCAGCCAAGCAGGGTCCTGAAGCCCCGAGCTCCCAGAATGTCCTGGACGCGACTGTCCACCCTGCTGAGCGCCTGTGCGGTATAGGCACTAGGCCGGGCCTATATAGTATCTCATTTAATCCTCACGACCAACTCCAGCGGTTTGACTGAGGACACACAGGAAAGCAAGGCCCAGAGAGGCTGAGGCTCTGGCCCACGGTCACACAGCCCCACAGCCCCAAAGCAGCGGGGCCAAATTTTGAGGCCAGGTCTGCCTCCATAGTGTTAACCGTGGGCTCTTCTCTCACCGGTGCCCAACCCAGGTCCCTGCTCCTTTCAAGCACTTGGTACCAGATGGAAGTTGGACGGATGCTCCGGGCTGGCACAAGCTTTCCGCAGGACGCAGCACCCGACGCAGGCCCCGCCCTCGGGTCCCAGGCCCCTCGGTGCTTTCAGGGGCGGCTCCCGGGCGGGACCTCGCAGCCTCTGGGATCGGAAGGTGGGCCAAAGCTGCGGAAGGCAGTTGGGTGTCCCCAAGCACCCGGGGGTTCGGACACTTCCCGTGACCGTGCGCTGCGGCCATCTAGTGGGGCCTGGGGCTCAGCCCGGGAGCCGGGGCCGCGGAAGGTCTGCGGGAAGATCGCAGGGTCGGTGGCCGTGTGTGTGAGGCAGGCAGGCGGCTGCGGAGGCTCGGCCCTGAGGTGGGCACGGGGCCTGAGATGGGTGCAGGGCCTGAGGTGGGCACAGGGCCCGAGGTGGGCGCAGGGTCCAAGGTGGGCTCAGGGCCTGAGGTGGGTGTGGGGCCCGAGGTGGGTGCAGGGCCCGAGGTGGGCACAGGGTCCGAGGTGGGTGCAGGGCCTGAGATGGGCACAGGCCTTGAGATGGGTGCAGGGTGCGAGGTGGGTACAGGGCCCGAGGTGGGAGTGGGGCCCGAGGTGGGCACAGACCCCGACGAAGGCGTGGGGAGGCCGCGTGGTCCCCCCCGTGACACGGGGCCCGGGAGCCTTGGGAGGGGCTTGCAGCACAGCGGGGCCTGTGGTAGAGTCCCAGCGGTGGGCAACGGCCAGAGGCCCTGATGTGGCAGGGCAGGGGGTGCCAGTCCTTCCGGGCTCCGGGCGGTCCGGGAGCCCAGGGGTGATCTGAGCAGTCAGCACCGCAGTGAGTGTGGGCGGCAGGAGCAGGGGTGCAGGGCCCGGCAGGCCAGGGCTCCAGGTGCTCCCCCCGCTACTCCCCAGCTGCTCCCCCAGCTCTGCACACCCCACCCCGTGCACCCACTTGCAGGCCGCGGCCGACTGCTCCCCGCGTGGTTTTCCGCAGGCTGGCGCTGCGGGAGGTCGGGCGCAGCCTGTGCCCACCGCGTGGGCAGCCCATGGGCAGGACCCCGCGAGCCCGTCGCCGGGGCTTGGTTGCCAGAGGTCAGGCGGGCCCTGCCTCCCCAGAGCACCCTGGTCCGAGGGGTTTCTCCCGGGCACACGGTGCGGCTCCTGCGCCCCACGGGCTCCGCGGGGTCCTGTCCCTCGTCTCACCCTCGGCTCCTTCTTTGGCAGAACCTGAGGCAAATGGAAGCTTCTCGCCCTGGTGAAGAAAGACGCGTAAATGTCTTGGATGGTATCTTTCCCTCCCTGACTTTGAAGTGAGTCGAAGACAAGCCAAGTGGCCTAAATTGATAATAAGCACCCTTGAGTGTGCTGGTAGCTCCGAGTCAACAAGTGTCCAGAACATCGTGAGTGTTGGGAGACGGGGCCGTGAAGCCGTTTTGGACGGAAAGTCGTGTGCAGCAGAGTCGGGTCCAGAAGCGAAAGTCTCAGGAGAAGAGGTGACGTTCTGGAGATCATCAGGCCGCCGCGGGGATCTAAATCCAAGACTCCAATCTTGGCTTCCTTCTCTTCCCCCTAACGGTCACCCTGTGGTGTCACTGGTTGGTGTGAGGAATGTAGAGGCCCCGAGAATTAAGGGCAACCCCTTCTGCCTTTGAGGGACTTCCAGTCTAGGAGAGGGTGAACGGGTGAAAGGACGAGCGGACGATCCTTGACAACATGCTCAGGGGGACGAACAAAGGCTTCCATGCAAGTCTAACTGCACCCTGGCCTGCACCCTGTGCTTCCAAGGCCCCACCCCCACCCCCTGTGGGACCTGGGGCGTGTCCCTAACCTCCTGAAGCCCCAGTTTCCTCATGTGGAGGACCACCTCCTCGGGTCGCCGCGGAAGCATTCAGTATAGAGCCGGGCACACACTCGGTGCTCAGTCGATGGAAGCAGAAACTCAAACCCCAGAAACACTACTTCCTCCCCTTACACTTCCCGTGGGGACCCCGCCATCTGCAACGTAGACGTAGATTGCCACCTGCTTGCCCTTCAGTCCTCGTAAGAGCTTTCACAACTAACTAGGAAGATTCGGAGTGAATATTCACTGTAGAAGTGGCTTCAGGGGGGATCAGTATGAGACCAGCAAGCACATGACACCTCGGATACGCCCGAGACTGTTCTGGGACCTCGCTGGCCCTGCGTAACCTGTATAACACGGACGCTGTCGGCACACCAGCTCCATTATCACCTCCATTTACAGATCAGGAAACCGGGGTCCAGAGGATGCTGAATACCTCACCCCGCGTCGTAGGGAGGGAGGGAACTCAGCCGGGATGAGGCCTGCTCGGCCGGGCCAGGAGCGGGGCTCTACGCGGACACTGCGGCCCTCACTGACAGGCGGCCTGACGAATGGATCACGGGATACGGGGCCAGGTAACCCTCCTTCTTACAGAACCTGAAGCTGAGGCGGACAGAGGGCAGCTGACCTGCCGGAGCTCACACGGTCGGCTTCAGGGTAAATGTCTGGGGGGTGGCAGGATCCCTCTTCCCTGCCCCTTTGGAATTAGATGTAGCCCTAGTGACTTATCTGACACCATAAAGTGTCGGTAGAAGCTGCCTGGAGCTCAGCAGGATGGGAGCTTGAAGAACTTGCCTCCTGTCCTCGAAGGACATGGTGAAGGTGAAATGAAGCTTCTGTCCCTCCGGGTCCCCGAGCGACTAGACGAGCAGGGCCCACCTGGCGACCAGGGCACCGAGTGGGCGACACGTGCTCATACACAAAGCTGGTGATACGGGGGCAGGATTGTCGTCACAGCAGAGCCTGGGCTCCCCCGACCAGACTCGCACCGCTGGGAGCCGGAGCTCGGGTAGCCAAGGCCTCGTCCGGCTTCCGTGGCGTTACCTGCGGCGTGGGCGGCCGCGCTCCAGAGCCTCACCCACCAGGGACGTGGCCCCCTCACCCGCTGCACTATTCTTGGATTGCGGGAGCCGATCGCTCACGGCACGAAGGGAAGACAGCTGCAGAGTTCCAGCCGCCGACAGGAGGTTTTAGACGGACATGGACAGCTTGGCTCTGCTGGCGTGATGGAGCGGACGCGGCCTTCCCCAGAGCGCTGTCCCGGACCGGCTTCTCTTAGTAAAGAGAACATCGTCGCGAGAACGAGCTTTCCATAAAGCATTGAGGTCAGCAACAGTATCTCCTAAAGCTAAAGATGTAAAGTCAAGGTTAACTGACCAGGTTTGTATCTGATTTTTCAGAAGGTTGCAAAGATTTTTTAAGAATAATTCGTGACACCACCTAACAGGCTTATTACTTGCTATTTGGCAAATCATTAACACAGAAACAGTTGGTACTGACGTCAAAAATGCTCAACTAATTTTTCAATAACATTTTTGATCAGTTAAAGGAATCCAACTAGAATTTTTAGAAAGCAGTTTCTATATGCAAAGAGTATCATTTATATTATATTTAACTAATGACAGAGAAGATTATACAAAAGAAGATTTTTAAATACTGATTTACATATATTTATTCTTATTAAACATGTTTAGTAACACATACCAAACAATTAGTAGCATCTAGGTCTAGACAAACTTCCTATTCATTCTTATACTGTTTCTGCATCCTCTACATTTTATGTATGGACTTTATATTTTTCAGTATCATCTGGATTTTTCCATAAACCGTATTTATAACCAAATAGTTCAATCAAGGTTTTCCTTTTTTAAGTTATATTTCCTTTCCCAAGATTGGGGAGCTCTCTGTGGGGTCCCTGGAGGCCATCTCGAAGGTGACCCTGAGCCCAGCTGCGACGTCTGGGGAGGGCAGACCCGGGATGTGACTGTGTGACCCTGGGGCCCCCCGGGTACAGCCCCCCCTTTTCAGTGGTAAGGGACCCGGGGCCCAGAGAAGGGGTCTGCCCACAGCCCCGAAGCCAGCGAATGTAAAGAGAACAAGAGCCGGACTCAGGCCTGCCTGATGCCGCCGTCCAAGCACTTCAGCACTCCCCAGTTTCCCAGGGAAGCCCCTGGTCTGCAAACTGTGCTAGATGCTCTCTCAAAACTTAGGCAGACGTGACTTCCTGCCCTGCGTTCTGGTGCATTCAGCATCTGCGGTGCCTTCCCAGTTAAAGCACTTAAAAATGTGTCATCTCCCCTAAACCCGTAACACCTCTGTGGACCGTCAAGGCCACTTAGCACTAAAGCTCAGTCCTCCTGTTTTCTTGGCCCTGCTTCCCACATCAGCCTGCTCCCTCGCCCGCCTGCAGTCGGTGTGGAAGACCAGGGGGTACCACTGGTTCTCGGGGCCTCTTGTTTCTTAACTATGGACTTTAGGGCAGGTGACTTGAAGTCCCTGAACGTTACTTCCCTCTGTAAATGGGCGTAATAACGTACATCATCCAGGTGATCCAAGGAAATGACACAGGCACGTAGCGTCAGGGCCCAGGTTCACCCCCATGTTGCAGGGGACCTCCTCTCCCGCAGACGCAGTGACCGACAGTTCCACAATGTGTCCTTTCTTTCTTCTTTCTTTCTTTCTTTCTTTCTCTTTCTTTTTCTTCTTTTTCTTTATTTCTTTCTTTTTTTTTTTCAACGTGTCCTTTCTATTTCCTTCTAGGGTCTTCTCCATGTCGTAGGCTGGTGCCCTCTGCCTCACCAACTCCTGCCCCTCCAACGTGGTGTCAGCTCCTCTGAGAAGCCCGCTCTAACTCCTTCAGCCAAACTGAACACTCCCCACCTTTGGAGCCCTGTTGAAATTATGGATCTCGCCCCACTGTCTTCTACCTTAGGCTCGTGCACCAGTGGGTGACCGCCTTTTTCCACCAGGCCACACCAGCAAGGATCTTTTATAGCCGGTAAAGCTGGATCTATATCTATGCCTACCTAACCGTTCATCCTCACGCACACTCGTATGACGTGTGCACACGTGGTCAGATGGGCACCCGTATAAACATGAACATAAACACGCACAGAGGTATATTTCCGATAACTCAGCTCCATTAGAGAGAGTTGAGTTTTTGCTCCATCAGAAGAATAGATCAAGACTTGGAAAACCTCTGCTTTTCTTCCCTTGCTTTGGAAAGATAAAGAAATGTGAATGCTAAATGGGAACAGGGATGAGAAGGAGATAAGCTTGGGAACGGAGAAAGGAGATGAGAAAGGCTAAATACACGATCTCACTTAACCCTCGGAGCAACCTGGCTGGGAGCTTTGCTTTACAGTTGAGAAAAGGGGGCCTGGGAGGGTTAAGTGCCACATCCAAGGTCGCAGAGCCAGGTTGGATCCTCGCTTGGCCCGGTTCTGAAGTCGGTGCTTTTCCTGCAAACCTAGGCGGTGTGCCCCTCGCCAGCCGTGGGGTGGCGGGTAGCGGGACACACTCTGAGCTGGGTTACAGGTGGTGGATTCTGGTCCTACCACTTCCTCCTGATGTGACCTGGGGTAGGTTACCTCCCTCTAGGCCTCATTTCATCACCAACAAGATGGGAGGGAGACATGGAGGATCATTCAGGAGGAGCCTGTGAACGTGAACGGACCCTCCAGCAAGTAAAGCCCTGAGAGAAGCTCCCGGCGCAGAATTAGGGCAGCCCAGCGGGAGCTGTAACCCTTCCTGTGGAGGCCCCACCGGCCCCCGCAGATCCAGGAGGAGCCACCCCCCCCCCCCGCTCCCTCCACACCCGAGGCAGCCTCTGTCCCCCAGCCCCAGGCCAGGACCCCGCCCAGACCCCAGCCGCTCACGTCCTCACAGCCTAGGTTCCCACCCTTTCTGCAGGGGACTTTAGCTAGGGCAGGGTAGACCTTAGATGACAGGAAATACATGTGGTAGAAAACCAGCAAAAGCAAAACTCTTCAGGGGTGCCCAGGGGCTCAGCGGTGGAGCATCTGCCTTCAGCCCAGGGCATGACCCCGGGGTCCCAGGATCGAGTCCCGCATCAGGCTCCCTGCATGGAGCCTGCCTCTCCCTCTGCCTGTGTCTCTGCCTCTCTCTCTGTGTCCCTCATGGATAAATAAATAAAATATTTTAAAAAAGAAAAAACTCTTCAATCCACTCATCTTTACTGAGGTCTCCTCTGGGTCTGCAGCTCGCAAGGTGGCCACTTCCGAGTCTGCTTCCTTTTCCCGCCTCCCTCGGTCTCCGCGGGGTCAGGGGGATGCCTGGGGCCCCACGGCTACCGCTTCCCCTGCAGCTGCAATGTCCAGACCGCCCCGAGGCCCTCGGGACAGAGGCGCTGCCCGACAGCATCTTGTCTCTGCAGAGCTGGTCACGTCAGGTTGAACTGAGAGAGGTTAACATTCATTGGTTCACTCATCAAACACGTAGGGAACGCCTGGGCCCGACTCCGAGCTCCGCGCTAGAACAGCAACGAGTAGGACGAGGAGCCAGCGCTCCTGCGGCCTGGGGCCCCCGGGGAGGGGGGGACAGTGCTCGGCCCTCAGGAGCCTTGCACCGCTGGGGGCTGATGAAGAGGTGCCGATGCCTGGCCCTCACCTCCAGGGGGTCTCCGCTTTCATTTAATTGCTCTGACATAGGGCCCAGGCTTTGCGGGTTTTTTTTTAAATAGACTTTTTATTTTATTTTGTTATTATTTATTTATTTATTCATGAGAGACACAGAGAGGGAGGCAGAGACACGGCAGAGGGAGGAGCAGGCTCCGTGCAGGGAGCCCGACGCGGGACTCGATCCCGGGACCCCAGGGTCACGTCCTGAGCCTGAGGCAGACGCTCACCGCTGAGCCCCCCGGGCACCACTAGAATTTTTATTTTAAAACAGATTTAGACTTACAGAATTACTATGAGGGTCGTAAAGCGAGTTGCTGTCTACACCACACGTAGTTTCACTACTGTGAACATCTGACATCAGTATGGTGCATTTGTCACAATTAATGAACCAATTTTCTTTTTTTTTTTTTAATTTTTATTTATTTATGATAGTCACAGAGAGAGAGAGAGAGAGGTAGAGACACAGGCAGAGGGAGAAGCAGGCTCCATGCACCGGGAGCCCGATGTGGGATTCGATCCCGGGTCTCCAGGATCGCGCCCTGGGCCAAAGGCAGGCGCCAAACCGCTGCGCCACCGAGGGATCCCAATGAACCAATTTTCATGCATCGTTATTAACTAAAGTTCATGCTTTATTTACGTTTCCATAGTTTTTTCCTAATGTCGCTTTCCTGTGCCAAGATCCCACCTAGTACAGCACCGTTAGTTATCTTGTCCCCTTAGGCTTCGCTTGGCTGTGACAATTTCTGGGTTTGGTTTTTTTGGTCTTTTTAAAAGTTCTTCAGATTCTAACACACAACTGGGGGCGAGGGCTTCTGCTCTGGGGTCAAGGGCAGGGAGGTCCTGGTGGCAGGCCACGCGGGCCCAAATTCCGGGGGACCCTGGCCGCTGCGGGGCCTCGGTGCACGGGCCTGCAAGGCGTCCCTCAGCTCCTGCACACTGAGGGTGACGAGTGACCGACCCCGGGCTGTGACGGGCCCACAAGGCCCAGGTTCCCCAGCCTTGCTGCAGCCCGGCCCTCGGGGACACACGCGGCGTCTGGCCTTCTGTTCCACCTGCAGGCTGCGCTGCCCTGAGCGGATGAGGGTGCTCGCCGTGGGGACCCAGAGGGCGGGAGGGGCCACCCAGGAAGGCCCGCGGGCGCCTGGGACACAGGCCGTCCCTAGAGGCAGAGGAGGAGACAGCGTGTGAGCGGGGGGCATGGGGGGAGCCCTGGGCCCGCCCGGCCGAGCAAGGCAGGTGAGCAGGGCAGGGGTGGCCGCTCACCCGCTGGGATCTTCCCGGAGAGAAGCTGCGTGGCCTCCACAGCAGGCGGGCCCCGCTCACCCTCCCAGACTCTGGGTCACTGTGGACAAAGCCTGGCTGGTCATGAGGGCCCAGCCCAGGGACACTGAAGGTCCCCGGTCTCTAGGTTAGGGTTAGGGTTAGGGGTTAGGTTTAGGGTTAGGGTTAGGGGTTAGGTTTAGGGTTAGGGTTAGGGTTAGGGTTAGGGTTAGGGGTTAGGTTTAGGGTTAGGGTTAGGGTTAGGTTTAGGGTTAGGGTTAGGGGTTAGGTTTAGGGTTAGGGTTAGGGTTAGGGGTTAGGGTTAGGGGTTAGGTTTAGGGTTAGGGTTAGGGTTAGGTTTAGGGGTTAGGTTTAGGGGTTAGGTTTACGGTTAGGGTTAGGGTTAGGTCGACAGCAGCCAGGCCCTCCTGCCACCTCCTGGCACCTCTGGCGCCACCATCTGGCATCCGCCCCGCACTTCGCAGCTGCAGAACCTGCCCAGACTGGGACGTTGTTTTCTTTTTAATGGATTTTTCTTTGGGAAATTGAAGACTTGTGTATATTAAATACAACCAATTTCTAGAGGAGAAGCCTAAAAATCACAGTAGGAAAAAAGTTAACAGTGTCTAGGCTACAGCAGAACCCAGACATGTAGTCCTATAATTTAAAGATTCCAGATGCCTCAGGATTGACCTTTGTGTACAAAGTGAAATGTGCTGTTTGTGGTTCTTGGTGCCGAGGTTCTCGGGACAAGCTAGGAAGCCTTCGCACCTTGAACTGACTTCCCTAGGGATCATATGGCTTTTGAATCAGGTTTCCCTCGCTGTGCCCTAGCAGCAGCACCCAACTTCCGGGCAGCTTCCTTTTTGGGTCACCAAGCCCCAGAACCTGTTTGGCTTCGGAGCCGTGAGCCAGCGCCCTGGCAGGTGCAGCAGCTCGGACTTGCCAACCTCCAGCAACATCACCTGAATCTTTCCAGCCCCCTCTGAGTTGCAGAGTGGGACCAACTTCTCCTCGCTTCTGCTTCTGTTCCTGATAAAGTGCTGCAGCCAGCGTGGAGGTGGTTGGAGTCCCCCACCCCCCAGCCCCTCGGTGTCTCCCCACACCGCAGGGCACGATGAGGGCAAAGGCCACCGCAGGCACATTTGCATGATGCAAACACCCTGGCCGTTTTGATTGCAGCCAAGCTTTGTTTCCTCAAAGCTGACCTAGGATCAGGCTCCACATTCAAGTGTCCAGTGAATCTCCAGTGATAGGGAGTCTTCCCCGAGTCTTCTCCCTCTACATTCTTGAGGCCGAAGAAGTTAGAGATGCAAAGAACTGATAACCCAAGATGGTTCTGTCTGAGATTTGCCAGCACCAGTCAGCACCAGCCCTGTCGACGGTCCTTACACCTTTGAGATCCGGAGAGATTCGTGGATGATTTTAAAATAATGGTAAGTGCCGATGTGCAGAAAAGCTTTCTCGTTGTTAGAAAGCATTTCTGTGTTCCTCACCTTACAGTGAAGGTGTAGATGGCAATAGTTTTATGGAGGAGGACATGTCAGGGTTGGAGTTTCAGCCCTGCTGCGTGACCATGGGCAAATTACTTAGTCTCCCTGGCCTCCATTTGCTCATCTGCTCATCAGGATAAAAACGCCATCCATCCCTACAGCGTTGTGTTAGGAGGATCAAGAGGAATATTAAGTGCCAAGCTTAGGCCCTGACATGTCCTAAAACCCCGGTAGCGAGGACTATGAGGATTCCCACCGCGACTTCGTGAGCAGGAAGCAGATGAAGGCATGAGAGCTCAGAGACAGGGTGACTGATCCGTGTGATGGCAGAGGCTTTCGGGGCTCAAACTCTGAACCTCCAGGCCCCGAGTCCAGGGCCCTCTCCTCACACCACACGAAGGTGCCCGTACCCGCCCTGCCCAGGCTGCAGGCGCTCCGCCGAGGCAGGGGGCTCAGGGCTGGAGAAACAGCCACATCACAGGCAGTCCAAGCAGGCAGAGGGGGATCCCCCAGACGGGCAAGAGCCAGACACCCAAGGCCCAGGGCCGGACGCCCAGGGCTCAGACACAAGTGGGGAGATCCAACCCTGAGCCTGTGGCAGGTGCATGAGGCCGAGGTGTGAGATCCTTGGCACGAAAGGGTGGGTGACCTCACAGCAGCCAGCGGAGGCCGACTTGGGGAGCAGCATAGTGACAGGAGAGGCCAGAGGATAGAGACCAGGAGACAGGAGGAACTCAGAGGCAGAAATAGAGGGACGAAAACTGACCAAGAGGCCCCAAGATCGCATGAACGGAGGACGGCATCTGCCTTTCTGGGCATGGCGGGTGAAAGCAGTCTGTGGGAAAGTCAGTTAGGATTCCTTCTAATGACAAAAAAAGTGTCTTTCCTTAGCAAACCAGGAAACACTCCCTTCATCTCCAAATTCAAGTCAAATTCCCAAGCCCACAGTCAAGTGAAATCAGCTGGGAGGGAGAGGACGCAATGAGATTTGATCTGGGATGCTCTGATGTCCATGGGATGCGTCCACGTGATGTCCACGTTCCCTGCCCAGAAGTAACCAGAATCTCTTCAAGCCTGTCCTCAGGGACCAGGAGTCAAGGAACCTTAGAATGAAAGCTGACGCAGCTCAGATTTCCCTCCAGCACACGAGGCTTCCTTTCCAAAGTGGCCTGCCAGCTTTTGCTTGAACACCTCTGAGGATGAGGAGCTTGCTCCCTGCCAAGGCAGCCCCGTACATATACGGACAGCTCTGGATTGTAGGGAATGTTTCCTTGTTTGCCTGTCAGGATTCCTTCAGCTGCCAGGGACAGAAAAGTCCAGCTGAAACTGTCATTATAAAAAAAATAAATGAGTAATTAAGGAATACATTGTGTGGTGGACTCTCCATTTGCCAACCAGATGCCCCTCCACTGAAGGACATTTAGCACCAGCTGATGGAGAGCCGCCAGCCAGCAACCTTTAAGCCTCAACCCCTTCAGGGATTGCTCCACGCTCTCCTGGGGTAACCCGAAGCCCATGAGTAATCACTGCTGGAGTATAGGTGTCTGGGTGCTAACTCAGGGCATGGCCGAAGCTGTTGTAAGGCCTGTGTTTGGCTTGAGTCCTCCCTCTGCAGCTTCTTCTCCCTCCCCTTCCTCAAGTGTTCATCCCCAGGACACTCCCCAATAAATATACCGCACCCCAGACTCCATCTGAGTCCACTTACCAGGGAACAAAATTGTGGCATGTTGGCTCACCTAACTGAACGATCTAGAGGACGTCAGGCATGGCTGCTTCCAGGGGCTCAGAATGAAAAAGTTAGGGCGTAGCGTTACCCCTTTTGGCTGCATGCTCCTTTGTGTTGACTTCCCCCATAGGTGTATGCACTTGTGAATCCAGTGAGCAGAGAAGATTTTTACCAGCAAATTCATAGAAATTCAAAACGTGTTTCCCATCAAACTGCTCTGAGTCACAAGCTGATTCCTAGACCCATCAGTGTGGCTAGAGAGGAAGGGGTATGCCGATCACCTTAGGCCAGAGCCATGGGATCACCTGGACGAAGGAAGAGAGCTGGCCTGCCAAAACGACCACGTTGGCCTAGAGTAAGAGGGAGCTATTCCCTGAACAAGACGTGGGGTCTGTGACAAGAAAGAAAGCCAGACCCCTGCAGCAACCCAAAAGAAAAAGCCAGACCCCCTGGCAGACCCCTGCAGGCCTACCACAATTTTGCCACGTGGGACTGGGTCCCCACACGGTTGGCATCCTCGGGGCCACCTGATGCCAGTCAAGCCCTCTGCCCCAGATGATCCATCACGTATCTGAAGCGCTCCACTCCACCCCCACCTCCAGTCGGCTCTCCTCAGGTCCCTAACTTCCATCCTCCTGTGGCCCGACCCTGAGCCCTCTCGCCTCTCAGGGCATTTTCTCCTAAAAACAATCTATCTTTTGTCATAAGTTTTGAGGTGTGCTGCCCAGGATTAAATACAAAGCTCTTAAAAAAGAACAAGATAATCACTTCTCTCCTACATATTCTACTTCTATTAGTCGAGTCTGAAATCAAAATAATGAGCTTCTCTTGGTGGACAAAAAATGGACTTGTAACAACGCTGGCTCTCTACTGGCAAAGCCCTATTTGCTGAACGCCCTTATCTGCTAAACTGCTTTCCCAAATGCCAGGGCTGGCGCCTATCACCTCACTCCACTGCTGTGCGGTTAGAGTCTTGAACAATATTGCGGACAACAGGGGCACCTGAGTGGCTCAGCGGTTGAACGTCTGCCTTCGGCTCAGGGTGTGACCCCGGGGTCCCAGGATCGAGTCCCCCATCAGGCTACCTGTGGGGCACCTGCTTCTCCCCCTGCCTGCGTCTCTGCCTCTCTCTGTGTCTCTCATGAATAAATAAAATCTTTAAAACATGTATTATGTATAACAAATTACAGTCCTATATATATATATATCGATAGGCTATTAGAGCTCATGCTACCTCGACTTTGTGTGTAGGTGCATAAAAATTTACATGAGTGAGAAAATACTAGATCAGAATGCTGGCTTCAAGGTCAGAGCTCCAACTTCTACCAGAGGTACGACCTTTGTAATTCACTTAATGGCTCAATCCCCATTTCATCACATCTACAATGAGTTAAAAATAGCTACCTCATGTGAGGTGTACATATCAAAGTCCAATACATATGCTTTGAAAACTGTGAATGCGTGTGTGTATGCAGTATAAAACATTTTACATTATAAAATGTTTTTCTTCCCATGTAATAATGTTATGATATAAAACGTTTCTCTTACTGTAGGTCACCTTTTAAGAATCTGGAGAAAAACACTCCTTCACACCATGTGCTCCAAAGTGCCCAGGCCTATGTCTGTCTTAGTCACAATTGTGCATGCAGATTCATGCACACACAGAATGAAACAAAAGTTTTATGAAACAAAACTCACTTGCTACATAGAAGTAAAAAATCGAATTCCAATAAAAAAATATGCAAAAAAAGAAGTAAAAAATAAAGCTAAGTAGCAAACATGGTTTTATTTCTATTTCAATATAACCTAGAAAAAAAATCCCCCAATAAAGATCACAAAACCTGAATATACTGGTCATGACCCACAATGTTATTTCACAGCCCATCAGTGATGCAACTCAGTCTCAAAAGCGCAGATCTGGTACAAGAGCCAGACAAGGATTTCAACAGAGGGTAAACACTGCCCTGAAGAAACTCCATCTAAGGTACAGAAGCCCAAGGGGGGCACCCAGCAGAGACCCAGGAGGTCAGAGGGCTCCCTAGAGAAAGTTGCGCTGAAGCTGGCATTGAAGGATGAATAGGAGTCACAGACGTTGGAGGTGACGGAAGCCCGGACAGGCATGGAGAGCTGCTGGCAGGAGGATCTACCTGTGCAGGGAGAAAACAAACCCCTGGCGTCTTGCCCTGCAGCACAAGGGAAGGCAAAACCAGTATTTCCTACCTAAACATCACGGTGAGCAGAGGTCATTGAATTGAATGGTTGCCAGATAAAAACATATAAGCATCTTTACAAAAACATATGTATTCTTTACAAAAATGTTAAGTATACAAAAACATTGGCATACATAAATTAACAAAAAAAAACACTTCAAAACTCTTAAGAAAAATACAAAGAAGGCAAT
The DNA here is from genome assembly GCF_905146905.1 of Nyctereutes procyonoides. Classification (NCBI taxonomy): domain Eukaryota; kingdom Metazoa; phylum Chordata; class Mammalia; order Carnivora; family Canidae; genus Nyctereutes; species Nyctereutes procyonoides. The sequence continues at coordinate 132,006 of NW_026575126.1, read as the reverse complement.
TATGACCAGGATATTTGATAGGTGGGATGAAGTTCAAGGTTATTCTCTCACACTTCCTTAGGGAGTACTCAATCAGGCATAATTTATCTAATTGCTCACGCTTACTTTTAATCTCAGTGGAAATGAAACTGCTTAAATTGCAAAGGTGATAAAGCTTTGAAAAACGTAGACAGGTGTGGTTCCTGGCTCCAGAGAGTTCCCCTTTTCCATGTACCCGCCATTCTCAGCATTACTCACACCTGCAGACAAGGCAGGGCCTCAGGCTGCAGCTCCCAAGTGGAGCCAGGGTAGGGCTGGCTCCTATAAAAAAGCAACTCAACCACAGATAAACCACCTTCCAGCTGACTCTGCCCCACACTCCACTTTCTGGCACTCTGATAATTAGGCCTCTGGTTGACCTGTTTCCTGGTTCTGGTCCATCTCCCCCATGCCAGAACCAGGCTCCTGTACCTAATCCCCTTTGGCATGGAATTTCAGCAAAGGTTTTTATTTCTCCAGTTGGCTCCAGCCTCTACCTCCACCGTTTTCTCTCTACATAATCTTTCCACACACCTGCAACCAAATTATTGCTCCAAAAGATCCTAAGAAACTAGATGATCTGAGAAGGTGCACACATTGTCATTCTCTCTCTCTCTTTTTTTTTTTTTTTTGATTCAGTGAATAAGTCCAAGGGGATCCAAAGGGTGCAGAACAGATTAACTTTGGGTCAGAGGAAAGGGGGTTAGGGTCAGAAAAGAAGCAGGTCTATACAGAAAGAAAGAAAGAGACTAAGAATGAGAAGTCTCAGGCACCCAGCAGGCAACATGAAGATGGAGGATTCCAAGTGAGTGGTTGAAGTGAAGAAAGGAAGGAGCCATAAAAGGAAGCTTTTTCTTACATTGAAGTTTTGCTACATTATGCTCCAGCTACCCTGGCCTTTTTGTTGCTCCAAACACAACTCTTTCGTATGATGTGTTCTCCCCTTGGTCTCAATAGGCTGTCCCCCAACCTGGCACCTCCTTACTCATCCTACAGAGTCACCTTATGGGCCCCTTGCTTGGGGAGGTCTCCTCAGGCCATGTCTCCTATTATAAACTCTCACCCCACCTTCTTTTCTTAGTACCTCCCATCTGAGCATGATTACTGTATCACCATTATATAAGATCTCTCCCCTTCATTTGACTATTAAAGTTTGAGAGGGCAGATATCATATTTAGCTTAACTTTCTGCTGTGCTTGATAGCCCTAGACCTTTCACTTAGGTGAGCCATTATGTCACAGGTTCATTCCCAGGAAAGTGGACTCTGATGGAGTTTAGGGGGAAGGATATTTATTAAGGAGCATCTGAGGGATGAACACTTGAAAAAAAAGAGGGGAAGGGAACAGAAAATGCAGAAGGAGGACTCAAGCCAAATGCAGGCCTGATGATGACAGCCTCAGATGAGGCCAAGAGATTCCCTAGTGCTAGAATGACCTTCAGAGTTACTGGCGCTGGGCAGATATGACAGGCATTGATTACTCATTGACTGTGGGTTACTTCAGGAAGGGGTCGGACCTTGGGCAAAGTGACTAAGCAGCAAAAGCCATCCCTGAAGGAGTTGACAGTTAAAGGTTGTCTGCTATGTTTAATTTAGCTAGAAATTAAGACTTTAGGGGCAGCTGGATGGCTCAGTCAGTTAAGCATCGGACTCTTGATTTCAGCTCAGGTCATGATTTTAGGGTCCTAAGATCAAGCCTTGACTCGGGCTCCATGCTCAGCATGGAGTTGACTTGAGATTCTCTCTTTCCCTCTCCCTTTCCCTTCCCTTTCCCCTCACTCGCACATGCGCTCTCTCTAAAATAAATAAATAAAATCTTTTAAAAATAAATTATGATTTTCAGAGGGGGTTCAGGATAGCTGTGTAGGAAGACCCTAAATTCACCTCCTCTTATGGACACAGCCAACTAACAGCTACATACAGAACAATTTTCTCCTGAAAAAGACCTGAGAACTAAGAGAATAGATCTCCAAGACAAAGGACTAAAGAAGTTCATCTAGAAGAGTAGGAGAGGCAGGCATGGCTTTGCCCAGGACCTTACCCCAGATTCAGTGATCCCAGGAGAGATTCCAAAATACAAAACTCTCCCTCAAGGAGTGGGGGGATTTTGCCCCATATGAGACACCCAACTCTGGGAGTTAGCACCACAAAGAACAGCCCCCAAAACATCTTGCTTTGAAAAATCAATGAGGATTAAGACTGGAAGAATCAGAACCACATGGAACGCAGAGCTAGCTCTTAAAAGGGGGGTTGCATACAAACCCACTCACCCTGAGACCCAGCACAAAAGGAATAAATTGGAAGGCACCTAGAATATCAGTGAGGGAACCCACTTGTTAATTTTAAAGCTGCTACCAAAGAGGCAGGAACCTGTGGGAACTTTATCCAGGGTTGGAAGTGCCAGGAGACCCCATTTTTGCAATCTCATCCTTACTTGCCAGTAATGGAGGAGACAGATGCCTTTTTTGTTGACTTTTCTCTTGCCTGCTAGTTCCAGAAGGGATACTCTGCCCACCCTGTGCTATATCCTGGATGGGCAAGTGCCCCAAGCCACACCCTACTGGAGCAGATGAACCACAAAAGACCAGACTAGTGCTCAGAGCCCTGCCCACCCCACACAGCAATCTAGCTGAAACCAGGCCAGATGAGTGCCCTGAGCCCCATCCTCCCTGCACAGCAACAATAGCCCAATCATACCCGCAGGCACCTACAGCCCACTTGCAGGATGTCCAGAGAGTGCCTAGCTCTCTTGGCCAGGGCAGATTGCACTTCTGGGCCACCCAGAACAGCTCTTACACAAGACCACTCTTTCAAGACTGAGAAAGGTAGCCGTTTTGCCTAATACATAATAGACAAACACAGAGAGACAGACAAAATGAAGAGACAGAAGAATATGCTCCAAACAAAAGAACAAGCAAATCCCCCAGAAAAAGACCTTAATGGAGATGAGCAACCTACCTGACAAAGAATTCAAAGTAATAGTCATAAAGATGTTCACCAAGCTCAAGAGAAGAATGATAGACATAGCAAGAACTTCAACAAAGAGAAAATATTTAAAAAGTACTATATGGAAGTTATAACTGAAATGAAAAATATATTAGAGGGGTTCAACAGCAGAATGGATAAAATAGAAACACATATCACCAAACTGGAAAACAAAACAATGGAGAACAACCAAGATAGAGCAGCAAAATGAAACAAAGAAGACAATTAAAGAAGTGAAGATACCTTAAGGAACCTCTAGGAATCAAATGGAATAACATTTGAATTATAGAGGTCTCAACAAGAGAAGAAAGAAAGAAAGTAATAGAACAGCTATTGGAAGAAATAACGGCCCAAAATTTTCCTAACCTGGAGAAGGAAACAGACCTCTAGGTCCGGGAAGCCTAAAGAATTCCAAATAAGATGAACCCAAAGAGAAACACACTGAGATGCATTATAATTCAAATGGTAAAATTTAAGGATAAAGAGAGAATCTTAAAAGCAGTAAAAGAAAAGCAGCACATTACATAGAAAGGAAAGCCCCATTAGGATATCAGCAAATTTTTCAGTAGAAACTTTGCAAGACAGAAAGGAGGGCATGCATATTCAAAGCACTGAAGGGGAAAGACTGCCAACCAAGAGTTTTTTTTTTTTTTTACACAAAAATGTTATCATTCAGAATTGAAGGAGAGATTAAGAGTTTTCCAACTAAGCAAAAGTCAAAGGAATTACCTGCCATTAAACTGGCCTTATAAGAAATGTTAAAGGGACTTCTCTAAGCTAAAAAGAAAAGGCACTAATTAATAATAAGAAAACATGTAAAAGTAAAATCTTACTGGCAAAGGTAAATAAATAATAAAGGTAGTGGATCAACTACTTGTAGAGCAAGTATGAAAGGTAAAAGAGAAAAGTAGTAGAAATAAATTAAAACACAGTAATTAGTTACGGGATACATAAAATATAAATATGTAAAATGTGTCATCAAAAATATAAAATGTGTGTGCAGGGATAAAAATATAAAGTTTTGGCATGTGTTCAAAATTGTTACTGTTAACTTAAACCAGGCTGTTATATACAAAAGATGTTATCTGTGAACCTCATAGTAATCACGAAGAAAACATTTATAATGAATATACAAAGGGGAACAGAATCTAAATATAACACTAAAGAAAAAAACTACAAGGGAAGGGAGAAAGAAGTAAAAAAGGAAGAGAGAGGAACTATAAACACAGCCAGAAAATAATTAACAAAATGGAAATAAGTACATACCTGTTGATAATTACTTTTTTTTTTGATAATTACTTTAAATGTAAATGGACTAAATGCTCCAGTCAAAAGACAGGGTGGCTGAATGGATTAAAAAAAAAATAAGACCTGTCTATGTGCTACCAATAGGAGACTCACTTCAAACCTAATGGAACTCACAGAGTGAAAGTAAAAGTATGGGAAAAAATATATGCCATGCAAATGGAAATAAAAAGAAAGCTGAGGGAAGGATGCTTATGTCAAACAAGATGGACTTTAAGACAAAGGCTACAATAAAAGACAAAAGCATTATATAACAGTAAAGGAGTCAATCTAACAAGAAGACAATATTTATAAACATCTATGCACCCAACATAGGAGCACCTATATATAAAGCGAATACCGGGGATCCCTGGGTGGGGCAGCGGTTTGGCGCCTGCCTTTGGCCCAGGGCGCGATCCTGGAGAACCGGGATTGAATCCCACGTCAGGCTCCCGGTGTATGGAGCCTGCTTCTCCCTCTGCCTGTGTCTCTGCCTCTCTCTCTCTCTCTCTGTGACTATCATTAAAAAAAAAATTAAAGCAAATACCAACAGGAATAAAGGAAGAAATAGACAGCAATACAATAATGGTAAGGGACTTTATTACCCCATTTACATCAATGAATACATTATGTAGACAGAAAATCAATAAGAAAATACTAGGTTTAAGCAACACATTAGACCAAAAGGACTTAACAGATATATACATAACACTTCATCCAAAACCAGAATACACATTCTTTTCAAGTGCACATGGGACATTATCCAGGATAGAGTGCATGTTAGGTCACAAAACAAGTCTCAATACGTTTAAAAAAGGTTGTAGTCATATCAAGCATCATTTCTGACCATGACGGTATAAAACTAGAAATAAATTACAAGAAGAAAACTTGGAAAAAACAAAAATACTCAAAGACTAAACAAAATGCTATTAAGCAACCAATGGGTCAATAAAGAAGTGACAGAGAAAAACAAAAAATACCTTGAGAAAAATGAAAATGGAAACACAATGTTCCAATATTTTGGGGATGCAAGAAAAGCAAGTCTAAAAAGGAAGTTCATAGAAATACGAGTCTACCTCAAGAAACAAGGAAAATCTCAAGCAATGTAACTTTACATTTAAAGAACTAGAAAATGGAGAACAAAAAAAACCCTCAAAATTAGTAGATGGAAAAAAATAATAAAGATCAGAGCAGAAATAAATGAAATAGAGACTGAGTAAATAAATAAGATGTATGAAACTAAGATCTGGTTCTTTGAAAAGGTAAGAAAAATCTACAAACATTTAGTTAGGCCCATCAAGAACAAAAGGGAGGGCCCAAATAAAATCAGAAATGAAAGAGGAGAAATTGTGATAGACACTACAGAGATACAAAGAATCATAAGCGAATACTATGAAGAATTATGCACCAACAAATTAGATGGCCTAAAAGAAATGGAAAGATTCCTGGAAATGTGCAATCTTTCAAGACTAAATCATGAAGAAATTAAAAATGTGAAAAGACCCATTACTAATAATGAAAGTGAATCAGTAATCAAAAGCTCTCACCAAACAAAAGTCTAGGTTCAGATGGCTTTACAGATGAATTCTATGAAACATTTAAAGAAGAGTTAATACCTACCCTTCCCAAATTATTCCAAAACATGGAAGAGGAAATAGCAATTGCAACTTCATTTTACAAAGTTAATAACATCCTGATGCCAAAACCAAAGACATGCTAGAAAACTTTAGGCCAATAGCCCTGATGAAAATAGATGCAAAAATCCTCAATAAAATGATTGGCAAACCAAATTCAACAATACATTGAAAGCATCACACACTCTGACCAAATGGGATTCATTCCAGAGATGCAAGAATAGTTTAACATCTGCAAATCAATCAACATGATATACCACATTAACAAGACAAAGGATAAAAATCATATAACTGTCTCAATACATGCAGAAAAAGCACTTGACAAAACTCAACATCCATTTATGATAAAAATTCTCAATAAGTTGAGTATAGAGAAAACATGCCTCAACCTAATAAAACGCATATATGATACCCACACAGCTTACATTATACTCAATGGTAAGAGCTGAAAACATTTCCTCTAAGATCAAGAACAAGACAAGGACATTCCCTCTCTTCATTTTTATTCAGCAGTACTGAATGTTCTAGCCATAACAATTAGACAAGGAAAAAAATAAAAGGCATCCAAATTGGTAAGGAAAAAGTGAAACTGCCACTATTTGTAGATGACATGATACTATATACAGAAAACCAAAAGACTCCACCAAAAACAATCTATTAGAATAAATCAATTCAGTAAAAGTTGTAGGACACAACATTTACATACAGAAATCTGTTGCATTTCTATATATTAATGAACTATTAGAAAGAGAAATTAAGAAAACAATCCCATTTACAATTGCATCAAAAGGAGTAAAATACTTAAGAATTTAACCAAGGAGGTAAAAATCCTATACTCTGAAAACTGTAAGACTTAATGAGAGAAATTGAAAGTGACAGAGATAAGTAGAAAAATACACCATGGTCATGGATTATAAGAACTAATATTCTTAAAATGTCCATAGTATCCAAAGCAATCTACAAATTCAATGCAATCCCTATCAAATACTCGATAACAAACATTTTTCATGGAACTAGAACAAATAATCCTAAAATTTGTATGGAACCACAAAGACCTCGAATACCAAAAGGAATCTTGAGAAAGAAGAACAAAGCTGGAAGTACTGCATGTTCAGATTTTAACTCTACCACAAAGCTGTCGTAATCAAAACAGTGTGGTACTGGCACAAAAATAGACATGTAGATCAGTGGAACAGAAGAGAAGCCCAAAAATTAATCCATGCTTATATGGTTGGCTAATCCATGACAAAGGAGGCAAGCATATACAATGGGGAAATGACAGTCTTCAGGAAATAGTGTTGGGGAAACTGGACAGTGACATGCAAAAGAATGAACTGGACCATACAAAAATAAACTCAAAATGATTGAAGACCTAAATGTAAAACGTAAAGCTAAAACTATAAAAACTCCTAAAAGAAAACGAAGGCAGTAAACTCTTGGACATCAGTCTTAGCAACATCTTTGTGGATCTGTCTCTTCAGTCAAGAGCAACAAAAGCAAAAATAAATAATTGGGACTACATCTAAGTAAAAAGTTTTTGCACAGCAAAGGAAACCATAAAAAATGAAAAAGCAACTTTCTGAAAGGGAGAAGCTATTTTCAAATGAGATATTTGATAAAAGATTAACATTCAAAATATATATTAAAAACTTTATTTATTTTTTAATAATAAATTTATTTTTTATTGGTGTTCAATGTGCCAACATTTAGCATAACACCCAGTGCTCATCCCATCAAGTGCCCCCCTCAGTGCCCGCCAACCAGTCACCCCCACCCCACGCCCTCTTCCCCTTCCATCACCCCTAGTTCGTTTCCCAGAGTTAGGAGTCTTCATGTTCTGTCTCCCTTTCTGATATTTCCACCCATTTCTTCTCCCTTTCCCTCTATTCCCTTTCACTATTATTTATATTCCCCAAATGAATGAGACCATATAATGTTTGTCTTTCTCCGATTGACTTATTTCACTCAGCATAATACCCTCCAGGTCCATCCATGTCGAAGCAAATGGTGGGTATTTGGGTATTTGCCGTTTCTAATGGCTGAGGAATATTCCATGGTGTACATAGACCACAGCTTCTTTATCCATCATCTGTTGATGGACACCGAGGCTCCTTCCAGTTTGGCTATTGTGGACATTGCTGCTAGAAACATCGGGGTGCAGGTGTCCCGGCGTTTCACTGCATCTGTATCTTTGAGGTAAATCCCCAGCAGTGCAATTGCTGGGTCGTAGGGCAGGTCTATTTTTAACTCTTTGAGGAACCTCCACACAGTCCTCCAGAGTGGCTGCACCAGGTCACATTCCCACCAACAGTGCAGGAGGGTTCCCTTCTCTCCGCATCCTCTCCAACATTTGTGGTTTCCTGCCTTGTTGATTTTCCCCATTCTCACGGGTGTGAGGTGGTATCTCATTGTGGTTTGGATTTGTATTTCCCTGATGGCAAGTGATGCAGAGCATTTTCTCATGTGCTTGTTGGCCATGTCTATGTCTTCCTCTGTGAGATTTCTGTTCATGTCTTTTGCCCATTTCATGATTGGATTGTTTGTTTCTTGGGTGTTGAGTTTAATAAGTTCTTTATAGATCTTGGAAACTAGCCCTTTATCTGATAGGTCATTTTCAAATCTCTTCTCCCATTCTGTAGGTTGTCTTTTAGTTTTGTTGACTTAAAAACTTTTTTTAAAAGATTTTATTTATTTATTCATGAGACACACACACACACACAGAGAGAGAGAGAGAGAGAGAGAGAGGCAGAGACACAGGCAGAGTGAGAAGCAGGCGCCCTGCAGGGAGGTTGACGTAGGACTCGATCCCAGGACCCCGGGGTCACAACCTGGGCCGAAGGCAAGTGCTAAACCACTGGGACACCCAGGGATCCCCTATTTTAAAAACCTATACAACTCAACAACAAATAAACAAAACAATCTAATTAAAAAATGGGCAGGTGACCTGGATAGATATTTTCCCAAAGTAGACATACAGATGGTAAATAGGCACATGAAAAGATGCTCAGTGTCACTAATCATCAGGGAAACATATTTCAAAACCACAATGAGAGATCACCTGACATTTCTCAGCATGGCTAGAATCAAAAGGACAAAAAAATACCAAGTTAGAAAGGATGGAGAAAAGGGAACACTTGTGCATTGTTGGCGGGAATGTAAATTGGTGCAGTCACTGAAGAAAACAGTACAAATTTTCTTCAAAAAATTAAAAATAAAAATACCATACAATTTATCAATTCCACTTCTGGATATTTATCCAAGGAAAACAAAAATACTAATTTAAAAATACATATTATGCCTTTAAGTTCACTGCAGTATTATTTACCACGGCCAAGATATGGAAGCAACCTAAGTGTCTGTCAGTGAATGAATGAAGCACTCGCTCTCTCTCTCTCTCTCAACACACACACACACACACACACACACACACACTACTTAGCCATAAAAAAATAATGAAATCTTGACATTCACAATAAGGAAAGACCTAGAAGGTATTATGCTAAGTGAAGTAAGTCATAAAGAAAAAAGAAAAGCCAATACTGTGTGATTTCATTTATTTGTGGCATCTCGAAAAACAAAACAAATAAACAAAACAAACCAGAAACAGACTCATAAATACAGCAAACAAGCTGGTGGCTGCGAGAGAGGAGGGGAGTAGGGAGGGGGAAAAATGAGTGAAGGGGATTAAGAGGTACTAACTTTCCGCTAGAAAATAAGTAAGTCACAGAGATGGAAAGTGGAACACAGGGGTTCGCCGCAATACTGTAGTGCTACGTATGGTGACGGACGCTAACCACACTCAGCGTGGCGATCAGTTTGTAATGTATATAAATACTGAATTAGTACGTCGCATACCCGACACTGATATTGTATGTCAGCTATAACTCAGTGACAGATAATGAACACTGACAATAGAGAGGCACTTCCCGGTGAGTGACGGATATACAACTATCTCATATATTACAGAGGAAACAGTCTCAGAAAGCTGAGGACAGTTGCTTAGAATCGTGGGCCTCCAAACAGTGCCAGATACAAACCCAGCTCTGCCCGAAAGTGGGCTCATTGCTCAACCTTTTGCCTGCAGACCTTGACTCAGCACTTGCTGGGAAGTCCTAAGTCTGCACATTGCAGCTGCAGGGGGCCTGTGGTGGCCAGGAGATGCAACCACGGCCAGCCTGGCATTTGACAAGCCAAGTCTGAGCACCCTTCCTTCTCCGTGGCTGTGCCTTGTGGGTGAGCCCCAACCTGCTGACCTTACGTGGCCTGTTGATGGCTCTCTTTGCAGAATGAGTCAACTCAGCCCTCTGACCTTGGGCTGTACTGAGTGTAATTAGCCTGGCCACGGCCATAGTGGCTCAGCCAAGAGAGCCCATAACCCTTTCTCTGGCGCCCTGCCTACTCTTAGATGAATGATCTCATTGAGTGTAACAGGTGTAGGTGTTCTTACTTCTATGAAAATCCCCAAACCTCTCTTGTATCCTCCCACAGAAAATATAAACTTGATGTATTCCCTGCTAATTGGTAAACTCCTTCTGTGCAGGATCAAAGTCCAATTCAACTTTGATTCTGGGTACCCAGTGCATTATCTGGATAGAGCAAATGCCTTTGGTCCATTCAGTGAAAAGCTAAAACCAACCCATACACAAACGAGTAAAGCTAGTCATTCAGAACTAGAAGGACACTGGCAGAAATTGCTAATATGTTCCACTATATCAGAAAGATCTCGACTTAGAGCATCTTCTATTCATTTAGCAAATACTTTTCAAACACTTGTTAAGTGTCAGACCTTGTGCTAGCTGCTTAAAAGACATCACTGAAAAAGAAGATACAGGTCCTAATTTTATGAAGCTTACAGACTAGGAAAAGGAATTAATATCAAACAAATCATTGTTCAAATAATAGCCATTGTGATCAGCAGTACAGAGAAGCATGGTGCTGTGCAAACAAACATAATCGGGTGCTAATCTGATCTCAGGGGCTTCAGGGGATATTTCAGTTAAAACCTAGAAAGATGAATGGGAATTAGCCAGACAAAGAGGAAGGAATAGAAGTAGCTCTGTCCAGCCATGGCATCTAAGGACTTGGGTAGGCCTGTGTGGCAAGAGTAACAAGAAGACAGGAAAAGGGATATGGGGACACTGAGTGACATTGATGGGGAGGGTGTGACTAGGCCATTCAGGGCAGTGTGAGCCATGGCAAAAGCTTTGAATTTTTCAATAAAAGAGCTGAGAAACCGTGGACAGTGTTTAAGCAGGGGAGTAACATATTTAGATTGTTTGTTTGTTTGTTTTAAACTCCTTGGCTGCTATGTGGGAACTAGATTAGAGAATGCAAGAAATGGGGGTGGGGTTTGCTTGGGTGGTTCAGTTGGTCAAGTGTCTGACTCTTGATTCTGGCTCAGGTCATGATCTCCAGCCCCACGCTGGGCTCTGCACTGGGTGTGGAACCTGCTTGGGATTCTCCTCTGCTCCTCCACTAGTGCTCACTCGGTCTGGCACTCTGGCACTCTTGCTCTTGTGTGCTCTCTCTCTCTCAAAAAAAAAAAAAAAAAAAAGAAAAGAAAAGATGTGGGGAACTGATTAGAAGGCTTTTGTAGCAGTCAAGGCAAGATCCTCTAGTGTCTGGGAGCAGGGAGCCAGCAGGAGAAATGCAGAGCCATGGACAGAATTGAGAACTCCTCAAGAGATTACCAGACTGTCAGGGCTTGACGATTGTCCAGTTAGGGTGCAGGAAAAGTGAAAGGGAGTGTCAATGAGGACATATCCCAGATTTCATCCTTGAGTATCTAGATGGCAGGTGAGGTCATCCTCTGGATAGGAAACCAAAGAGAAGGAATGAGTTTAGGAAACAGCTGATAAATTCATTTTAAACCTGTGGAGTCTGTGGTGCTGGGCAGATACGTGTATGGTGATGACAAGTAGGGACAAGAAGTTGGAACGTGGGACAGAGCTCAGAAGGCAGATCTGAAAGGGAAATATAAATGTGGGAGTGGTCATCATATAGGTGGCGTTAAAGGCCACAGGAGTGGATGAGATCACCCAGGGAGGGCCTAGAGTGAAAAGAGAAAGTTAAAACGGACAGGAGTCAGTGTCGGGCAAAGTCTTCACAGCACTTGCATCATCGGCAGCCAAGGCTTGAGCCAGAAGATGACCTCGTGTGCCCTGATTCCTCCATGTAGGGCATGGAGCTTATGGGATCAGCAATGGATGAAGGTCAGCCAAGCGATTTGGCAGGGCAGCCTTGGGGGCGAGGGGGGAGGAAAGGAAGTACACGTTCACATCTTAATAACCCTGAAAGAAGTCAGTTCCAAAGAGGGGTTCTACTGAAACTCTAAACTTCTCTTGGGTAAAAGTCTCCGTATCGACCTCCTTCCTGTGCCCCTTACTATTTTTGCAGTGTTGAAATGGTGAACTCCTACAGGGTTAATTCTAAAAGCTGAGGAAATCCAATTTCTCAGATATTAAAGGGAGTCTGGCCCCTGAATGCCACTGCTTGCACAAAGAGCTAACCCAGGAAATCTAGTTGGTTAAATATGAACCTACCCATAGTCGGCATACCATCCTGTTGTCAAGTCTCACGGTGCCAGAACGGAGTTATGTAAGCTCAGTGGATTTATTAAGGGTTATTTGTCAATTTAATAGAATAAAACCAAGGAGGAGCCAGGTTCTCGACTGAGGCGGACAGGTTTATGCCGGGGATGACTCAGGTGCCTTTTCCCCTGCAAGCTCCCTAATAAAATGCCATGGTTGACTGAAACCTATAAATGTCGTAGGAAGATTAGCTTGTACCTTAGAAGTGGCAGCTTCCAGAAAATGAATGGCAAGAATCTTGATACACACTCACATATACACACGCATACATACCTGCGTGTGCACACTTGCACACCTGTCTCTATGCACACACCCACGTGGATATTTAGATGTATACAAATACTTTACAGAAATGAGAAGGGCATTTGTGGGAGTGAAGCCTTAGACTCCAAGTCTGCCCTGGAACTAACCGTCGTTTGCACAGTTTAGCACCATGTACGTTTGCACGCTCACACACGTGCACATCCAGAGCAGCAGTGTATGCTTTAAGCGGCGACACAGATATAGTAAACCATCTCTTTTCCCTTCGATGAGAAAAGCACGTGGCTCAGTGCCAAGGACAATTACTGGAGAAGAACAGGCTTCCTGAAGACAGCAGCACCCGAGCCAGACCCAGAGGTTGGCCCGGGGTGCCAGTAGTTGGGGGGTTGGTGCGGATGGCGTTCTGAGCGGAAGGGAACAGTTTGAGCAGGGTCGGGAAAGGACTGGGGAGGACCTAGGGAAACACCAAGCTTGCCCTTGCCCATTAAGGTGCATTTCAGAAAGGAATGGAAGATAAAAATGGACAAGCAGCTTGGGGGCAAGGGCAGGTCATGTAGGGTCTCCAATTTGGGGTGACATCATTTAATTTCATCTATAGGAAATGAGGAGTGGGAAGCATTTGAAAGGTTTTCAACAGGAGAGTGACATGACTAGGACTATTAAGCTTCAGGAGGAACAATTGCTCACAGGATGGGGAGAAATTAGAAATGGAGAATTCAGGAGGTTGTAACACTAGGCCAGGCCAAAATTTGCAATACTGATGTTGATGAATATCTACTGACATAGAAATATGTTGAATATGAATTTCTAAGCTTGACTCAGCTGCAAATTGATATTATGTAAAGTCTCTCTCTCTCTCTTCTTTTTTATTTTTTTGGGTAAGAACACTACACATACACATACCAGGTATATCTGCAGAGAAAAAACCTGCAAGAAATATACCAAAATTTAACATTGGTGGGTGATGGGATTATGGAGGACTTTTATTTTCCATTTGATTTTGTGTATTTTGTAGTATTTCCTACAATGAACAATATCATGTGTTTAAAAGGGGGCTAGGGGGGTGGAATCTTCCTCTATCAACCAAAAAGTCCCAAACAATAGAATCATCTACTCTGGAGCTGGATTGTAGCTCTCCCCTCACTTACTAGCCCCTAGTAAAGGTCATAGGGACCTAAACAAGGGAGGAAGCCACCAGGATGGGAATGACACAGACTTTCCCTTCCAAGGTTTCTAAGCTCTGGAGATCCATACGATCTGCTTTACGTGAAGAATGTCAACAGTCACGAATCTTGGCTTAAACGTGGACAAGTCACTGTGCCACTCACAGGCTGAGAACACCACCTCGTTACCAGAGTTCTCAGGATCACCAGGACCCTGAACAGCAGTGGAAAATCGGGCTGTGGACACTAGGGGCTCAACAGCACCCTTGCAGACCCTCAGCCCTTAGTGCTGTGCTCACTCAGCCGGCCCCGCCTCCCGATTCCAATCCATCCACAGCAAATTACCCATTAAACCCTTCGCGTGTGCCAGGCCCGGTTCTACGGGTGGGAGGCCCTGCGGTGACCGAGACAGATGCGGTGGTCGAACCTCACGCCCTGACACCTGCTCTGCTGTTTCCTTCCTTGGTTCTTTCTGCTTGGCTCCTTGGCTTCTTCCGTGTGAGCGTTTCAGTAGTGGGGTTCTCAGTGGTTCTCTGCTGTTCACCCAGAACCCAGAACACCTGCCTGGCCCAGAGCGAGGTCTCAAAAAGTAATTATTGGGGGCAGGCCGGGTGGCTCAGCGGTTTAGCGCCACCTGCAGCCCAGGGCCTGATCCTGGAGTCCCGGGATCGAGTCCCGCATCGGGCTCCCTGCGTGGAGCCTGCTTCTCCCTCTGCCTGTGTCTCTGCCTCTCTCTCTCTCTCTCTGTGTCTCTCATGAATAAATAAAATTTTTTATTTAAAAAAAAGTAATTATTGAGTGGATGGCCTTCACATGTGTCACTTGCTCCGTGGGCTCACGCCCCTCTGAAGTTTTGCCTCGTGTATTCTTATGAATCCCTCTTCCCTCAGCTCACACGGCACTCTCTTTGAGGAGCTTTTTGGAATTAGGCAGAGTCCTCTGTTAATTATTCTCTCAGTATCTTGTGCTTCTCCTTTGAGCGCTTTATCATCATTGTAATTACATAATTACTTACTCTGTCTCTCCTGTCTCTCCCCATGAAACCCGGGACCCAGCTGGTCTCGTTTACCTCCGTGTCCCTGTTCCCACCATGGAACCAAGCCCTGGGAGCCACTCCACTGGTTGCCCGGTGACTGACTGAAGGCACGCTTACTATCTGGTGGCCACTGAAACCTGGCTGAAGACAGGGCTGTTGTTGCTGCTGTGGTTGGTGGTGACCGTGGCCGCTGGCAGCGCAGTGGACCCCAGCCACCAAGCTGAGGAAGCCCCGGGGCATGTGGTGCCCCCCGGTGCTGTTTGAGAGCAGTTTCAGAAAACCGGTGGATGCGCCACGATCACTGATTCATTCAACAAGCGTTTGGGTATCTCTAGGTGAGGCACAGGGTGGCTGGAGCAGTGTCTGTCTTGGAGGGGCTTGCAGCTTAGTGGGATGGTGGCCCTACAGACGTAAAGGCAGCGACACGCTGGAGGCTCTGGGTTTTGTAGGGGTGACCTAACAGCGCCGCAAACCGAGTGGCTTAGAGACTTACTGTGTCACAGGGCCGGAGGCTAGAGGCCCGAGATGGAGGCTTTGGAGGGCCGTGCTCCCCACAGAGGCACTTGGGGAGGATGCGTTCCAGACCTTTCCCCTAGCGGCTGGTATGTCTTTGCTGGCGGCCGCAGCACCCCGGGCTTCACACGGTGCTCTCCCCGTGTGCATGTCTCTGTGGCCAAATTTCCCTTTTTTATAAGAATACCAATCATGCTGGACTAGGGCCCACCATAATGGCCTCATGTGAACTCACTTACCTCTGTAAGGACCCTGTTTCCAAATAAGGTCACATTCTGAGGTGCTGAGGGTTAGGGTGTCCACGTAGCTTTTCCGGGGGACCCAGTTCAGCTCTGAACAGAGGCACAGAGTCTGCACAGAACTCAGCGGGGCAGCAGGAAGGAATGAGCCGCTCCAGTGGAGGTAGGCCTGAGGGAAGGGTCCAGAAAGGGCTTCTCAGTACATCTTGGATTGAATCCTGACGGGGAATGGACGTTCTCTGAGGACTGTGGGGTGGGTGTGGGGTAGCGTGGGTTATGCGATGCAGGGACGGTGGGAGAAGGTGGGCAGAAACCAGACCATAAAAGACTTGGTATAACTAAAGGGTCGGTTCAAGTGACCCCCAAGTCTCCCAGCCTTCTAGAATCATCCTTTTGTTCAGTATTCAAATGGAAACGCTCAAGCGGCCCTGCTGTGAACAGTGGGAAGCCGGGTATCTCTGAGGATTCACAGGGTTCTGGTGGAGAGGAGACGTCCCTGGGCCGCTTGGCGCTGAGCTTGCCGCCCACCCTGGCACGGAGATGCGCTGTGGCGCCCAGCCCCTGCTGCCGTGGTGCGTCTTCTGCAGCCCCTCGGTCCTTTCTGGGCGCCACCTCGTCTTCCACAGCCGTGGTACAGCAAGCTTATGCTACAGGCTGGCGAGGGCGAGAGGACCCAGCACAGAACAGGAAACAGCCTCCTCTGAAACACTAGCCACGGTGGCCCCAACTAGCCCTGGCCGCCTCCACCCGCAGAAAGTTCCCACCAGCCACCTTTGCCCCCTTAGGCTCCTGTGACCACCCCTTCTCTGTCTCAACAGAATCTTTTAGAAGCTTTTAAAAAGGCCAATGCCCAGGACCACCTCAAACCATTTAAGTCAGAATCTATGGGAGTGAGGCTGGGCAGGTGGACACAAAGCTCCCGGGTGCGTCCAGAGGCCGGCCAGCATGGAGAACACTGGTCTGCATCTAGACCTTGCTCGAATCTCCCCCCCCCCCCCCCCCCGTTGTCCTGGCAGCCAAGGAAAGCTCCGGTTCCTATTACTTCAGTTTATGGAGCAATTCCTTTCTGTCTGTCCCGCTCTCTGTCTGGCCCTCACTTTACCAGGCTAAGGCGCATTAGGGCAGCTCTTCTGAAAACAAATGAATAGTCATCCTCGTGGGCTCCTAAACCACAGAATCCTTTTCCTCTAAAATCAATTGTATCTCTCTCTTTATTTTTTTATTTATTTACTTTTTTAAAAAAGATTTTATTTATTTGAGAGAGAGAGTGAAGAGACAGAGAGAGCGGGCGCGAGCGCACAGCTCGGGGGAGGGGAAGCGGGAGGGGGGAAGCAGGCTCCCCAGTGGGCGGGGAGCCCCAGGGCAGGCCTCCATCCCAGGACCCTGGTATCATGACCTGAACCGAGGCCAACGCTTAACCGACTGAGCCACCCAAGCACCCTGTGTCTCTCCCTTTAGAGGGAAAAAATGGCAACTCCCAGATTTGGTTTTAAGTACCATATGTCAGTGATTTTAAGACTCAAATGTCTTCCATATTTTAACCTATCTGCAATCAGATATGTCTTATCGTCAATGAGGTGTCTTAGTTTATTTAGTACTTTAGGTAATAACGTACCTTACAATTATCAGGGGATTTGATTGGGTGGAATAGGGTGGCAATCCCTTGTGAATTCCTTCTTCCTCAATGGCTAATTTGCCAAGGAGTTTGTACTTCATGCTGTCGGTGGTGGGAGGTTTTTTTTTTTTTTCCAGAAATGGTATTTTTTTAATTTATTTTTTATTGGTGTTCAATTTGCCAACATATAGCACAACACCCAGTGCGCATCCCATCAAGTGCCCCCCTCAGTGCCCGTCACCCACCCCCTACCCTCCTCCCCTTCCACCGACCCTAGTTCATTTCCCAGAGTTAGGGGTCTTTCATGTTCTGTCTCCCTTTCTGATGTTTCCCACTCATTTTTTTCTCCTTTCCCTTTTATTCCCTTTTGCTATTTTTTTAAATATTTTTTTTCTTTATTTATTTATGATAGTCACAGAGAGAGAGAGAGAGAGAGAGAGAGAGAGGCAGAGACACAGGCAGAGGGAGAAGCAGGCTCCATCCACCGGGAGCCTGACGTGGGATTCGATCCCGGGTCTCCAGGATCGCGCCCTGGGCCAAAGGCAGGCACCAAACCACTGCGCCACCCAGGGATCCCCCCTTTTGCTATTTTTTATATTCCCCAAATAAATGAGACCATATAATGTTTGTCCTTCTCCGATTGACTTATTTCACTCAGCATAATACCCTCCAGGTCCATCCACGTCAAAGCAAATGGTGGGTATTTGTCACTTCTAATGGCTGAAAGATGCAGTGAAACGCCGGGACACCTGTGCCCCGATGTCTCTAGCAGCAATGTGCACAATGGCCAAACTGTGGAAGGAGCCTCGGTGTCCATCGAAAGATGAATGGATAAAGAAGATGTGGTCTGTGTATACAATGGGGAAGGGTTTGAGTGAAGGAGTGACACTGCAACGTTTTGCTTCCCTGAAGTGCTTTGTCTCCTGCCCATGACAGTAAAGTCAGGGATGTTCCTCAGCTGAACTAGAATTTCCAGGCCTGTTGAGGAGTTGGAGGATCCAAACTTGGTTCACTGGGGGCAGGAAGGAGTTCCCTGTGTCAAGGCCGAGGTGTCACTTTGGTCAGGAAAGGGCCACCACCCTCTCCCAAGAGACCCCAGGACATAGCAGTCACTGCCTTGATGAGTTCTCCCCCCGCCCCCCACCGTCTTGCCGCCTGGAGACCTGACATTGTTGGCACTCCCCACCCAGGTCCTTCTCACCCAGGCATCCAGGTATTAACCACATACACACCAGAGGCTGATATATAACCTATGAATGGATGCCCATTCATTAATTTACAAAGAGAAATAAAGTTGCCAGGCAGACAGCACACACTAGTAAGGAAATCTCACCATTCCCTCGCTGAAGGCAAATTACTGCAAAAGCGAAGTTTTAATGAGAAACCCAATGTATTTACTTATAATGAGAAAATCAACTTTCAAGAGTACTGGAAGTTCACACTGGCCGGAACAGCTTGTTCTTTTCCTGTTGAAAAATTAATCTAAGGCAAAGCTGGAATTGGCAGATGCCAAGTTATCCAGAAGATCATGAGCAGGGAATGGGAGCCAGGGTGATGGTTGGGCATTAAACTTATCTCTTAGACCAACTGCCTGTGGCACTCTCACCCATTTATAGGGTTCATTGTGCCCGGTCAGCGTCATTGCTCGGGTCGGCTTGCCAGCTTTGCTTCTTGCTTGGATGTTGAATGAATGGATGTTACCAGCATTTGCCCATGAGACTTACCATTAAGCTTCCAGGCTAGCCAGTCCCCATCTCCTACCACGTGGCCCTAAGTAACTGGGACTCTGTTGACTCCCTCACAATCACAACCAAATCCAAACCCAGCCTCATCTATTCAAGAACACATTTAAACACAATCTCCTGGATTTTTCTCCCCACAAATGGCTTATCTCAACTCTGTATGTGTAGTCCAGTGTTTAACCCTGTACAAATGTATTTACAAGTACTTCAGGACTCCTGGCCGTCACTTCCTGAGACTAGCACCTTCCAAGGAGGAAATGGCCTTGGTTTTGATAAGGAACATGATCCCTGCCCCCCTTTTCATCCTGGGCACGTAAGCCCTTCTTCCTCCTATGGTTGAAATTGCCAATAGGGTTTGTACCCAGGACCCTGTGAAGTAAGCTGGACTTCCTATGAGGGGGAGAAGAAGACAAGAAATTCTCACTAGTAGCCTCAGAACAGGGTTAGGTTTGTTGGGTCTGCACTGCGTCAGCCCCTGGAGCCACACAGAGCTGGGTTCCAATCCCAGCTTTGCCTTAGATTCAGCTCGCTCTCTCTCTCTCTCTCTCTCTCTCTCTGAATCTTATTCTTAAAATGGGAAAATAAGTTTTTTTATTTATGATAGTCACAGAGAGAGAGAGAGAGAGAGAGAGAGAGAGAGAGAGAGAGGCAGAGACATAGGCAGAGGGAGAAGCAGGTTCCATGCACTGGGAGCCCGACGTGGGATTCGATCCCGGGTCTCCAGGATCGCACCCTGGGCCAAAGGCAGGCGCTAAACTGCTGCACCACCCAGGGATCCCTTAAAATGGGAAAATAACACCTGTATCTCTAAGAATGATGAAATCTAAGAATAATGCACAATGCTTGGCACATAGTATGCACTATTCCTTCCTCTTTCCCTTTCCAGTTGTTTTTCATTGGAAATTGTTGCACAAAAGCCTTAGATTTCCACAAAAAGCTCCTCCTCCCCACTCTGCCCACCCCCACCCACTAGGCATTTCTAAGACAGTGAGAGAGACCTAGCAGTTAAATTTTTCTTTTTCTTTCCTTACAATGTCTTATACGTACCAAAATACCCACATCTATGTATTTATATCTAAGATTTACTTTTAAATAACGGTCTGAGAAAGTAGGGAAATTGAGAGTATAAAGGACAGATTATTGGCCATGAATTGACAGTTGTTGAAGTGGGATAATGGGTACATGTATATATTTGAAATTTTTCATGTTAGAAATATTTTTAAAAGAAAAACAATCTTACCGATAAGTTTCTGTTCGCTAGACACTGGTCAAGGAGCTAGAGTTTAAAAGAAGAATACGTTCAGACGCTGCCCCTGAGGAATTGGTGAGTGAGTGGAAGAGATGGCGTGTTAACAGTCATTTCAAGTGGGGTGATGTGAGTTAACCATCTAAGGTGGAGGCCCACTGGGGCACCTCGCCTCGCCTGGGCAGAGGGCAGGTGACTCCACAGCTCCTGCTTTCCTCCGAGACCACATGTCTGGCTTGCACAAATGTATGCAAGGGACAGCAGGCCTTGCGGAGAGAGACACGCCTCAATGGACATCATCGCCATCACTGTGGGATGCAAGACACAATGTATTTATCACCTCCTCTGAGAGCTCCCTCATTCTCTCTACCTTCCGCGCTGAGCTAGGTGACCCCTCCCAAGCTACGTCTACCTCCATTAGCCTTTATCTGCTGAATCCAGTGGTTGTACTTGGCGGGCGGAGGGGAGGAGGAGGAGGAGTCCCTGAAATCCTTGTGAAATTGAGAACTCCCATGACCCAGCGGCAACCCCGGCAGAATGGCACACAGGTCCTTCTACGAGTGCTGGTGTACCCTGTGTGGCCAAGCTGTGAACGTTACCTGCACATCACCAAGTTTGCCTGCGTTGAACTTAGGCAACTCGACAAATTTATAATTCCAAAAGCTTCCCACTTCAGTATTTGCACACAAGTGAGGCTCGATTCCTCCATTCCTACCCACCACGCTGCTTCAACTCTGTAGCCTGAGAACTGGGCGCAGCTTGGCCTCTGAACTGCGGTGATCTGCATACTCCTCTGGTGGGGTCCTCTGGTCCTCTTCCTGCCGCCCTATGTTCCTCCTAGAGCACAGGGAGGGAGGGAGGGAGGGAGGGCGGGCAGGTAAGATGAGACAGGAAGCTATCTTCTCTTCCCATGCCCCCTCCCGCTCTCCCTCAATGCACAAGGCACATTACATGAGAATCGCATGTTGGGATTGGATCTTTTCTGTCCTGAGCGGTCACTGACGTGTAAGTGGTGTTCAAGTCGGCAGTGGACTAGCTTCCCCACCTTGGGCTTGCCATTGCACTTCTAAAACGGTCATCCCCCTTCTACAACACAGGAATAGCCGTGCTGACCCGACCTCCCAAGGGTCATGAAAGGGTCATACTAGATAATGCAGGAGAAAGCCTTTTGAACACTATAAAACTGTAGACTCACATTAGGGGTGTTTTGATTGGCTGACACAGGGCATCCACCGCCTGGCACTTCCGAGTGTGACTCACAGGCGTCTTATAAGCCCGTCTCACTAGGAGGCCCTGTGGGTCACTGAGCTAATGTTAGCAAACCGCTTAGATGAGGAGAAGGGCTTTAAAACAGCTGGGTCACTTCCGGTTAGATGCCCCACAGTGTGCAAAGAGCAAACATGAGCTTTTTCTCTTCCTTTTAATTTTCTGTTAAAAAGGAAGACAATTCACTCCATCATTAGTGCACATGACAATGCTTGAACTGGCGAAGTGAGTAAAGAAGAGTTTTCTGGGGACAGTTACTAAAAATATTATTACTGTTCTTTTTTTTAAAATGGGCAAAACAATGTGTGCTTGATTTAAAAAAATGTAAACGATACAGAGGAATAGAAAATAAAAGGGGAAACCCTCTTTTCCCACATACCTCCTGCTCCCCTTCTCAGAGCTGCTATTAAGACAGATGTATGCAGCTTTCTGCGCAGACTGTCCTACAATCCTCTGCTTTCATTTAAGCATAAATGGTAGGGTTTTTTTAAAGGGTGGAAATTTTTAAAGAAATTAATAAGAAAATAGAAATGTTCTAGAATATCAATGTTCATTCAAATGTGTTTCTTAAGCCAAAGCAGAGTGGAAATGTTATCCTAGCATCTGAGAGAAAAATCATGCCCTGTGCACACCTTTGTCGTGTGTTTGTCCTCCCCAACTAGAGTGTGAGCTCTCGAAGCAGTGTTCCCAGGCCCTAACACAATGCCTGGCACAAATAAATGTTTGCCGAGTGAATAACCGAATGAACAAATCGACCATGACCCCGCGATTCCTGCAGAATTAATCCCTGCTGGGCCCCTGCTGGGCTGTATGGCATGTTGCTTTCCCAGCACTTTCACACATTAGGTCATTTTGTTCTCACAACACCCTCCAATTTATGTTACCCTTTGTATTTCATTTTATCATTATTTTACAGATGGGGAAACTGAGTCCTGGTGAGGTCACAGAGCGGGGGCTACAACCCAAATATTTTTTGTTGCCCCCAATGCCAGTCTGGCTGTGTACAATGTCAAAAGCAAACAATCTATTTAATTTCAGCACAGCTGAAAGCTCCTTTTGAGGCAGGGAGGGTTAATTCCCTTTCAGCTTGTGAGCCAGTTAGGCTACTTTAGATCAGGCGCTGACTGCATTGCTGGGCTGTAAGCTTTATGGAATCCTCTCGTTTGCAAATCCATCTCCTGCCATCTGCTGGGTGAAAGCAGCATTTCATCGCTGCCATTCATGAGCCATTTTAACAGTTTCCATCTATTTAACAGTTTCCGTCTATTAAGGGCTTGCTCAGTGCCATGCAATTCACATGAATAATTCCTTTTCCTCCTCCAAGCAACCCTATAAAGTAGGCCCAAGTCTTAACCCCATTTTAAGATGAGGCAACTGAGATTAGGCAACCCCCCTTATGTGTACTAGTTCCCTAGGGTCACTGTACCAAACGATCACGCACTTGACGGCTGAAAACAGTAGGAATTAATTCTCTCACAGTTATGAAGGACACAAATCCGAAATCAAGGTGTTGGCTGGGCCATGTTGCTTCCAAAAGCTCTTGGGAAGAACTCTTCCTTGCCTCTTCCAGCTCCTGGTGGCTCCAGGCATTCCTGGGTTCCATCCCTCTAGTCTCTGCCTGCGCCTTCATATGGCCTCCTCCTCCCTGTGGGGCTCTCCTCTGCTTCTCTCTTTTTTAAAGACTTTATTCATTTATTTGAGAGAGAGAGAGTGAGAGAAGCACAAGAAGGGGGAGGGTCAGAGGGAGAAGCAGACTTTCTGCTGAACAGGGAAGCCCAGTGCAGGGCTGGATGTGGGGCTCGATCCTCCTCGGACTCCAGGATCATGACCTGAGCCGAAGGCAGACGCTTAAGCAATCGAGCACCCAGGCACCCCATGTGCTTCTCTTACAATAATATCTGTCATTGGATTTAGGGCCTGCCAGGATAATCTAGGGTAATCTCATCCCACGATCTTAACCTAATTACATCTATAAAGATCCTTTTTCCAAATAAGGTCACACTCACAAATTCCTGGGATTAGAAAGTGGACATCATTTTTAGGCAGAGAAGAAAAGAAAAGAAGAAAAGGCACCATTCCACTCAATGCCTTATGTTCCACAGTCGATAAATTAGAGCCTGAATTATTGCTGGGGGGGGTCAAGTTTGCTGCTAGAGACTGTCACCTCTGTGTCTTTTCTACCCCTTATTCCCTACCATTTTAGGCAGAAACAGGCAAAAAAAAAAAAAAAAAAAAGAAAGAAAGAAAGAAGAAAGAAAGAAAGAAAAAGAAAAAAGGAAAAAAAGCTTCACCCTGAGACTTCTGCTGATGCTCATTGCATAAGGCGACCACATGATCTATATTATCCAAATGAAGACACATTTGAGAATAAAAGAGTAAAAGTGAGAGTTAACAATTACCCTATGATAACAAGCAAACTAGAACTGTGCTGGGCAGCCCTAGATGTAGGGGTCCCTGCCACTGCCTCCCCAGGGCAGGCCCTTCCTGCTGGCGCACACCTCTTCTCTGACACCTGAGGTCAGCTCCCTCCCTGTGCACCTTTGCTAGAAAGACAGGTAATCAGGAGGTCATGAAGGCAGCAGATGTCTACTATGAGTGCTGAACTTACTTATTTTTTTAAGATTTTATTTACTTATTTGAGAGAGAAAAGAGAGCACATGGGTGCATGCAGGTGGGGGGTGGGGTGGCGGAGGGAGAGAGAGAATCTCAAGCCACCTCTACCTGAGTACACCCAACGGGGGGCTCCATCCCATGACCCCGAGATCATGACCTGAGCTAAACTCAAGAGTCCAATGCTTAACTGATTGAGCCACTTATGCGCTCCTAAGCCCTTTTTTTTTTTTAATGTTTGTTGAGCATGGACTTTGTGCAGTGAATCACTAACACTCAACCCCTACCCGCAAGGAGCCTACCGACTAACAAACAAGTAGGCAAATAGCCAGAAGTGCGATGAACCTGCCTGGCCTCTGAGCTGCTACCTGCTGGAGGACACTGCGCCTGGGCAAAGCCCTACTGGGAGAAAGGGGAAAGGAGATGGCACGGCATAGGGTGTTCCAGATCCTCTACATACATTATTTCATACAGTCCTCATAGTCCTATGAGGAAAATACGGGTCTGCAGCCCATTACCAAAACTCCCTGGGGCCCGTGTGTTTTGGAATTCAGACATTTCTAGATTTTAGAGAAATAATAGGTTGCAAGCATTTATTTATTATCTATTTTGTTAAAATATATTTACTCAGGCCAATTGATAGTGCTATTTATCAACTTGGAAAATTATTTATTGGACTCAAATGATATGTATCGAAACTTAGTATATTTTTATCATCAAATAGACTGCATTAAATTTCAAATTTTTTGGCTTTTTAAGTTTTTATTTAATTCCAGTTGGTTATTAACATACAGTACAATATTAGTTTCAGGTGGACAATATAGCGATTCAACAATTCCATAGACACTCAGAGCTCATCACAACAAGTGCACCAAACATCTAATATTATGTACCCAGTGGTCTGAGGCTTTACGCTATAACTAACACATTCATAATTCTGTAGCAAAACGTGCATGTTCACATCACATAAAACGAATTCAGACCATAAAAAGGTGCATAAGAGTCCAGGGAAGGGCTTTACCACCAAATTAATTAAGATCAATTAGATTTCACTGTCAAATGACTTAAGAAAAGGACGCCAGTTGTTATTGCTCTTAGGTTCGGGAATGATAGGTAAGACATTGAGGGGCTGTATTATTTGCTCCATTTTGCAGACAAAAAAACTGAGGCTCAGAAAACTTGCCCACGACACACAGTTCGTATGCAGTGTAGGTAGAACTGGAACATGTGTCTATCTGGCTGCCTCGCCCTTAGCATCATTCTGTTTTAATTTCGGCTTCAAGTAAGCTGTGTGAGCCCTTGCAGCCCTGAGAAATATGGTTTCCCAGATGATATTGATGGCTCCGGTCCATTCAGCTTTGCAGAAACACTTGAATCAAAGCTTTAGGTCACATGAACGTGCGTCATTTCTCTGTGTACCTGTGTTCGTGACATGCCATTCTTGAGACCTCTGCTAAAGTTAATAATTCCGTGGTTTCAGGCAGGGGGTGAAGTTATGACTTGTCAACTTGGAAGGGGCTCTAACTAGAAAGTCATGCTGATGACCTACACGCAGAGTTGCTCAGACAGCAAAACCAGACGACTCCTTTTTGTTGACCTACTTCAGACACATATGATCGCTTCAGTTTATACGAATAAAATAAGGTCCCCAAGAGAGTGATAACTATTCCCACCAGCACCTTTACAGGAATGGCCTAACAGAAAACAGCCCCTAAGAATCACTTCAAATGCTCGCCTCATGGATGAGCAACATCAGGGGCCCTGCGCCCTTACTCCCCCCACACGCGCATCATACCCCACACATGCACCACACACTACACACCCCACACACCACACACTACACACCCCACACGCACCACACACTACACACCCCACACCTGACACATGCACCACACACTACACACCTCACACGTAGGCCCCACACACCCCACACGACACACCCCACACGCACCCCACACTACACACCCCACACGCACCCCACCTGCACCACACACATCACCCCCGTAGCACACACACGCACACGCATCACACCACGCACACGTACCACACAACGTGCGTCCTGCGGGGAGTGAACCTTGCTTGACGTTCTCCCTCCTTTTGGCCCCGTCAGGCCCGCCGGGCCCTACTGCGCCCCGCCCGCCCCGCACACTCAGCCCGCCACCAACTCGGGTGTTTTCAGTTTAACTCCATGATGTTTGGCTCCCTGAGGGCAGAATTCGCTCCAGGCCAACAAAGGCGTCCGTCTTCCTGTGCCCTCGGGCCCCGCAGCTCTCCTCACAACTGGCTCCCGCCGGGTCTTGTGTCTTGACACAAGGGACGTGCTGCCCAGAAACTCCCCTTCACACACCGCTTTGCGCCCCTCACACCTCAGCCACGGGGCCGCTCACCTGAAATCACCCCGTTTTCCGTCCAAGCCACAGCGCCGGCGGCCCTCGGCGGCCGCGTGGCCCCCCGGAGGCCAAGGGAGCTGCAGCCGCCTCAGCCTCCCTCGGCGGCCCCCCGGGGCACCGGACGTGGGGCCGAGACCCAGGGCTGGGCGGGTCGGGGTCGCACAGCCTGGGCGCGGCAGCGGGGCTGAGGGGCGGGGGGCGCTGGGCCGCGTCCCGGGGAGGGCAGCAGGGGCCCCACGGCCAGGAGACACCGCGCTTCGGGGCGCAGCCGGGCTCGCAGGCCGGGGCAGCCCCTACAGCCTGCGGGCGGCGGCGCGGCCTCGGGGCTGGGGGAGCGTCGGCCAGGGCGCCCCCCGCCCTCAGAGCCCGTTACGTCACCCGCGTCCCGCCCCCGCAGAGCCCGTTACGTCACCCGCGCCCCGCCCGCAGAGCCCGTTACGTCACCCGCCCCCCGCCCTCAGAGCCCGTTACGTCACCGCCCCCGCCACCCCAGAGCCCGTTACGTCACCCGCCCCCCGCCCCCAGAGCCCGTTACGTCACCCGCCACCCGCCCCCGCAGAGC
Source organism: Nyctereutes procyonoides (assembly GCF_905146905.1). Lineage (NCBI taxonomy): Eukaryota > Metazoa > Chordata > Mammalia > Carnivora > Canidae > Nyctereutes > Nyctereutes procyonoides. The sequence goes on along the minus strand of NW_026575126.1, from coordinate 104,854 downwards.
CTGTTACGTCACCCGCCGCCCCAGAGCCCGTTACGTCACCCGCCCCCCGCCCCCAGAGCCCGTTACGTCACCCGCCCCCCGCCCCCAGAGCCCGTTACGTCACCCGCCTCCCCGCCCCCCCAGAGCCCGTTACGTCACCGCCCCCGCCACCCCAGAGCCCGTTACGTCACCCGCCACCCGCCCCCCAGAGCCCGTTACGTCACCGCCCCCGCCACCCAGAGCCAGTTACGTCACCCGCCACCCGCCCCCGCAGAGCCCGTTACGTCACCGCCCCCGCCACCCCAGAGTCCGTTACGTCACCCGCCTCCCGCCCCCAGAGCCCGTTACGTCACCCGCCTCCCCGCCCCCCCAGAGTCCGTTACGTCACCCGCGGCCCAGGTCACGCCGGGTCACCGCCTGCTCGCCCTCCCGCCCTCCCGCCCCTCGCCGAAGGGCCCGCCCTCCCCTCGCACCGCGCCGGCAGAGCCGGGCTCCAGAGAGCGGCCTGAGGGCGGCGGCGCTGTCCCCGAGGGCCGTCCCGGAGCTGCCCGGCTCCTCCGCAGCCCGCCGGCCCCTCAGCCCCAGGACCGTCCGCCCCGTCTCGGAGCCCCCGGAGGCCTCCGCGCCGCGGGACGTTCAGCCGCTCGCCCGACCTCTCCGAGCCGCCCTCTTCTTCTTAACTGCGGACTAACGGCGGCGTCTCCCGCACGGCAGCTGCGCCAGCCAGTGAGCAGGACCCGCGGCCTCTGCCTCGGGGGGAGTCGTGCTCGGGGCCGGGCTTCCCGGAGGGCCACGGGCGTCCAGGGGGCTCTGCACGCAGCTGCGGGACACCTGGGGCCAGGGGGGGCCGTGTGCACGGTGAGGACTCGCCTGGGCCTCACCTGGCCTCACCTCCTGGCCTCACCACCTGGGCCTTACCACCTGGGCCTCACTGCCTGGGTCTCACCTGGCCTCACTCCTTGGCCTCACCTCCTTGGCCTCACCGCCTGGCCTCACCTCCTGGCCTCACCTCCTGGGCCTCACATCCTGGGCCTCACCGCCTGGGCCTCACCTCCTGGGCCTCACCTCCGGGCCTCACCTCCTGGGCTTCACCTCCTGGCCTCACCTCCGGGCCTCACCTCCTGGGCCTCACCTCCTGGCCTCACCGCCTGGGCCTCACCTGGCCTCACCGCCTGGCCTCACCGCCTGGGCCTCACCTCCTAGCCTCACCGCCGGGCCTCACCTCCTGGGCCTCACATCCTGGGCCTCACCTCCAGGCCTCACCTCCTGGCCCTCACCGCCTGGCCCTCACCTCCTGGCCCTCACCGCCTGGCCCTCACCTCCTGGGCCTCACATCCTGGCCCCTCACCTCCTGGGCCTCACCGCCTGGGCCTCACCACCGGGCCTCACCGCCTGGCCTCACCACCTGGCCTCACCACCTAGGCCAAGGACCACCGGTGCTGCCCTTCTTTCCCACTGTAACGGCACAAAGTGTTAGCGGGGTGCACACCTGGTTTTGGACAGAAGGCTCTGGAGAGCTACGGAGAAGCACAGTGCCCACGGCAAGGGGCGGGTGTCGGCTGGGAGAGGCTGTTGTCAAGGTCACGATGAGTACCCTGTGGGTGGCGGGTGAGGCAGGCACCAGCCTGCTCCTGGGTGGTCGTGGATTCGAGGAGTGCCCTGGCGACAGAGGGAGGAGGCAGGGGCTGGAGGCCGCCCAGATGGCAGGATGGAGACGAAGTAATTAGTAGTTACTGAAGGGGACGGTGGGGGGCACCAGCTCCAGCCTCAGCAGGTGTGGTTAGGGACGCACAGGGGCAGCAGGGCCCAGGCCCATCCAGGTGTCCAGCCGGGTTCTTCGGGTCCGCTGCCTCTGCGGGATGGCGCTGCATCATCCCTAGGATCCCGCAAAAGGGTTTTGCAAAGAGCCCGTGGACGTTCTGTGCCTGGAAGATGAAAACAACCTACGGCGCCCAGGCCCCGGCCCGCGTGCCCTCTGTGCCCAGCCCCAGGCTCAGCCCAGCCTCACCCAGCTGCTGGACCTGGCGGGAGACGACAGGTGCGTGTGTGCCGCACGGGGCCCCGGCTGCCAGCAAGCTCCCTAGGGAGCAGTGGGTCCCGGCGTGCACGTGTTCTTCCACCGAAAGTCACGGCAGTGAGGCTGCTAACGTGGCTGGTCGGGTTCCCACTGATGCCGAGTCTTCTCCACGGCGGGTCTGCTCCCTGCACATTGCCCATAATTCTCCTCTGCACCAACTCCATTGGCCTTTTCCAAGTCCTGTAAAGCTACGAAGCGCCTAGAGCAAGTGTCCTGCCCAAGTCCCTGACCTCAGCCAAGGGAGGTCAGATCGCAAGGACGGATGGTTTTCTGTCTCCACAGGGAGTTCTCAGGGTGAACCCGCTACTGCGGGGACCCGGCCCAGCACGGGGTGCTTGCGAGTGCCTATCCCTACACTAAATTCTATGTATTATTTCAATTAATCCTCAGAACTAAACAATAACGCAAGGAAAATGAGGCTCAGAGAGGGTGAGGTGCTCGCCTAATGCCACACAGTGAATAACAAATAGAGATGGGATTCCCATCAAACCCGTCTCACCCCAGTTCCTGATGCATAACCAGTAGGCTGCACTGTCCTGCCACCGTCAGTCCAGGGCATCACCTCCCTGCTGACATGACCACAGTCAACATCGCTGTCATTTTTTCCCTGGTCCTCTTGCTCACTTTGTCCTATTTTCCACTTGCTATTCACATCCAACTCTGTTTTACCAAAAAAGAATGTGTGTAGTTTTTAAATCATCCACCCAGTATTAGAAAAGGAAAAGTCTTGGTCATGAAGAAACTCAGAAGTGGGGTCTCGGGATCTTCTTGCTCTCCTAGGAACAATCAGTCCCCACCACCTAACCTGTGGTGACCACTGTCATGATGGCTCTGTGAAGGTGGCCACTTGGTGGAGCTGTTTGTGCAGGTGACTTTCACACCCAGCTGAGGGCATAATGGTCTTAAAAATGGAAAAAAAGTTTTCTATTTGGGTTTATAGCAATGTACTTTTTAAAAAAGATTTTATTTATTCATGAGAGACAGAGAGAGAGAGGCAGAGACACAGGCAGAGGGAGCCCGATGTGGGACACGATCCCAGGACCCCGGGGTCACACCCTGAGCCGAAGGCAGACGCTCCACCACTGAGCCACCCAGGGGCCCCATCCTTATACTTTCTATAAAGCAAATGTCAGCTACGAGTATCCTGAGCTGCAAGGTGGACATGTGTAGAAGAGATTTTGACAGTTCTGTTTTTCTTCTCTTGGAATCGCTTATGTTTCCTCCAAGCTGCCCTTCTCTGTGCTTGCCTGGATCATGGTACATGGTAGACGTTGAGCTGGACAGGCCGGCCTGGGCTGCACGCTCACGCTCACAGGGTTGCCGTCTGGAGGAAGGCTGTTGAGACAGCATACCAGCGCCGAAGCAGCACGCATCACTCCGGACCAAGTCCCAGTGGCTAGAACTAGTCCCAAGGGCTGGCGGAGCATTCTCATGCAGGACAGGGCACAGGGCATGGCGCCCTGGTGACCTCCTTCACCGACGCTTATCTTTCATATCTGGTGATCCCTAGATGTCCACGTGATTAGGGACAAAGGCACTTTTGGCGAGATGTCAATGGTAATGGTGCAGAGTTGTGTGTAAGATTGTGGGGTTTTTAAACCGTATTGATTTATATATAAATCAATATAATGATTTATATATAATTTATGTATCATAAAGTTTAACCATTTTCGGTATACAATTCAAGGATCTTTAGTAAATTCACCAAGTCATGCAACTAGGTGGTGGAGCAATTTCTGAATCTTCTTGAATCCCACTATTAACTCATTCACAGCTACGAGATTATCAAAACCAAAAACCCATGAACAACACCTACGACAAAACCTGGTAACCAGTGTTTCCTTGAACTCCGAAGGGTTTTTTTTAATATTTTATTTATTTATTCATGAGAGATACAGAGAGAGAGAGAGAGAGAGAGGCAGAGACACAGGCAGGAGTAGGCTCCATGCAGGGAGCCCAACGTGGGACTTGATCCTGGGATCAGGCCCTGGGCTGAAGGCGGCGCTAAACCACTGAGCCACCCGGCGCTGCCCTGAACTCCAAAGGTTGAGTGAGCAGTGTCGTGCTACCAATATTTGTACAACTCACACGGTATCAGAAACTGTGCAAGAGGAAGAGGAAGGAAGGCCGAGGGACTTCTGATGCTCCCGTGAACTGAAGGATCCCCAAATCACCAGAGGAACATACTGGAAATTTTCGTGGGCCATTTGGAGAACAGTGGCAAGGCTGCGGTGCAGGGAAAGTGTTCTGATGCTCAGGTGAGTGCAAGGAGACTACAGGAGATCTGACCATGCAGGGGAGTCCAGGAGTCTGGGCCCTTTGAATTCTTAAACCCAGGGGCAGCTGGGTGGTGCCGTCAGTTAAGGGTCCAACTCTGGGTTCTGGCTCAGGTCGTGATCTCAGGGTCATGGGGTCGAGCTCTGCTTTGGGCTCCACACTCCGTGAGTCCACTTACCCTCTGCCCCTCCCTACCCACCACATGCTCTGTCTGTCAAATAAATAAATAAATCTTAAAAACAACAACAACAAAACCACTTGCAAAACCAAAGCACTCTTCCAGGACCAAGCCTTACTCTCAGGAGAAAATGCTAGAGGTAGAATCCAAACTGAACAAGATGGGAACAGCAAGGGCAAAGAAAAGTCGACGTCCAATCCAAGGTGGGGAGTGAGGCAGGGAAGAGTAACTCAGAATATACGACGCCGTCTTTTTAAAATTACTTCATGAAATCAATAGAAGGGAAGCTCAGGACTGGGAAACTAGAAAAGCTCTCTGTTGTCATTGTTTCCTCCTGAAAGTAGAGGAAAACTTGTTTTATTGAGAAAGGAGTCATAGGAAAAGATTGCAGTCAAATACCAACAATTTTATTATATGAAAGAATAAGAAACAGAGTAATACCACTACAATGAAAGAATACCAAAGACATGCCACAAAGCAGAAATGTCATAAACGTAACTGGAAAATATAATATTTAAAAATAAACTAAAAAAAGAAAATAGAAGCTATAAAAGACAATATAAATCAGAATGAGAAAGACTCAAGGATGGAGGAAAAGGAAGGTTTGAAAGGAAAAATGAAAAATCAATCAAAACAGAATTGGGAATAAAAGAAAAATCACTTTGGAAACAAAGGCCAAAGCAGAAGGAATTGAAAGGAAAAACTTGAAAGGAAAAATGAAAAATTCATCAAAACAGAATTGGAAATAAAAATCACTTTGGAAATAAAGGCTAAACCAGAAGGAATACAAAAATGAATAAACCAAATGAAAAATGCCTTGAGAAAAATAGAAACTGGAAAATGGGAGGTGGTTTTTTGCTTTGTTTTGTTTTCTGTTTTTTTGTTTTGTTTTGTTTTGTTTTTTAAGAGAGAGAGAGAGCAGGAGAGGGGCAGAAGGAGAGGGAGAGAGTCCCGAGCAGGTGCCATACCTGGCATGAAACTTGTGTGCTCTCACTCTCTCTAAAATAGATAAATAAACAAATAAATAAATAAATAAAATATTTTAACAAAAATAAAAAAGAAAGAAAAAAGAAAAAGTGAAACTAATCAGGCCTTTAGATCTAGCTACCATTTTACAGGCAACACAAACAGTACAATCACAAGAACACAATCAGCAAAATTCAATGTAAAGAAAATCCTTTAGGGCAACACAGTTTCTTTAATAAAATTTTCAGTAAAAAAAAAAAAAGTAGAATCTAGAGATTAGAAAACAATCAGGAGACATATGGAATCAAGTTGTAAACTAGTTTTGATCCCAGTTCACACTAACAAACTATAGGGAAAAACATCAAGGAAACATGAACGTTGACTGGATACTTGATGATAAGGGATACTTCTTTCAGGTTATGTTTTAAAGGAGCCATCTGTGTCTTTCAAAGTTTCATAATGAAATAATTAGAGATAAAATGATATGAGGGCTGGGTTTTGCTTCAGTGATAAGGGGTCAGGGTGGGAGAGTTGATGAGGGCAAAGAGGAAGCAAGCTTAGCCAGGAGTTAATCATTGTTGAAGCTGGGCAATTCATTACACTAGTCTCCATTCTGCTTATGTTTAAATTATTCCATAATAAAGCGTTTTTTTTTGAAGAGAGAAAGAGGACATTGATAACTGGCAGGGAGAAATTAAGGGAATAAAAATCAAACTGTGACTTTGCGTGTTGCTTTTTTTTTTTTTTTTTTTTACTTTGAGCTTTACCCCAAAGTGATGTGCCTCTGGATGTCAGTATCTCTAGGTCCTCTAACTGGGGTTGGTCATATTTCCCAGAAGAGATGCTCTCCATCAGCAGACACAGCAGGTAAAGGCCCGGGGCTAGCTTTCAGGGAGCCGAAGACGGATGCAGGGCCTGGACTTGCCCTTCAATAAGCCTCCTGTGCTTGTTCCGGCCCTGCCATCTTCACCTGTGCCTGGGGTCTCCCCAGCCGGACCCCCTGTGTTCTGCCTTTTCTGGAAAATAAACCTCTAACCTTCTATCTGGAGAAGGAGGTAGAATCTCTCCAGAGAGAATCTAGAGGCCTAACTACTTCTTTTATTTTTAAGATTTTATACATACTCATTTGAGAAAGAGAGAGAGAGAACAGGCAAGTGCAGGGGGCGGCGAAGGAGAGGGACAGAGAATCTCAAGCAGAATCCTCAGAGCTGAGACCGATGTGGGGCTACAACCCATGACCCCAAGATCATGACCTGAGCCAAAACAGAGTCGGATGCCGAAGTCACTGAACCATGCAACCAGCCCCTAACTACTTCTTAAATAGCTGCCAACAAATCCTCCTCATTTTAACACCTATTTAATAGTATTTCTGGAAATTCCAGGTACCACAAGTTCCTGAAACTTTTGAAGATTCTGCAGTGAAAATAAAGTTGGTTCTCAGCTTTTTTCAACACCAGTTTAGGATTCTGCTTCACTGAGTCTGTTGAGCCATTCTTTACTCATTCATTTGTTTCCTCCTCTATTTTCCTGGCCTCATGAGTCTACACTGGGCTCTGGGATGGAGCAAAAAATAAAATGCATTTGCTCAATGTGCCATCTTTATGCATCAATCTCCCCCTACCCTTTACACTTTTTTTTATTCTTTAAGAATATAGCATAAATACAGAAAAGCACATCAAACATATACATAGTTTAGCGAATAATTATAAAAACAAAAGTCCATGTGACTGCTGCCCCACCATGATCCCGGCTGTGTAGAAACCCCAGGGTAACTACCATCCTGACTTTGTGAAAATCCTTCACTCACTTTCCATTTATTTGTCACTTTTCCCTCTCCTGTGTAGTTTAGCTTTGCCTGTTTTTGACCTCTCTTGACTGTTATATTCCTATGTGTCTTGCTTCTTGCCTTCCATGTTTTTTTTGTGAGCTGTATCTGTATGGTGTGCAGTTATGAGTTGTTCATCTTCTTGGCCATCTGGTCTTCGCTTCTGAACGCCCAGCAACTCTGTTATTTTATTTTTGATGGAGCCTGGATTGTGTGGGTGTGTTATGTGCATAATTGTGTGCCCATCCTTGAGTTTGTATCCTGGTGCACACGTACACGAATTTCCAGAGCTATGTACCTAATTGTGACACTGCTGTGTGAAGAGGTCTGTGAACCTTCGGCATAACTAGAAATTCCCCAGTTTTCCAAAGGCTGCCATCCCACTGCACAATTGGAATGGAACTGGCCTGATGACCCATGTATTCTATACAAATGGTAGCCTCTCAAATGTGAGGTGAAATGGCCACCTCATGCCTGTGCCAACTTATCCTGCCACCAACAGTTTTGAGAATTACTCCTATTGTTCCACATTTTGCCAACTCTTAGAACTTTTAGACTTCTTAATTTTTGTGAATCTGGTGGATAGATAATTGTGTTGTTTTTCAACTGCATTTCCATGGCTACCAGTAAAATTAAGGACATCTTTGTATGTTTATTGGCCGTCTAGATTCCTGCTTTCCCCCTTTTAAACAGTATTTTGATAATATGCATATGTTTCTATAACCTAAGCCATGTCGATAAGACCTTACATAGTTCATATGGTGTGTTACCCCTGTAAGGACTGGGGAAAAACCTTCCTATCTCTATGGCAATATATATGTTAAATTCTGAATAATGCCAACTCAACACAGTGCAGGTGGACTCTTTTTCCAAAGTTGACAGCACAGTTAACACTAAATACTTTTGTGTTTACCTATAAAAATACCACCAACTCCATCTTTAACCTGGAGAAATAGGGTTTCTTCACTAACATGTTCCTTAAAGGTGCTCCTTAGAAGGCTTTCAGGGACCTTCTATAATCAAATGGTCTCTGACACTGCTCATCCTTCTTGATCCCTTCTGCCTTCCCTCTTTAAATGAACTCCCTTCTCTCTCAGCACCCACGATTTCCCTCTCATGGTTTTCCTCCTAACCACCTGGAGACTTTCTCTTCTCCATCTCCCCTGTCTGCCCCCAATCAATGCTGGTGTCTTCCAGTGTTTTACCTTTAAACCCTTGTGTCTTTAACAGATACCACGTGGGGTATTTTCCTAGTCCACAACCACTTCTAGTCTCTCTTCCTAGGAACAAACCCCATTTACATCCTGCATCCGTGGGGATGAGCCTTTAGCAGATGTGTTTGCCCTGTCTTCCTGGTCTTAGCTGATTGGCCCAGGGGTAGACAACAGACCAAAGGCCGGCCAGTCAGGTTCTTGCTCCCCGCATTAGGAACTGAGACCCAAAGTCTTCATAAACTCTTCAGAACTGTGACATGAAAACGTGGGACCTGAGGCAGCCGCATTTTAACAAGTGGGCTAAGAAGTGAGGAAAGGACAAAACCAAGCACACGAGCGTCGAGAAGCAGAAGCAGGTGACAGGGAGCATTCCTGGCATAATGTTTTGCTTCCCAGCTCCCAAGCCCGTTCTCACCCACGGGTTCCATGAGGCAGTCACGGCTCTGTCATTGTTTCAGGTTCCTGTTGTGTCCGGTCTCCCTCACCATGGTCACTGCCATTCGCAAGTTAGGTCCAGACGGCCTCTTTCACCTCTCTTCACTCACCCAGGATTCTTTCATTCCCACTGGAGCCTATCCCAGAACCCTATCCTACCCAGGTGAAAGGCACCATGGCCTGTATTTCTGGGGGAGGGAGCGCCAGCGCTCAGGGAAACCCTCACGGGTGCATCTGGCTTGTCCTGGCAGCCTGCCATTCTGGGGCTTAAGGCCTTCCAGCCACAGCTCTCGAACAAGGAATCATCCTTCTTGTCTTTCCTCTGGGCCCTTCAGCCTTCCTCTAGCTTGGCAACCTCACTCTAGTGCTCCAGGCTAATTCCTCTTACCCAGAAGTCCCTTTTCTCTAAGCCCGGCCAGTCGCACTCCAGGCCCACCGTCTCGGTCTCCAACCAGCCAGGCTCTCGGCCCCGGGCCACTGACCTGGGCATTCGCACCGGCTCGGGGCTTGCGTCAGCACCGCCTGCTCGCAGACCTCAGTTCGGGACCCTTCTTTAGGACGGAGCCCACTTCAGACCACGTGGAGCGCCTGTGGTCACTATTCCCACCACGGAAACGGTCTCATTGATCATATCGCTCCTTCTTGCTCGTGGTGGACAAGGCAACATCTTAGAGTCTTTAATACAGTTCTCTAACACCAACAAATTATCCATCGGAGTTTGGTTCTGCTGGTGAAGGAATGATAACATGGACAAGGAAGAGATATTTCAGGAAAGATTTGGGGAAATGCGTTGAATTCTGCCTTTTTTTTTTAAGCCCTTAGATTTGAGGAGGAAACATCATTTCTAAGTATAGCAGTAGGATAGACATCTGGAAAGCCAGGGCCACAGGGCAACAGGGTCCAGGGAGGGACAACCCCTTCCCCTCCTTGGGATCTCTCTTCAGGCTGGGCTTGTTCTCCTTGATCGTCCTCAACCCTGGCCAGTGGCCCCTTCATCTCTGTGGGAATTATTCATGCTTTGGATAATGTAGTGGCTAAAAACTTTGATTCTGGATCCAAGCTTCCTGGGTTTGAAGCCCAACTCTACCATTACCAAAGGTGGGAGACACTTCTGGCAATTTATTTAACCCCTCTGTCTCCACAGCTTTGCTTCTTCATCTGTGAAATGGAATAGTAATCAGATCTATCTCACTGGATTGTGTGAGGACTGAGTCCATACATGCCAAGGCTTAGAAAGGTGCTCAGTGAATGTCTGCGACCATTACTATCCCACCAGAAACTATAACAGAAGCTCCTGTGGACTCAGTTGGTCTTCCCCATCTTTCCCTGGCACACAGATGGTTCTGAATAAAAATGAAGAGCTCAGGCTCTGAAGTCGCAGAGATGAAATCTCAGCTCTGGTACTTGGTGACCTGAGAATAAGTGTCCTCCTTGTAAAATTGAGATAACAATACCAACTTTACAGAATCACTGTATTAAATGAGATAATATGCATAAATCTCCAAGGACACAGCAAATCCTCAAAAAACCTCAGACTCATTATCAGGGGCTAGTATCGTGTCGTGACTGTGCCAAACTGCTTGGCTTTGAATTCTGGTTCTGCCACACGTTTTTTTCCTGATCTTGGCAAGTTACTTAAGTTCACCAGGCCTCAGTTTTCTCCTCTTTAAAGTGGCAATAATGGTAGCACCTAGCTTACAGGAGTGGGGTATGGATCAAGTGAGAAAATACACATTTAGTCTTTGACCCACTTGCCTGACCTGCATCTCAGTCAACGCCAGCTTATTCTTGTTTGCTTAATAAATGGATCAATTGCAGAAAAGTTCATAAAAAATAAACTTGCTAAAGGACAGAATCTGTGATCTCTGTAGTCAAGCAGATGCATCCTAATGTCAGATGCAGCTTGAGCTAAACCTGTGAATGCAAGGAGAGCCCTGAGAGGAAACCGAGCCTTCTCCTGGTATCTCTTCCTATGGCATGGGCCATGGGGACGTTGGGCACCTAGGGCCATAGGCTGCTGGAGCTGGGGGGATCTTTATGGCCAGGTCATGCGGACTATTTCCTCCTAAGCAACTGAAACCCACAGAGACCAAGCAGTCCCAGTTGCGGACTGAATCTGAGCGAAGATTTAGGTCCAGCGCTTTCATCACTGAAACACAGTGTCTCTAGACTCCACAGCTTCCTCACAAGAAAACGGAGCTCTGCTTGCTGTGCATCGCCTGCTGTGAGTCATCAGGGAGCCCGGAGTTTCAAACTCCTGGGACAGAAATGTGGCTGCCGCCGTGGGAAGGTAAAACAAGACTGGTGTGGCTTCTACTTCCAGCCTCTAGAGAGGGCGCTGGGCACGGCTGGGAAGCCGAAGCCTGGAGCACACCCCGGCCCTTGGAGGCAGGCTGCAGCCCGAGGCCTCCTCCCCAGGCCTCCTTCCAGCAGGCCCGGCTCTCCTGGGCAGAAACACATGCCTTTCAGCCCTTATTCCACTCGTGCAAGTTGTGTGTGTTTGTTCACACACCTCAATCCCACGGAGCCTCCTCAACCAGTTGGGAAGAGCCATATCTGCTTTGCCTCTTCCAGGATTTAAAAGGCCTCCGTCTAGTAATATGTCCCAAATAAACAGACACAAGCCCGGAGATTCGCGTACAACCGCAGATTTCACACTTCTAGGTCTCACAAACTTCTTATGCTCCTGAAAAATTAGTGAAGACCTCAAAGAGCTATTGTTTACATGGCTTATATCTGTCAATATATACCATATTATAAATTAATACCAAGATGTGTAAATATATACTCATTTAGAAACAAGTCATTATATATTAGTGTAAAGAGCATTTTTGTGAAATAATATTTTCCAAAACAAGTCTTTTTAATGTCTTACTTAATAAAAGAGAGAGGAGGTCTGCTTTTGCATTGAGTCGGCCGTGATTTCACACCTGGAACCTCTGAAAAACTCTACTATGTGCTGTGAGAGAGTGAGAGTGGAAAAATGAAATGAAAAAATTTTTAACCTTGAAAAGAAAAAGAACCTTAAGGGCTCCCTGCAAGGTCTGAAGGACACCACCAAGGTCTGGGGACCACACTGAACTGCCGGGTTACGGGACCGCGGAGCTCTGTGTGCCTTAGGACAGGGAGACTCTCTCCATTCCCACTGCTGGCCTGGTTCAGGCTAGATTATAGGGCCAGGCGGTGGCCCAGCCCCTCTCCTCCCACACTCCCCCCCGCCCCCCATGGAGGGAATTCTTCATAAAACGCTGCCTAATTGTGTCACAGCCCCTCGAGGTCCTCCCGCGGCTCCTCACTGCCGGGGTCCAGCTCCGTGGCCTGACTACAGCCAAGTTCCAGCCTCAGGTTGCACTCTGGCCCTGCGGTATAGGCCTGGTGGTTTCTGCAAAACCCCCTTCTACACGTGCCTTCATGTCGACCTCTGCCCTTGCGTTTTTGTTACCGATGCTCCGGCACTTAAGCATCCTCTCTCCCACTTCCTCCCATCCTCCTATTTCAGACTCTCCCCCAACTGCAGATCTACAATCTAAAACACTTGACATACTTTGCCCTCTTAGGCAAAGTGGAGTGTTAATGATGTAGGGCTTTTAATCCAGCTGTTGTGAAGTAAGTACCCCCAAACCTTGCTTTATCGGTTTCTTAGTGCTACTGTAACACATTACTGCAATCTTGTTGGCTTAAAATGGCACAAATTTATCTTATGGTTCTGGAAGTCAGAAAATGAAAATGGTTCTTAGGGGCTAAAATCAATGTGTTAGCAGAGCTTTGTTCCTTTTGGAAGCTCTAAGGGAGAATCCATTTCCTTGCCTTTCCAGCTTCCAGAGGCCTTACTGCAGCCGGTGGCCACTTCTTCCATCTACACAGCACATCCTCCAGCCTCTCCTTCCTCTCTCTACTCCTCCCTCTCTCTGACTTTCTTGCCTCTCTCTTATGAGGTCCCTTGTGATTACATTGAACTCACCTGGATAATCTAGTACACTCTCTCCATTGCAATCACATCTGCAAAGTCCCTTTTGCCATGTAAAGTAATATATTCGCAGGTTTTTTTAGATTTTATTCATTTATTCATGAGAGACACAAAGAGAGAGGCAGAGACACAGGCAGAGGGAGAAGCAGGCTCCATGCAGGGAGCCCAATGTGGGGACTCAATCCCAGGACCCCTGGGTCATGCCCTGATCCCAAGGCAGACACTCAACCGCTCAACCCGTGCCCGATTCACAGGTTTCAAGGATTAGGGTGGGAACATTTTCAGGTGGCCATTATCCAGTCTACTATCACAGTTGCTGTTAGCAAAAGATGAAATCAAAATGCAACCTCAATGAGTTGTACAAGTCTTAGAGTCAGACCTATGTCCCTACATGGAGAGGAAACTCATTCATCTGATTGCTTTGAAGATTAAATGAGATAATCTGCATGAAGCAGGATGACAGCTGCATAATGATCACTTACCAAATGTCTGTGACTATTATTATTAGCCATTATTTGGCATTTTACCACCAGCCAACTTGGAGCTCCCTTCACAGCACTTGTCATATTTAATAACTTTATATGTATGTTTGGTAACTGTGGAGTATGTTATGATTTTAATTATGTTTTAATTACATAAACACTACCTTAATACATTCTCCTTGTAAAAAATTAGTTTAATTTGTCTCTCTCATATTAGATCATAAACCCCACATAGACGAAAATTGTTTTAGACATCATCAGATTTCCAGTATCTAGTCCAGCAGCAAATGCATACATAGTTAATATTCAATAGATAGTTGTAGGAGTAATGGATTCAATCCATTTTTAAAATACCTCTCTGGTTTCCCATTGCCTTTAGAATGAAGTTCAGGTTGTGAGCTCGACAAACAAGTTTTAGCAAGATCCAGTCTCAACTTGCTTGAAATTTCACTTCCTATCAAGGCCTCCCAGCCTGTCCCCTACCCTACAGCAACATAGAGCTCACTCAGCTCTGCGGGGCTTCATGTCCTTTATTGTACAAAGTGCAACTTCTTCACCTGAAATGGCTTCTCCTCACCCTCAGCAACAAAAACACACACGACCCCCTCCTAGTCACTTGGATAATTCCTGCTCACACCTGGATCATTCACCCACACCAGACTGCAACTGCCTGTCCACCTGACATTTCCTTCCCACTGTCCCACCCTCACAGTCTATAACATCTTTAAGGGCAGGGACCAGGTCATACTGTTATATCCCCAGAGCTGACAGGTGCAGGAACATAGTAGACACTCCATTAGTGTTAGCCGGGTGCCTGCATCTTCCTCTGTCTCTAGAATGTCAGTTTCTTGGGTACAGGAACTTTGTATCCTCCAACTCTAGCAAGGCTGCTGGCAGGAATATAGGGGACAGTGGGCATTCTACAGATGTTTGTCAAATGGCCAAGCGTCTCCAGAAGATGCCCTGCCTACATTAACAATGAACTACAGGTCATGTGCTAATCACCACTGATAGGGTTTGGAAGGGATTTAAAAAACTAATAAAAACAAAACACTGTTCTCCCCTCCAAAGCTTGCTGGAGCATATGGTGGGCAGTACTCAACATAAATGTCTACTGATGGCTTCTACAAATATATTTCAATGGATTTCACTGGTTTCACTTCTTGCTAAGAAGTATATCTCACAGCAAGAAAGGGTAGCAATAGCCCTAAAATGACTACTATGTTCCTTATTCTACCAACAGTTTTCTAGTTCTGATCCCACTCAATAGGCCTGCTTTGCACCTGACCCCACCCTTCCGCAGGTAACACCGGGTTCCTATGACTCTTGACAAACTAACAGACCTGCTATGTGTCCAGCATCATCCATTCCTCCTTTTAGCTTATTAGCACTTTGCCAAGGCTATCAGAAGGCTACCTTTTCCCAGCCCAGTCTTACCTCACTTGGCAGGTCCTCAGATGCCCAGAGCACAAGTCCCATCTCCCGAAGCAGAGCTGAGCCACGGCTCTGGTAGCAGGAGGAAGGACGGTTGGTGGCAGGGAAGAGGTGCAGCAGAAGAGTCTCCAGAGCACCCAGACACACCTCCTGAAATGACAGATACCACTTTATTTCCTGTATTATGGAATGAAAAAAATTGTCAGTCTCCTAACAGGGAACAAATGGCCCCTATGTAAATGTGTCCTTTACAACTGTTTACCTCATTAGTTTCTTTCCAAACATCCTCATTATCAGCAAAGCATATTAAATATTACTATGAATGGAAGGAAGTAGGAGATAAAGGAGGAAATTAACATTTGGGAAGAGACAACTATGTGTCATGCAAGCACCATGCTAGGCATCCTTGTACATGTTAGCTCTTCAGTACTCACCAAAACCAGCACACAAACAAAAAGACCATGCAGCAGTAGGTATTTTATCATCCACACTGCCCCAGGCTGCGGAAAGTTTTGTGTGGTCACATAGCTGGTAAGCAGTATTATCATAATTTGAACCCAGTCTCTAAAAACCCATGCTTTTTAAGCTGCACAAAGTTGTCGGTTATTGAGCAGCTGCTATATGACAGGCACTTTGCAAATGATATTTCATGGAATCCTTCCCACTGCATGGGAAGTGGTTTCACACAACCATTTTGTAGGTGAGGAAGCCAGGGTTAGAAAACTTTAGGTGCTTTATGTAAGTCCTTATTTACAAATCATTGAAATTCTGAAGCACACACACAAATAAAAAAATGTTCTAGCTATGGTTAAGCAGGAAAACACTACAGGGAATTAAGTGCTTAGGAAATTGATGGGGGAGTGGGCTACAGGCTGGGCCCCAGGGACAGCACTCGGAACACACCCAGATGCTATCTCAACTGCTCACTCCAGGTTCCTACCCGCTGAGCCACAGCTCAGGATGGGGAACTGCCATTATTGCTAGTGGCTCTGCATTGGCCAGAACCACAGCAGCAATACAGTTTAGCAACACGGTCACTCCACCGTCATCTCCATTTAATTTGGCCTGAGCCTCCTATGAGCACATCTAAATGGCAGACTCTAACCATATCCAGAACCTGTAAGTGAGGCTGAGAAAGGTGGATTTTACTTTTCCAGCCTCTGCAATTCAGGGAGGCTTGAGGAGGAAGGAGGGACAGATGCAGAGCGAGTCATCCTGCTGTATCTGTCATAGGCTTTATTTCCACAGGGCAGCCATCTGCTGGAGCTGAGAAGCCCTCTGCAGGAGGAGCCCATGATCAAGTCCTACTACTGGCACTAGTGCCACTTGTGTTGCTAATCTACTGCTTCTATCTGCTACGTGGCATCCCACTGCGTGAACCTAGCACTTCTTACCTATCCCTGCTGCCAATGATGGAAACTCAGGCTGCCTTTTTGGCCTCCCTGGGAATTGCTGAAGACTTATGCTTGGACCGTATGGACTTTTGAGCTCCTCTCACCGAATTTCAGTTTTATCTGGAGAGAGAGGAGAGAGAGAGAGAGAGAGAGAGAGAGAGAGAGAGAGAGAGAGAGAGAAGAAGAAGAAGAAGAAGAAGAAGAAGAAAAGAAAAGAAAAGAAAAGGGGAGGGGAGGGGGAGGAGGAGAAGGGAAGGGAAGGGAAGGGAAGGGAAGGGAAGGGAAGGGAAGGGAAGGGAAGGGAAGGGAAAGGAAGGGAAGGGAAGGAAGGAAGGGAAGGAAGGGAAGGGAAGGAAGGGAGAGAGAGAACACAGAATAAGAATAGGTATCATTTATGGTACACTTACTATGAGTCAGACACTCCTCTAAATACTGCAATGTATTGATTCATTTAAAACAGTCCTCAGAGTATCATCATGAGGATTAAATTAAGCAACATAAGTGTCTGGCGCTTTATACCAGGGACATAGTGGTACTCGGTAAGCGACAGTTATTATCATCAAGCAGTACGGACACCAAAGCCCAGCCTTGTCTGACACAGCCTGGAGTGCACTCCCACTCAGTTTGCTTCTATGCACACACCCCATGGCCTGTGCTACCTTGATTCTAGCCCCTTAAACACCGATGGCACCGATTCATTTACTTCTCTAACTCCCCATTAGATAAGGATGCCTAGGCAGGGGCTGTGCCTTATTCTTTTCAATACTATGATCCTAACACCTACACAGTGACTGCCACACATGTGCACTCAATCCATGACTTTTGGATGGGGTACTCATGTGTAAGGGAGTTTACAACTAAGCCTGAACCTTGTAAGAGAAAGACATCAGTGGGCATTATTCTTTTGGAGTTACAGGGAGCCTGGGCATACTGGCCTCGGAAGGTCAAAAAAGGACATTTTGTTCTAGGCCAGGGAATGTCATTCTCTTGGGGGAAAAACTATATAGGAAGACACCAAAATTCACAGCTGTTTCTTACACATGCAGCAGAAGCCTAGTTGGGGGTGGACAGCACTGTCCACAATGCTAAGCCATGCCTGCTGTTCTCAAAAATAAACGTTTCCTGAAGGACTTCTTCACAGATCAATTGGCCACTCTACATGCAGCAAATCATCATTCCTGTGCCTTCCATCATGTTCCCAGAGACTGATGGGTTTCGAAGTCAATAACATAACTGGCCGACTCGGATTTATTGTGCCTATCTAACGTCAAAGAATCAAACGATCCTTATGAGTAGCATATACATCAAAAAGCTGTTGTGAGGGTAAGACACTCATAAAAATGCCTGGCCCATAGTAGTGTTCCATAAATATGAACTGGATTGACTGATTATAAAGACTACTTACTATTGTAATAAATGTCATTCACATAAGGTGCTCAAAAATAATGAAATGGTGGTGTATGGAGTAGGAGCACGTTAATGTTGATGGAAGCTTCTTGGGGGAGGAAGGAATTGACATGGTCATTGAAAGTTGTGTGAGAACTCAAAGAGAAGTTGTGAAGAGGAGCAGAGAAGACTAAGAATGGCCTTAGGACCCAGAGAACCAGGCCTGAGCAAAGCAGGTGGGAGAGGGAACGTGGGGCCTAGTCCAGAAGGGTGCTGCAGAAGTCATGTGTGTGGAGGACGTAGGCCTAAAAAAGTAGCTTGGGATCCAGTTTGTAGTGGTCCATAGGCAGTGTGGAACTATTAAATGTCTTCAAATATGAAAGTGGGATAATCAGATCATGGTTTAAGAAGATAAACTTAAAAAAAAGAAGAAGATAAACCTAGTGGTCACAGAAGATGGGTAAAAATGGGGAGGGACTAGGGACTAGGATTGCAAACTCAGATGTTTACCGAGGGCAGTAAGGAGCTTACCTGGGTGAGGAGGTCTGGAGGTAAAAAGCAACAGGTATTTGGCCAACTGAACTACAGAAGCCTTCGAATTGTCTCCAGACAGTGCTGCTCAATTTCAGTCATTATCGCCATGAAGATTCCAGGTTCAGCATTACCGAATTTTTCCATTTTTCGAAGAATACTATAGGATATAGATTTTATGTTATTCTAACACTTAAATATGAATTTGTAAGTTAAAATGGCCCTCAGAGTTCATATGTATGTTCTCTGAGAAAAGGATAAGCTATTCTAATTATCCATAATGAGAGAAGTGAGCAGTGGCACTAGGAAAAGAAGATGGGAACAGATAGCTCAAAGCTGGTGGAGGTAGGATCAACTAGATTTGATGACTTCTTGGATGCAGATGATACAGAGGAGATGCTGTTCTCAGCCTAAATGACTTGGAAGCTGATGCCACAGGCAGCTTCGTCGAAACAGAGTAAGATTGGCTCTCCAGTCAGAACTGGTTCAAACTCAGCCCCATCGCTTACTAGCTATGCGAACTTGAGCATGTTTCTTACTCAGTTTCTTCAACTATTTTATATGAAGGTAATATTAATACATATCTTACAGAGTTATTTATAAGATTAAATGAGGGGCACCTGGGTGGACAGTCAGTTAAGCGGCTGCCTTCGGCTCGGGTCATGATCCCAGAGTCCCGCATCCAGCTCCCTGCTCAATGGAGAGTCTGCTTGTCCCTCTCCCTCTGCTCCTTCCCTCTGCACGTGCTCTTCCCTCTGCTCGTGCTCTCTCTCTTTCTCAAATATCTTTTAAGAAGATTAAATGAGATTTGTGCATGTGGGATGCTTAGCATAGTTTGGCACATCATAAGAGCTCAAATGTTTTCAAATTTATTGGTAACAGCCCTTTGTCCTACGTCCAGTGAGGCCTCCACTTCACTACTCGCTGGTCTGTACTCTCCCCATCCGCCCATCCAGGAGCGTCACGTGACCCAGGTCTGGACAATGAGAACCCTGTCATCCTCCTGGGATAGTGATTGGCTCAAGGACCAGTCCCACCATCTGAAATTGGGGTCAACCGCCGAGTAGGGACAGTGGGGGCAAGGTCAAAGAGAGGCCAGTCCTTCTGGAGCGTGTGGTTTTCTGCATCACACCACTCCTGAAGTCAATGCTACATCTCAACTTTTCAATTAGTTCCCCTTTAGGTTATGTCATTTCGGACTGGATTCTCTGACACCTGTCATTGAGGGAGTCCTGGTTTTCTTACCACAACCGCTGTCATTACAACTTTTGAACTTAGATTCGTAAAGATGGCATATCCTTCATAGAGTTTAAAGCTGATAGCCCTGGAAAGGCTTTCTCCAGACGTAGTCCCCTAGGGAGGAGGTTTTGTTTGCGAAAACCTCTTAGATGAGAGTGTGAACATGATGTGTATCTGAGATGTATACCCTGAGAAGGCATTTCTAAGTGGGAATGGAGCTGGCATTTCTAAGTGGGAATGGAGCTGGCATTTCTAAGTGGGAATGGGCTCCTTAGGGAGGAGGTTTTGTTTGGGAAAACCTCTTAGATGAGAGTGTGAACATGATGTGAATCTGAGATGTATACCCTTAGAAGGCATTTCTAAGTGGGAATGGAGTGGGAATGGAGCAGCACCCACCCAGCTTGAAGTTCAGAATCCCCCTTGAAGCTGAGGCAACAGGCAGTGAGGCCATTGCTCCTGCAACTTCTGGGGTTCTTTGGTGCCCAGGGGAAGATCTTAGGTTGGACACTAACTAGGGAAGCATGAGGCTGATGAGATCTTCAGACTAGGGGGAACCCTGAGTGTGTGGACAGAAGACCTCTCAACCTGAGTCTCCAGGGATATGGTGTCTAGACTCTGCTCTCACGCCCCAGGGAGTCATTGGAGGGGGTGTTACATACGCAGGGCTCTGGCTGACACCTGGGAGACGTGGATTTGTAGCCTGCCTCCAAAACATACTAGCTATCTACTCTGAGACCTCTACTCACCTTTCTGATTCTTATTTTCCTCTTCAGTAAAGCTGGGAAAATTTAATAAAATAATATGTCTAAGGCATTTAGCAGTGTCTGAAACACTGTGTGTATGTTTTAGCAAATGTTTTCCTCTCTGAATCTCAAGTTATTCATCTGTAGAGTGAAGGAGATGAGGTCAGAATCTAGTTACTGGATAATCCATGAGGTTCCTTGAGTCTTGAAAATATTCCAAAACATTCTATGATTCTTTAGTTTGTTTAAAGGTAAAGTCCATAGTGCAAACTTATCATGATACCACAGAGACATAACCCTTTATCCAAAACTCCTGGTGCCAGATGCAATCCATAATTGTTTAGTAATCTTTACTATATTCTTTTGTAGGATAATACTGCTCCATATCTTGCATATAACAGAACACCACCAGGAAGATATGGGTAACACTTCTGTGGTGGTTTTAAAATATGTCCACACATTTTTTGATACTCATTTCTTAAAGAAGTGACATCTAAGTCTCCTTCTCCTGTGTGTGGCTAATCTGGGTGACTTTAAGAAACAGGACAAAGCAGAAGGACAGTGGGTTATTCCAGAGACAGGGTTACAAGAAGCATTGTTCTTTCTCCTGCCTACGGCCAAACAAGTGAGCCATCTCGCAAAGGAACCCCCAGCCCTGGGCAAGCCTTCAGATGACTGCAGCCCCCGAACATCTTGACCACAACTGCATGGAAGACCATGAGTCAAAACTACCCAGTGGAGCCTCTTCTGAATTCCTGGCCCATAGAAACTGTGATAAAATAAATGTTTGTTGTTCCAAGCCATTAAGTTTTGGGGTAATTTGTTATGTGACAATAGATCATTGATACAGTCCCATAATCAAGCATACTGATAATTTTGCAGCGCAGTATCTAAATATTCACAAGTGGTATGAATAACATCTGCAAATAAACTTGCAGTCATGTTAGACTGCAAAATGAGTTTCCCCACACTTAAGACTTCTGGTTTTCAGAGCATTTTTATTTGATCTTATTTTGGAACCGAGGATGAGAAATTATGAACTGAGGCTACATGATGCAAAACACTCTGGGGGACATTTTTCAACCCCAATGTGCTTGTTGGACAATAACCATAACAGAGAACCAGTGCCACGAATTGAGTTCATTCTGTTATAATAAACATCAACAGCACCAAACTGCCTTCCTCATTAAACTGCGTACTTGGCATGTATGGACTTTCCCATCTTCATGGACTTTGCCTCCAAAGATCATCGACGCCATACTTTTCCAAAGTACAGTAAAGAAGTCACCCTCATTAGAACTGGGAAGGTTGGGCAAGTATGTATAATGTAGATTCCAAGGACTTACCCAGGCCTACTGAGTGAGATCTCAGTGGTGGACCTATGAACCCTACTAGCTTGTGGTATAGGTAAGTCAGTTAACCTCTTTATATTTTTATTTTTGTTTATTATATTTATTATTTTTTAAAGACTTTATTTATTCATTCATGAGACACATGCACACACACACACACACACACACACACAGAGGCAGAGACACAGGCAGAGGGAGAAGCAGGCTCCCTGCAGGGAGCCCAATGTGGTACTCAATCCTGGGACTCCAGGATCACGCCCCGGGGCAAAAGCAGGTGCTAAACCGCTGAGCCACCCAAGGATCCCCAGTTAACCTCTTTATACATGAGTTCCTGCATCTACAAAATAAGGGTAGTAATACCTGCTGCCTAAGATTGTTGGAAGGCTCAAAGGAAATGATGCGGCCAAGGTCCAATACAGTGCCTGGTACAAAAATGATTTCTGAACTGAATTATATAAGAAGGCTATAGGTTGATTTTGAGGAGACCAGCCTCTGGGGAATATATACCACACCTTCACTGCCACCCGAAGTGTCAGCAGGGTACAGCCGTTTAAGTATGATAATAACAATAGCAACATGATTGTTGAATGTTTATGTGCCAGGTACTGATCTACGCAGTTAGCTAACATGAACTAATTAAATCCTCATAACAGGGACACCTGGGTGGCTCAGCAGTTAGACGTGTCTGCCTTCAGCTCAGGGCATGATCCTGGAGACCTGGGATCAAGTCCCACTTCGGGCTCCCTGCAGGGAGCCTGCTTCTCTCTCTGCCTGTGTCTCTGCCCCTCTCTCTTTCTGTGTCTCTCATGAATAAATAAATAAATAAAATCTTAAAAAACAATAAATCCTCTTAACAATCCTATGAGGTACATACATTTTTCACAACTAGTTTACAGATAAAGACACTGAGGCATAAAGCAGTTAAGTAACATGTTATACTTACAGTTTCTAAGTGGCAGAGCCAAAGTTTGAACCCAGAGGACCTAAGTAATTTGTAATACTAAGCTTTACCAAGGTCTGCTTGTCCTACAATGGAAGAGAAGGGACCTCACGTCCTTAAATGTCCTCCTTTTCTTGATGAATGCTGCTCTGCTCAGAGCCGTAGCTGAAGGCTGAGATGCCAGGTGATTCTGTAGATCCTTATAGATTGTGGAAAAGTGTGTTCTAAAGCTATCACCAGGAATATGTTTGGATGGAATAAAGGAAAGCACTGAAGGCCCCCACCAAGAACAACTTAGCTTTAAAACTGAAATGTTTTCTTGCGCTGACCTTGGCTTTAGAGCCTTTGCACAATCCATTCCCTCTGCCTGGAATTCTCCCCTTGCTTCTTTATGCTTCATGTTCATTATCCTTCAAGTTCAATCCTTCGCATCCTCAGAGAGGCCTTCTCTGATTATTCCATTCAAAATAAATAGTCCTATCTCATCCCCTACTCTCGATTATTGTCTGTAAAAGCCCACTCTTTATTCCTACCATCACTTACCATAATTTCCAATTACTGTATTTAACTGTTAACATCTTTCTGATATTCTCCACTGCTCCAGAACAGCAGAAACCATATCTGCCTTATTTCCCCTTATAAACTCCGGGACCTGATTATAAACCAGGTCTGGCATATAATTGGTTCCATTAAGATTTGTTGAAAGAGGGTGAATATGCTGAAACCCATGAGAAGACACACCGGCCTTTCACTCTCCCCTCTGCTTTGACATCACTCCTCACCACTTCACTTTCCATCTTTCTCTTTGAAGGGAATTGCTGAGCAAAGGCTTTGAGCAAGGGGCAGATCTGTTTTCAGTATCTGTCACTGTCCTCAACGGGATTTCTCCCACCCCCCCATCTCCAGTGTTTACCACAAAGCCCCCACCTCTTTGTGCAGGAAGACTGAACCAAGACAAATGAGTGGCCTGAACAGAGTGGACAGATGGCTCAGAGTACTTAGTTATCTATTTTTAAAGGGGACTAGCTTTGGCGCTTCAGTCTTCATTCCTAAAAAGGAAAATAGAATGCCGTTAAGTGATTCATACTACAGGGGGCAATCATCTTTAAGCTAGAACCAGCACCGTTAGCCACAAAATCTCTTTAAATCAATCCATTGAATGACACCCAAGGTTTGAACCAATTAATCCACAACTAAGACCACAGCCTGAGACAAGCGATGGCAGAGAGAAGGCACCAGGGCCCTATCTCTCATCCAAATATAGACAATCAATAGTCCTATGGACTTTAGCAAGAAAAGAACACTGTTGGTGGCTGTTGAATGTGTTCTCCCCCCCCCCCCGCCCCACAGAGTCCTAAGAAAGTAAAACTAATAACTAGGGATGACTTAAAAGTGGCAAATGGTGCAATTCAATGAGGAAACCAGGCTTGCACAATCATTAAAACAGCAGAATCTCCCAGAAGGCAATTCCTAGAAGTAAAATGCCAAGTGTAGTCTAAGTCATCAGAAAGCCTCTGGAGCTGGAATTTCCAGCTTGACAGGAACCATCCACTTAGTGTTCAAAGAGAAAAGAACAGCATTATCCTAATTTCTTACACTTGTGTCATTTCTGAGATTTAGAATAGATTATTCAACTAAATAATTGCTCCAAAGTTCACACGCCATTTTTAGCTCTGTGATCCTTGAGCAAGTTACTTAATCTCTCTTGGTCTCTATGTCCTGTAGACTGAAAATAATTGTATTACTTTCCTCATGTTGTATAAAGATTAAATAAATTGTAATGTATGTAAGTGCTTAGTACAGTGTCTGACAAATGGTAAATGCTATGAAAGTGTTGAAAACTCACTTCTTTTCGTAGATGTTTATATGGGTACAGCAAATACACTCACAATGAAGTTTGCACACACCCCCACCACCTCATACCCTAATGACAGTTTGTTTTTTCACTTCTCTTCTGGAGTAACCTGAGGGCAAGGGCTCAGTCTTTTTTCTCTGTGTATCCCAATGTAGGCAAGTTTTCTGACAAATAGTAAGCATCTGATAAGTATTTGTGATGAATATATAAATAGAGGAGGTTATAAAAAACAGTTTTTGGCCTTGAAGAGCTTATGGTCCAGTGGGGGAGAAAAAACACTAAACAAAGGCCCATCATGTGATGATTAGAGTTCTAAAAGAGATACGGAAACACTGCTGTTAGAATTTGTCTGGCTTGGGGGATTGAGGGAAGGAGGTGATATATAAGCCAACCTCAAAGAAGAGAGGGATTTCACAAGGTTGGATTCAAGGAGGTGCATCTGAACCAAGTTTTGAAGGATGAGTAGAAGTTAGCCAGATGAGAACATTAGAGAGGGCTCACCAGGCAGATGAAATAGCACGTGTGCACTTCAGGCCCTTGTGTGGAGAGGGTGTGTGTAACTCTACGTGTGTGAGAAAGACACTTCACCATCACATTGTTCCTATGGGACAGGAGTCAGCAAGTTTTTTCTATAAAGGGCTAAATAGTAGGGGCACCTGGGTGGCTCAGTTGTTTAAATGGTTAAGCATCTGCCTTTGGCTTGCGTTACAATCCCAGTGTCCTGGGATGGAGGAGTTGCATAGCAGACTCCCTGCTCAGTGGGGAGTCTGCTTCTCTCTCCCTCTGCCCCTCCTCCCGCTTGTGCTCTTTCTCTCTCTCTCTCTCTCTCTTTCTCTCAAATGAGTAAATAAAAAATATTTTTAAAGAAGTGCTAAATAGTAAATATTTTTAGCTTTGCGAACCATCCAGTATATCACAACTACTCACTTCTGTCACTGTAACAAGAAACCAGCCATAGACGATATGTAGACAAGTGATGTGTGCAGATTTGGCCTGTGGAGGGCTGGATTTGACCCATAGGCCCTAGTTTGCCAACCCCTACTACAGAACCAGGAAACCACCCCCTGGCCTCCAAAAGACATGGTGCACAAAGGCGCCCAAACTGCAGGGCTTGTGCTAGAGGGCCCTTCATATAATCAGACTTGCTCTTTGCATGAGTTATCAATTACTGTGTTATAAATTAGCTCAACACTTAGTGGCTTAAATCATCAATACCTATCACAGTATCTATAGGTAAGGAGGAGTTTGGGCAGTTCTGGCTCAGGATCTCTCATGAGGTTGTAGTCAAGATGTCAACGGGGTCTGCAGTTACCTGAGGCATCTGCTGGGGCTAGAGAATCTTCTTGCAGGGTGGTTCAGTCACTTGACTGACAAGTGGGTCCTGGCTTTGGTAGGAGGCCTCAGTTCCTTCCTATATAGGCTCCTCACATGGCTGCTTCGGTGTCCTTCACAACCTGATGGCTGGCTTCTCCCAGAGCAAACGATGCAAGAGACCAAGCTGGAAGACATGACCCAGCCTAGACATTCATACACTGTCACTTGTGCCATATGTTATTGGTCATACAGACAAACACAGATTCAGTGCGGGGAGAGACACTATGCAAGACATAAACACCAGGAGGTGAGGAATACTGAGGCTGTTTAGAGGCTGGCTACCACACCCTTTCTTCATATCCATAAAGTACATATCCAAGTGAGATGTACTTTACTCTTGTCACTAACTTCTCTTCTCTTTGTCAGCCAAATATTCTTCAAAGAATCTAAATGTCCCACATCCCTCACATTGACCATAAAAGACAATGAGAAGACCTTTTGGATGATATGGAGACATATGTTTACTCTCCTGAAGACCATGAGAGAGACTGGGTACAAGCGCGGGAAGCTCATCTCTGAAATTCTCCCTCAAGGAAATGCCTTACAGACAGAGCCATTAACTGCTTTCCCTCAGTGACTTGATCCCAGCCCTCGGCATCCCAGCTTCCTCTCTTGCCTCAAGGTGAGCTACACTAGATAGCCAGTTCCTTCACTCTGTACCTTCCCTGCAGGAAGGAGAATCTGGACACTGCTAAAAACTTTACCTAGAAATACAACTTACTCTTCTCTACACAAACCCAAAGGGGGTATTTAAGGAAACAAGCTGAAGCAATTCCATTTCTACCAAACTATTTGGGACTTAGGAGTCTAACATTTTAGAATTGATGGGATCTTACCATTCTTTCCAGCCTCCAACTTCATCCACCACCCCTTTCCCCAGTACCCATGGGAATAGTCTTCCTGCTTCCGCTTTCAGGTATCACAGGTCCTTTCTGGCTGAGCAAGATCTGGAGAGAAGTGAGGTGACATCTCTTCAGAGTTCTCTTCACCTGGTACATGAAGGCTCTGTGTTTTGTGGCTGGAGGAAAAGAGAGTTTTATTTATTGTGGCTGTCCAGGTGACATGAGACAGTTGAGAAAGAAGCAAAGGTGACAGAGATGAATGTGAATTGTAGGGCCCAACTCCAATCGTTGGACTGTCTCTGAAACTCTATACCCAAGGAAATGAGTGCCAGTAGCTGAGAGGGACATTTTGTTTGAGAGAGAGAGGACTCTAGTCAAAAGTATTGTTTCTTGGGGACTCAGATGACAAAGTGAGCCACAGATGTAGGACCATTCTCCACAGCTCTCAGAACCCAGCAGTACTTGGGCCTTGAGCCCTACGGACTGAGGCATGTTGTGAAGAAGCCCCCTTGGCATAGACATTGGTGGTCTCACAACTAGTATAGTTGGCAAGGCTGTGTGAATAGCATTGAGAGCTGAGACATCGCCACGAGGGAAACCATAGTGCGTGACAGGTGCTGTACCTTATCCACTAGGTTGTAGGTATAGGTAGACACTCTATGGGGACTCCTAGAAATGATCTGGGCGCCCCAGATGAGAGAGCCTAAATCCTATATTTTGACATATAGGAGCATATGGTCATATCTTAGGGGTATCAATATAAATGTAACCTCAGTATAGGCGTTAAGAGTATGAATGTTTGGGATCCCTGGGTGGCGCAGCGGTTTGGCGCCTGCCTTTGGCCCAGGGCGCGATCCTGGAGACCCGGGATCGAGTCCCACGTCGGGCTCCCGGTGCATGGAGCCTGCTTCTCCCTCTGCCTGTGTCTTTGCCCCTCTTTCTCTCTCTCTGTGACTCTCATAAAAAATAAAAAAAAAAGAGTATGAATGTTTGACCCAAACTACATGGGTTTGAGTCACAGAATGGCTCTGGGCAAGTTACTAAAGTACTCTCCGAGTCTTATTTTTCCTCATCTATAAATTGGAGATAATAATACACTTATTTTAGAAGGATGCTATAAGTATTCTGAGAATTATATATGTAAAGTACTTAGAATAGTGCCTGGTGCATGATAAGTACCACATGATTGTTGGAAACAAGTTTTACACTTTCAAGTTGATGATGCCTGAAACAGAGTTGCTACACAGACTTCCTTGGATAAAAATCACATCCTCAACTACAGAGCCCATAGGATTTTGGAAAATTCTCATTATTAAAAGTTCTTTCTAATATTAAGGCAACGTGCCTCCTTGCAACTTCTCCACATTTGTTCCAAATTTTCCCTGAGATATTATTCCAAAATAAACCTTTCTCATGCTAACAGCTCATTGAGACAATCTCAGGATCTCCCTGAGTTTTCTCTTTTCCAAGCTAAGCAGCCCCAGGCCCTTCAACCACTTCTCAGAGAACTGGCCCCCAGACCTCTCTCCAACTCAGGAGCATGCTCCTGAACACACTG
Source organism: Nyctereutes procyonoides (assembly GCF_905146905.1). Taxonomy (NCBI): domain Eukaryota; kingdom Metazoa; phylum Chordata; class Mammalia; order Carnivora; family Canidae; genus Nyctereutes; species Nyctereutes procyonoides. Next base: position 76,806 of record NW_026575126.1, on the reverse strand, counting down.
TAGATTGCTGGTGTTGGGAAGTAGATACCTACTCCAAGTAGAGAGCCCCAGGACTGTCTCCAGGAGACCCTCCCTCCTCATATGAACACATGTTCCTCAGAGGAAACATGTCAGATCAACCCAACTGCTTCAAATTAATTTTTTTTGGGAGAGCAAGGGGAAGGCGATTTCCAAACATAGCCAAGAACTTTGTCCAAGCTGTTCCTCCAAGATAGAGATGGACAACTGGCTGGCCTGGAGAGGGGCCAGCTGGGCCGTGTAACTCGGTCCAGGGACGTAAGCCAGCATAGGCCCCTCCTCTTGGGTAGTAAAAAGGAAAAGCTTGTTTCCTCAGTAAAGATAAACATAGAGTTTACACTCAAGGAAAAAAATAAAACTTCTCCTTGTAGTTGGCATGGGCCCTAGCTCATGCCCCCAGTTGGAACACATGCCTCCCTTGTTCCACTCTCACTGTGAGAGGCCGTGGACAGCAGTTGTCTGCTTCTCACCTACAGGGCAGGAGGCTGCCAGATAGAAAGAAGCCCAGCACATTTCCAGGTTTCACTTGCTCAGGACTTTCTGAATCATTTTCTTTTTTTTTAAGATTTTATTTATTTATTCATGAGAGATAGAGAGAGAGAGAGAGAGAGAGAGAGAGAGAGAGAGAGAGGCAGAGACACAGGCAGAGGGAGAAGCAGGCTTCATGCAGGGGGCCCAACATGGGACTAGATCCCGGGTCTCCAGGACCACGCCCTGGGCCGAAGTCTGCACTTAACCGCTGAGCCACCTGGGCTGCCCCTGAATCATTTTCTTTTGTGGGCCTGTGGAGTAGAAGAACAGGAGGTAGGAGGGAGCATGGAAAACATCACTTTTGGTCTGAGTCAGACTTTGTTTTCTACAGAATGACAGCTGAAGCTCTCTTCGGTTGCTCTCCATTCAGCGAAGGGTAAGAGTGACTCAGAATTACACCCAAGGATTGTTTGAGAAATAAGGCCTCCTCATTTCTTTTATTAAAAAAAGTTTTCCCTATTATAAAAGGCCTCCTCATCAAAGGGGAAAAAAATATCATCAACCATAGTTCACTGTCCAAAGCAGCCTTTATTAACACTTTAGTGGACCTCTTTCTGGAATTTGTCAGAACTTCTAGTCTTCTTTCTAAATAATTGTAATTCACAATGCATGATTCCAAATCATTCACTAATACTATGAACATTTCTTCTCTTAGTGTATACTTTACAAAAATGTATTTTTAACAATTTTATAAAAATACAGTTCACATGCCATATAATTTGCCCATTTAAAATCTAATGGGTTTTGGTGTGCAACCATCACCATAATCAACTTGAGAACATTTTACTACCCGAGAAAGCAAGCTTGTGCCCATTAGCAGTCACTCCCCATTCCCAAATCCATCCCAACCCCTATGCAATCCCTAATTTACTCTTATCTCTATAGATTTGCCTATTTCAAACATTTCATATAAACTGAATTATACAATACAGGTCTTTTGTAACTGGCTACTTTTACTTAGTGTAATTTTTTAAAGACTAATCCATGTTAGAGCATGTATCAATAATTCATTCTTTTTTTACTGACAAGTAATATTCTAATATATACACTGCATTTTATTTGTTTGTCAGCTGATGGAGATTGACATCAGTTCTATTTTTTAACTACTATGAGTAAGGCTGCTTTAACCATTTTGTACAAGTATATGTTTCTGAGTGGAATTCTATGTGCAATTGCTGGTCACATGGGAATCTTTTTGTGGAACTGCCATACTGCCTTCCAAAATGGGGCTCCATTTTACATTCCCACCAGCAGCATTATGAGGGTTCTAATGTTTTCACATTTTTGTCAGCACTTGTTAGGATCTGTCTTTTTTAGTATAACCAACTAGTAGGTGTAAAATTGTAGCTCATCATAGTTTTGACTTGCATTTCCCTAGTGGCTAATGATGCTAAGCATGTTCTCATAGGTTTATTGGCCATTCTTACATCTGCTTTGGTGAAATGTCCATTCAGGGATCCCTGGGTGGCGCAGCGGTTTGGCGCCTGCCTTTGGCCCAGGGCGCGATCCTGGAGACCCGGGATCGAATCCCACATCGGGCTCCCGGTGCATGGAGCCTGCTTCTCCCTCTGCCTGTGTCTCTGCCTCTCTCTCTCTCTGTGACTATCATAAATAAATAAAAAATTTAAAAAAAAAATAAAAAAAAATAAAAAAAAGAAATGTCCATTCAGAACCTTTGCCCATGTTTTAATTAGGTTATTTGTCTTTTTGTTTTGGAGCTCTAATTTTTAAATATATATTCCAGAAGGATACATGTCCCTAATCAGATAAATCATTTGCAAATATTTTCTTCCATTTTTTTGGGTTGTCTTTTGACCATTTTGAGAGTGTTCTTTGAAGTACAAAAGTTTTTAATTTGTCCAATTTGTCTCTCTTTTTTTCTTTTGATGTTTGTGCTTTTGATGTCATATCAAAGAAGGCTTTGCCTGACCCGAGGTCACAGTTACTCCTATATTTTCCTCTAAGAGGCTTATAGTTTTACCTCTTGAACATTTCAGTCTTTGATCCATTTTGAGTTAATTTTTGTGTATGGTTTGAGAGAGGAGTCCAACTTCAGTCTTCTTCATGTGGATATAAATGTCTTTTTTAATGATTGCAAAAATATGCCATTTATTTGAAGATATTTTAATCTTTCTAATTTGGGTCTGCTATAATAAATTCTGTATGACTCTACATCTAAAATTAATTTTTTTCAAATAAATCAGTAAAACATAGAAAACTCTACAAATGGTTTCTATAACAATCTAGAAATAGAATTATCAAGTCAAAGAGAATAACCATTTTAAAAGTGCTTGATCTATGTGCCACATTGATTTCTCAAATGGTTTTATTGGTTTACAGCAATATATGAAAAAGCACCTCCCCTTTTTATTGCCTTAATTGCAAGGGAATTCATTTTATTTATTTTTTAATCATTGCTAACTTGATGTGCAAACATTTTCCTCTCTGCTGCATTTCTTACTCTATGAATTTTCCTATTCCTTTCCCACATTTATCTGTTTTTCTTACTACTTCATATAAACTTGTATGGCCCATCTCATCATTTTACTCCTTGTCATCTTTCATCCTGCAGCTTTTTGATCAAAACTTCTTGCTGGATCACTTGAATCTTCTGTTTCCACAATGAGAACTTACAAAGACTTAAGTCAGATTTTTAAAAATGTTTTAGCATCTTTTTGATAGCTATTCTCACCCTTGGAAATGTTCACCCTGTAGAACTTCTTAGGGCAACAGCATAACATTTTTGGCCCTCTGGGTTGCCCTGGAAATTTATCAGTCCTATGTTCTACCCCTCAAAGCTCTTCTAATTGGCTCATTAATTACTTTAACTGTGCAAATAATAGTTATATTGGAAAAAGCATTTTTTACATGTAATATCTCTCTTTAGCTCACATAAATGCCAAGAGATAATTGTCACTATCATCTCTGAGATGGCAAACCTTAGGCACAGATGGGTTAAGTGTCTTGCCCAAAGTCACACAGCTTGTAGGTGGTTGAGCTGGATTTTGAGCAGGCATTCAGACTCTAGAGCCATGGGGTGGCTAGTGAGTTCATCTAATCCATGAAATCACATTAAGATAAAATGGGGGTGAATAGCACCTAATATTACCATTCCAAGTAACATTCCAGGTAACCATTCCAAGTTAAAATGTACACTTTAATAGTCACCTCAGCCCAGAGTTATGACTAGTTCTGGGCACCATAACAAGACTAGAGGAGCTGTTTTGAGGTCAGATGCCATTCTTTTCTCTCTCTTATAGCATGGTGCTTTGCTCTATATTGTACTTGAGCTAAATATGTACAGGCCTAGCATAGAGTAAGTACTCAAAAAATGATGGCTTTCTCTCCCTGTTTCCTTGGCCCTATCATCATCAGTGCAGAACCTTGGCGATGGTCTATCAACTTGACTAATAGCATAATAATAAGAGCTGCTTAAGTGCAGTCTACTGCCGGACACTAAGCAATTAACATTTGCTGCCTCATAAGCTCATGCCAATCTTAACAATGCTTAAGAAGTAAATCTTTAGACACATAGTCAAACCACATGTTAAAACATCTGGAAAGTTGGTCCTTTTCCACATGGACCAGATCATATTATTTCTTTTCTGCTCAATACAACAGCCCCCCTCTCCCCCCGCCACCCGCCCATGGCTTCCCAATGCATTTAGGGTAAAATCCAAAGGCTTTACATGTTCCAGCCACCTTGATCTTCTTACTCTTCCTCAAGCATTCACTGAAAGCATAAGTTCCATAGTCAATCTGCTGTTCCCCCTTCCTGGAATATTCTCTCCACTTATTTCATATTTCAGCTCAAATGTCTCCTTCTCGGGGAGCCTTTCTTGGCTACCCCTTCTAAATAGCTTCCCTCCATCCTTCATATCCCTTACTCTGCTTTGTCTCATTGCATTTGCCACCCAGCATCCGTTTTTATTTATTATGTGTTTCACTCAACTAAACTCTTATATATATGAGAAAAGGAACTTTGTCCGTGTTCACTGCTGTATTTATTCCCGGAGCCTTGAGTTGCACGTTACAGGTTCTCAAAAATGTATTTGTTGAAGGAGAGATGGAAAGAAGGAAGGGAAGAAGGGAAGTAAAGGAAGGAGGGAAGAAAGAATTCTTCATATTCTCATTTCACAGATGAGAAGTACGAGTGGTTAAGTAACTTGCTCAAGGTTGTACAGCTAATAAAGTGGCCAAACAGAGATTGAAAACTTCTGCTATTAACCACTACATGGTTCTGTCACTAAATATAACCTCACACACACTTGAGCATTAGAGAGTTTCTTTGCAATATTGCATGAGTTTAAAAATAAAAGAGGCCTAAGTCATTGTTATTTATAGATTATTCATTTTTCTAAAAAAAGGAAAAAGAAAACACAAAAGAACCAAAAAATGATGCACACATTCTGAGTGAAAACACAAAGTTAGAAATACTTGAATACCATAGTAGGTTTCAGTTTTTTGTTTTTTAATTTTTATTTCTGATAGTCACAGAGAGAGAGAGAGAGAGAGAGGCAGAGACACAGGCAGAGGGAGAAGCAGGCTCCATGCACTGGGAGCCCTATGTGGGATTCGATCCCGTGTCTCCAGGATCACGCCCTGGGCCAAAGGCAGGCGCCAAACCGCTGCGCCACCCAGGGATCCCAGGTTTCGGTTTAGTACCTTATTTTAATTCCCTCTCATGTATATATATATATGCTCAAAAGGCACGGAATAATCCTTTTGTCTGTTACACAAGGATATTGTTGCAAATGCCTAGGCATGGAATTTATCTAGAAGGCCACAATCCAAGCATCTTCTCAGAGTGCTAATCTAATCTTTTTATTTACTCCAAAGTAACATAATCCTTTAGACATCTACTTTGTAGATCAGCTCTAACATAGTTGGGAACTTGGGGGCTGGATATTATCCTTTTTTACTCTTTTCAGTTTATAATAAACAAAAAGCATTATATAATGTTTGAAATACATAAACCAGAGAGAACAAGTACTAGAAAGCCCTTTAGGGAGCATCTGGTTTACTCCCTCATTTTCCAGATGAGGAATGTAGATCCCTGGGAGGTGAATTTCTACATATATAATAATTATGCTTGACATTTGTTTTCAAATTTAGCATAGCAATATGTCAAACGAACCAGGAAAACAGAATATGTGGCCAAAAAATTCTATGCATTTTCTCAGGAACTCATTGAATCATGATGTCAGTTTTCCCCAAGTCTCTAAAATGTGAGTCTAACTGAAAATGACTTCACATCTCGATAAGAGTAAATCTATAGGACTTTTAACCTCAAACTAGCCAAATATTGTCACTATCTGCATTGTGGCCACATCTGATTCAACCCATCAGTCTTTGTTGAGCCCCAACTCTGTTCAAGGGTACTGACCATGCACTACAGATAAGAGATTGTGGCCTTTAGCCAGGTGAAAACTCAAGTCTAAGGATGGTCTATGTGCCTGCAGTGAAACCCACTGCACAGAGAACTTAATAGCATGGATGGTCAGAACAAGTTGCAACACTTTCTTTCCCTCTCTACCCCCCAATTTCATTGTTATTCCCCACTGTTCCTTCTTTTCTTCCTTCCTGAGAGTGAAATAAATAAATATCAGATCATCCTTCTAATCAAAACCCTTCCCACCTTCCCACTGTTCTTAGATTAAAATCTATACAGCAAACTGTAGGCAATGAGGCCTCACGTGATCCAGCCCCGCCCATCTCTGGAACCTCATTCCTGTTCATTATGTCCCAGCCACCCCGACCTTGTTCTTCTCCTTCAGGCTTATTCCCAGCAGGGCCATTGTGCCAGCTATTCTCCATGTTTGAGATGCTCTTCCCCCTAATTTCTGTATGGCTTACCCCTTCTTACCTTTCACACCTTCTCAAGGATACCTTCCTAAACTACCCAATTCCAATCCAAATCTGTACCACATCATGACTCGCCAGCACTTAATCACTTTCTGGCAGTTATCTTGTGTACTTGCTGCTTGGTTGTGTTGTCACTCCTATAGAGACTTGAGCTCCATTACACAAGGTCCTAGCAGTCCTGGTCACCATTGTATCCACGCAGTCTAGACACATAGCAGAGCTCAGCTCAAATCTACTCATAAATGGGCAAATAAAGTTTGCACCTCCCTACTGTCTCCCTCGCTGCCATCCTTGGTGACTTTATCATCTACCTGGATGACACCTGATTCCTTCTCCTCACTTCTCTAAACCACCTAGAAACCAGCAGAGCCATACTCTGCCCTTCATCATGT